>NW_027361732.1:54620000-54947500 GCF_039654945.1 Dendrobates tinctorius
TTTGCCATATTAGCTACAATCCACAGATTGTTTGTGTTCCACTGGACCCAGCAGAAGGCGGTATGTTGGCTGGCATCTCCGTACTTTGTTTCAGTTCCTGAATAAGTACATTATAATGCCATTGCTCATGAATTGTCACAGTTGCCTCACTGTATTGTCACTCCAAATAAAGTAACGTTCTGGAAAGCTCATCCTGGTTAACCTGTTTAGCAGCAGCTTGGCGCTAGAGGTTGGTCTGTGCTAGCTTTTCTTGAAATGCTTGTTCTGTGATTGATCCTAAAACTTGGAAGTGGAGCCGGATTTGGCATTAAAATTACCAGCAGGGAATCTGTTAAATCGATGATAATTTAGCTTCGGCAGTTATAGGATTGTATCTTGCTTGATACCAAATTATTTTATATTTATTTATTTAGCAATTCGACAACACTTTACAGACATCATCTTTGCCACATTAATTTGATTTCTTCCTTAGCATAAGAGCTTTTACTTGGGTGATACAAGTGTAATCATGCGGTCAGGGTCAGTTTAGGATTTTAGTTTCTGAATGTGCTCATAAATCCACATTAAATCTGCAAATACTTCATATTGCACAATGTTGGGATCATTTTTTTTGTTTGCATAATTAAAAAAAAAAAAAAAAAAAAAAAAAATCTCCTCAATACGTGGTGTTTCGGCCTTCATGTACCGCACCTAGAATGGACATCGGCTACATAGTCCTACTTGAATTTTTTTTTTCATGTCCTTTTTGTCCATTGTTTTGGTGTAATAGAAAAAAAAATCTGCAAATCATCAGCAAACTTATTTTTATGTCTGTGTTCAAGTATACAGTCATATAGAGTATGGCCTCGACTCCTCAGAATCCTGGCATAAAGTACTTTTAAAAGTTGCAAAATTTTGGTTCAACTCTGTGTTGCGCCCACATTGTGCATCTTTTGGTGTTTTCACAACTGTTTCTTCCAGTTTTGCCAAAATGGAGAGGTGGGAGCGTGACGTCACAGCTAATCTGAATCATGATGAGCTGTGTGTTCCTTTCTCCTGATATCTTACACATGCTGTGTCAGTGCACTTGGCTTAAAGTTTAGTAGGTCAGTAGCGTTTCCAGACATTTTAGGGTAACTTTACCATAGGCCCCCATTCGCAAAACAGGCACCAAAAATGTGTTCTTTTGGGGTCCATTTGACAGGTATGTGTCTACACACCGTTTGTTTTGCTGTGTAGGAAAGTGATGCAGGTTGTGCTTTCCCATATAAAGGGCCACTAAACATATACCATGCGATATACACTTTATTTACAGCTAGCTGAAGAGCCCGGGCATAATAACTAACTGTGGTTAGTTATAGCAAATTATAATTATCCTCCATCCCATAGTCCCGTGCCCATATACCCATCATACATATCCACGATCCCATAGGCCCGTGCCCATATACCCATCATACATATCCTCCATCCCATAGTCCCATGCCCATATACCCATCATACATATCTTCCATCCCATAGTCGAGTGCCCATATACCCATCACATATCCTCCATCCCATAGTCCCATGCCCATATACCCATCACACATCCTCCGTCCCATGCCCATATACCCATCATACATATCTTCCATCCCATAGTCGAGTGCCCATATACCCATCACACATCCTCCATCCCATAGTCCCATGCCTATATACCCATCACACATCCTCCATCCCATAGTCCCATGCCCATATACCCATCATGCATATCCTCCATCCCATAGTCCAGTGCCCATATACCCATCACACATCCTCCATCCCATAGTCAACCATTATGACATCATAATGAGCGGCGGGGCTTGCAACCTATGATGACATCAGCGTCGCCATGGCATCCATTATGACATCATAATGAGGGGCGGGGCTTGATACACACACTTTTTCCCCATTACAGTATGTAGATAGGGGCAAAAATGTTTGGTGAATTGGAACGCATGGGGTTAAAATTTCACCTCACAACATAGCCTAGGACACTCTCGGGGTCCAGACGTGTGACTGTGCCAAATTTTGTGGCTGTAGCTGCGACGGTGCGGATGCCAATCCCGGACATACATACATACATACATACTTACTTACATACACTTGAGCTTTATATATTAGATGGATCCCAATGGTGGGCAGATGCCTTGGCATCTATCCTGACTGTCTATTCTGAATGGCCTGACAATGTCAACAAACATATTGTGTATTTAGCCTAATTCGGTGTGCTCGTCTCAAGGCTAATTTAAGAACATTTTGACCATTGTAATAATAATGTAAGATTTTGCTAGAGTTGCCTTGAATTTCATGTGCAGACAGTAAAATAATTATTGAACATGTCGCCAATTTATTATGTAAATATATTTCTAAAGGCGCTATTGACATGAAATTCTCACCAGATGTCGGAAACAACTCATGCAATCCACACAGACAAAGAAATCAAACCATAGATGTCCATAAAGTAAGTTATGTGAAATAATGAGAAATCACAGGGAAAAAGTATTGAACACATGAAGAGGGGTGTAAAAAGCCATGGAAAGTCATGACAACAGCTGAAATCTATCAGTTATTAGAATGCAGTCCTGCCACTTGGTGAAAAATAATATATCAACTGGTTCAACTGATGGCCTATAAAAAGGGTGTCTCCTTACCAAAGTGCCACACAAGAAACATCTCATGATGGGCAAAACCAGTGCGCTGTCTGAAGACCTGTGGAGCCTTATTGTTGCAAAACATACTGATGGCATTGGTCACAGATGAATTTCAAAACTACTGAAGATTCCAGTGAGCACTGTAGGGGCTGTGGTCAAGCAAAGGGTGTTTTACTGGATAGGAGATACCTTTCTCCCAGCAAGTTAATGTTTGGCTGGGATTTTCCCTAAAGGCAGGGCTGTGGAGTTGTGGAGTCGGTATAAAATACTCCGACTCCTAAAATATATAATAAATTGGGTACAGTAGTTCAATGCAGAATGTGCTGAATATTTTTTCATAGGAATTTGGGAAAGTTATGAAATGTCCTATAAATGACTGTTCTAGTCCTGATCTAAGGCTACATTCACACACAGCGTTTTTGCTGTGTTTTTTGAGGATACGTTTTTCAGCTGCAAAAGCAGATCAGTTTTTTAAAAAACCGCATCACCTGAAAGGTTTTTGAGCTCATAGATAATGTTTTCAATAGCAAAAGCAGATTAGAAATCCGCTCTATCTATCCATTTATCCATATCTGTCTATCCATATCTTATCTGTACCAAAAAGAATGAAAGCCGGGTAGCACACAGACTAACACTACTTTTTTTTTTTTTTTTTTTAGCCCCAGTCAGGTACACCTCATCGCTGCCCAAAAGGACGCCCAGGACAGGCATTGCTCGTCTTCAGTGACACATCAACATCAAATCAATCAAATCAAATTTATTATCGCCAAGTACATATTACATATATACAAGGAATTCTTTGTGGAAAAGAGGCAACATAATATATAACAACAGATACAACAAGTAACATCTAACAAGACAGATACAGTATATAGTCTACACATGACGATTTAATTGTTGAACAGAGAGTGGATAGAAGCTGTTCATATGGCGGTTGGTGCTGCATTTGGGGACTCTGAAGCGACGTCCTGAAGGGAGTAGTTGGAATGAGGAGTGTCCCGGGTGAGAGGGATCGGATGAAATTTTCAATGCGTGGGATCGAATACTCTTATCATAAAGATCCTGGATTTTAGGCAGGGGGGAACCTATAATTCTCTCTGCTGTTCTGAAAGTCCTTTGTAAGCGGAGTTTGTCATGCGCAGTGGCTCCCCCATACCAGACTATCAGAGAGGAACAAATCACAGATCTGATGACAGCATTAAAGAATAAGATCAGCAGATTCTTAGACAAACCATATCTTTTCAGCTGACGCAGGAAGAACATCCTCTGTTGTGCTTTTCTTATAACAGCATCCACGTTTTTCCCCCATTTAAGATCATGAGAGATGATAACACCAAGGAATTTGGTCTCTGTGACCCTAAGAACCACTTCGTCATGGATGTAGATTGGAAGTATCTCATGTTGATCTTTCCTAAAATCCACAACCATCTCAGCAGTTTTTTTAGTGTTGAGTACAAGATTATTGGCTTTACACCAGTCACATATTCTTTCCACCTCACTCCGATACAAGTCTTCAGCATTTCCCCTGATGAGACCAATCAGTGTCATATCATCGGCAAATTTCAAGATTTTTACTGAGTCTGCTGAAGAGATGCAATCATTCGTATAGAGAGAAAACAGTAACGGGGACAAAACACACCCCTGAGGTGCCCCGATGTTTGTGACCAAGGTGTCCGAAGTGAATGGTCCAACTTTTACACTCTGTATCCTGGCTGTCAGGAAGTTATAAATCCATAAGCATAAGTTAAGAGGGACTCCAAGAGCTACCATTTTCTTATGAAGTAAAGAATAATAAATATTCCAACATCAATTGATAGTTGGAATAAATAGACTGCATTCACCACATCTTAAGGTGCAGGCTTTATTTTCAAGTGTAGGGGTGTGCAGTATAAGGTTCTGCAGCAGCTGAGGTGTGCAGTATGAGATTCCGCAGAACAGTATGAGGTTCTGCCCCCCCCCTAGTTTTGATCCTGGCTAAAGCCGTTTCTTATAGATATGGCGAACCCTCAGGTAACCCTAAATGAAGGTCAATGGACACAGGTGGCTGAATTGAAGGAATTGCTTAATCACCTATTTACCGTGACTAAAAAATTACAAGCTGAGGATTTAACTCCTGGCATTTTCATAAGGGAGTGGAAGAACTTGCTATTTTGCCTGTCCCAAAGAGGAGATTTAATCGCAGATGGCATTTCTGCTTCAATGAAACGGAGAGAGACACAGCTATTGGAAAATAAATTTTTTTCTGGCAGCTGTTTATGTGGACCCAAGTCATCGTATATTGCTTGATGATCAACAGCTTACTAAAGGAAAAGAAGCTCTGACTGAGGTAGCAGTTAGGATGAGTGGCCTACAGGAGGACTGCCAGGCGCAAGAGGACCTGGACCTTGGGTCCTGACAGTGCTACTGCTGCCATATCTTCATCCTCATCAGATGAGGAGTTTGACAAGTATTTGGATGATATGGAGCAGGCAAAGCGTTGCTGCAAGGAAAAAGATTTCACTCCGTCTCCTATAGCAAGCAGATTGACCATATTTCAGCAAAATGTTTCACTTGCTCTCAAAGAAAAAGAAAAATTCAACCGTTCATCAAAACTGACTGTGCACGAGGCAATTCCTTTATACTTGGAAATTGTTAGAGATGTTGCCCATGTGGTTACGGCTTTGCCTCCAACCCAAGTTAGTGTAGAGAGGTTGTTCTCTGGCCTTAAAATTATTAGGTCAGATGTGAGGTCATCTATGAAGGAGGATCTGATGGAGGCAATTCTATTTCTTAGAACAAATTCATAGACTGCACAAATGTTATTTAGTATGTTTTTGTTAAAAACTGTTTTTTGCCACTTACATAGATTATTACATAGTGATATATGTATGTGTGTGTGTGTGTGTATATATATATATATATATATATATATATATATATATATATATACACACATACTGTGTGTGTATGTATGTGTGTGTATATATATATATATATATGTAATCGATATTACATAGTGTATTACATATTTACAATTTATTAGTTTTTTTGTGTTCTAAAGTTGCATTCCAATAAATATATATTATGTTCTATCTAAATGTCTTGATTATTGTATCATAAAAATGATTAAATGTCTGATGTTCACATTGTACTACAATAAATTTTTCACTGAAATATAAGCAATGTATGTTGGAGTTGGAGTCATGGAGTCGGTGGAAGGGAAATTGACGAGTCTGAGTCGCAGGTTTGGCTTACCGACTCCCCAGCCCTGAAGACAAGGACCTGTGATGATGTGATAAGCCCATGTGATGCCTACATCACCTATAGGAGGGGTTATGGGCTATGTAATGGAGGTTGGTATTTGGCACATGGTGAGTGTGTGTGTTGAAGATACAGGAACTTGGCTGGAGTTAGCCTGAATCTGTTTGTTGGACTGCATGTGCTGCAGAGCTATAGCAGCAAGACTCCAAACAAACCCTGGGAATGGCACCTGGCGGATGTCACTGACCTGGCAGCCGCTTAGTTAAGCCCGTCCCATGCAAGGGTGAGTCTGGGACCAGTGGTTCTCCAAGCTGGGGTATATTTGTGTTTTTCCGTTACTTTCTGTTAACCTGCTGTCTTAAAGTGACATTAAACCACTGAAGTTGGGCTCTAAGCCTGTGTGTTGCCTCATTACTGCGTCCCTGCCATTGCCTACCAGAGAAAATCCCTACAGGGCCATAATCCATAAGTGGAAAGATCATCATTTCACCATAAACCGGTCACGACCATGTGCTCCCAGCAAGATTTCAGACACAAGTGAAAAGAATCATCAGAACAGTTGTCCAAGAGCCAAGTAGCACCTTTGGGGAGCTACAGAAAGACCTGGAATCCACAGTTGCAATTGTTTCAAAGAAAACTGTAAGTAATACACTCTCCCATTGCCTGTTTGATCACCACACAAGCCTGTGAAATACTGTGAGATGATAGTCTGGTCAGATGGGAAGAAAAATTATCTCTTTAGGGTCCATAATACACACCATGTTTGGAGGCCAAAATGCGCTACATATCAGCCCCAAAACACCATACCAACAGTCACATTTGGAGGTGGGAACATCATGGTGAGGGGCTGTTTTTCAGTATACGGCACTGGCAAACTTCATATCATTGAAGGAAAGATGGATGGACAAATGTGCTTGAGACATTCTTGATAAAAATCTGCTGCCATCTTCAAGGATGATGAAGATGAAACAAGGATGGACATTTCAGCAAGATAATAATCCCAAACACACAGCAAAGAAGGAGACTCAATTGGTTTCAGAGAAAGAAAATAAAGCTGCTGGAATGACCCAGACAATCACTGTACCCGAATCCAATAGAAGATGTATGGAATGAGCTAAAGCTCATAATTCATAGAGGGAGCCCACTGGACCTTCAGCATTTGAAGTGTGTGTGGAAGAATTGACCAAAATCAAACCTGAGCAATGAATTCCACTAGTTTCTCCATACAGGATCCGTCTTGAAGCGGCCAACACCAACAAAGGCTTTTGTATGAAGTATTAAATACATTTCAGTAAGGGTGTTCAATACAATTGCCTTGTCATTTCTCATTATTTCTCATAACTTACTTTATAGTCACCTATGGCTTGATTTCTCTGCCAGTATGCATTGGATGGGTTGTTACCGACACCTGGTGAGAATTTCATGTCCATTAACACCTTTAGGCTGGATTCACATTTGCGTTTGGAGGCACAGCAAATGCTTGCCGTGAAGCTCCGCCCCCTGCCGTGCCTCCTACGGTCAGCTCCACCTATGGGTGCATGACGCTGCATGCGGCCTGCGTACTCTATCTTTAGCATTGGGTACACAGACCTTGCGCAGGTATGCTTTTGCCGCCGCATGCGTTGTTTTGACAGTGCGGCGACCTGCGCCAAACGCAACATGTTGCATTTTGGTGCGGTCGCCGCACCGTCAAAAGGACGCATGCGGCGGCAAAAGCATACCTTCACACGGCCTGCGTACCCAATGCTAAAGATGGGGTACGCAGGCTGCATGCAGCGGCATGCGCCCAGAGGCAGAGCTGACCGGAGGAATCGCGGCAGAGGGCGGAGGTTCAAGGCGAGCGTCCGCTGCGCCTCCAAACGCAAATGTGAAACTAGCCTCAGAAATAAATATATTTACCATACTTGGAAAACAAGTGACGGGTTCAATACCTATTTCACCTGCTGTATTTGTAAAGCTCTGACATAAATCTGAGCTGTCACCATCAAGCTGGGCACTTGGTAAGAAAGCTGTGAGCAGACAGCGGCACATACCTTGTCTAGCTAAACCTGCCTGATAACATTGTCATTGTGATGAAGTGCCATGGATGGAAGATTAGGATGATGTTCTTTGCAGTTTGAGTGATATTACACCGTGTCCTACTTTTTCACTGAGTAATAACAATGTACACAGCCTAGATTCCTATAAGGGAACATCACATCGTAAAATGCAAATAATTTAATTGATTATCCAATAACTAAAAAACTTGTAAGAAAATCAGTAAGCATTAATGATCATGCTATATAAAAGCCAGTGTTAAAATCCTTATTACAGAAGGTCTCTGATGGGAAAGTGCCATGTAATCTACATGTAAATTACTTAATGTATAAAATGGTGGGTTCCAAATCATACTGGTGACTGACAGCCAATAAACTAAAGATACAAAAAGAGGGCTTGTGTTGCATACACTGTTAAAAAAAAAAAAAAAAAAAAAAAAAAAAAATAATAGATACAAAAAAATCAAGAATTCTTTATTGCAGAGTCCTACATGCTAGACAGGAAAAGTGTGACATTTCTGACATGTAGAACGCCCTTTGTCAGTGATTTACACAATTGTCATGTCACAATAGTGCCTCCTTTTTTTTTTTTTTTTTTTTATTACCTATTTTAAGGCCCCTTTCACACTTCAGTGTGTCTGGTACGTGTGGTGACAGTTTTCACATGTACCGGAGACACTTGCACAGGTAGACCCTCTGTGCACATGTCAGTGTGTTTCAAGGGGATCGTGTGTCTGTGGGCAAAATTTACTGACATGTCCATGTGTGTTTTTTTTTTTTTTTTTTTTTTTTTTTTTTTTAAACAGCAGTAAGGGCTGTAAAACGTCCCCACACACATGCACACGGATGACACACATTGATATCATCAGTGTGACACGTACCAGTGCCTGAAAAGCAGAGGTACAGTTAGCGCTATTTCCCAGCGGTGATGCTGAAGACTACTCTCATCATTCTCCCCTATTCTGTCGGTGATCAGTGCGAGCAGAGGAGAATGTTGAGAGTTATAGTCATCTGATAGCAGCGAGAGCAGGTGGCGGCTGATGGGACTACTGCTCCCATCAGCCTACCCCTGCTGCCACTAATAAGTGAGCGCAGGTGGCAGCTGATGGGAGTATTTATCAGCCACCACTATAAATAAATAAGTTAAAAAACGCCTTCGGTTCCCCTATATTTTTGATAACCAGCCAGGCAAAACTCAGAGCTGCGGGCTGCAATCCTCAGCCGTCGACTTCAGCAAGGATGACTATCAAAAATAGAGGGGTCCCCACGTTGCTTTTTTAATTTCTTTAAATAATAATAAAAAAAAAAAAGGGTTTGGAGTACCCCCCCATTTTTGACAGCCAGCCTTGCTAAGGCAGAAAGCTGGGGGCTAGTATTCTCAGGCTGATAAGGGGCCATTGATCTTGCCACCCCCCCCAGCTTAAAAATAGCAGCCCGCAGCCACCCAGGTCACTGAGGCTGCGTTCCCATCCGGGCCCCTCAATTGTGTGGTCCACAGTTTATCTTACGGACCCATAGTCTTGTTTTGGCAATTTTGATTAGACGCTTGGATCAGTATTGGACATGTCTTTTGCAGGGACTGAAAAAGATTGGACATGTGAGCCACCCCAAGGATGATTCCAGGTACAAGTGCTATAGATGGAAAAACATGGATAGAACTCGTTTGACACACCAGTCGGGCCATGGTTTGCGTGTACAGCGCACATCTATTGCTCTGATCCTTCATCAGTCCAAGTGCTTTCTGTACTCACTGGTCAGACAAGAGAGCGATTATTGTAGGGCACATTTAGTGCAGGTCAGGGTGTTCTGTTACCAGCCGGATCAATGGCACGTGGCACAGCATGTCAGGGGCCGTACAGGCAACTCCTGTGCCGTGTTCACAGGTAATTTGAGTTGTGGTTTACAGTAATCTTTTAATTCTTGAATATATTTTTTTTTTGTCTGATTGTCTGGAAATCTTAATTCTCAATGTTGGCTTTAGGCTATGTGCACACGGTGCGGATCCTCCCGCGCCGATTTTACTAAATCCGCAGATTAAATGACCTACATTTTTCCTGCGGATTTAGTGCATTTTTTGTGCGGTTTTACTGCCGTTTTTGTGCGGTTTTGCACTTGCGGAGTTGTAGAATAGAGCAGGTGGAAAACTGCAGCAAAACTGCACAAAAGAAGTGACATGCTGCTTTTTTTTCCGCACGAAATCTGCGCGGAAAAATCCGCAGCATGTGCACAGCGGTTTTTTTTTTTACATAGCCAATAATGGTACTTTACATCACCTGCAGTTCTGCTGCGGATCCGCAGCAGTATCTGCACCGTGTGCACAGAGCCTAAATCCTGTTCCTAATGATAAATGAGTCATAAAAATGTATATGTAGATTTCAGCAAACCGGTGAATATTTGGTTTCTAATGTTCACAATGATTAAAGGGATATTCCAGTTGGAGACAATTATCTCCTATTCACAGGGTTGATGGTCACTTTTAGATTGGTGGCTGTTCAACTACTGAGTCCTCCAACAATCACCAGTACCGAGGGCATTTTGTCCCTAATAATGTATAGCAGCGCACATGCTTGACCGCCACTCGTTCTCTATAGATTTGTGGGAACACGGTTTTTCATTCTCACTTTGATAATAGTGCCCTATTCTGGCGATCAGTGAGGGTCTTGGTATTACTACCGATCGAGGCGTAATCTCCTATCCTGTGGAGTGTGACTAGATGATAACATCTATCTACTGGAATACCCCTTTAATTTAGTGCCACAGTTTACATTCACAGATTTCTCACCATACTGAGCGTTGATTGACTTTATACAAGTCAATGAAAACTTATTTACAAACGGTTACTACAGTTACTACCATCGTCCTACCCATACAGCATGCATATTGTCTGCAACATAGTGGTTGGTAGGCAACTACGATTTTTAGGCTTTATAAATCAGCCCAATCATGAATGAACATATTTACAGCCACTGCTCAGGATGGGTCATTCTTATCAAGGCTCCTTCTATGATTGCAGGCTTTAGTGGATAATGTGGAGTACAATTATTCTTCAGTAATCTGTCCCCCCCCTTCACATTCTGCTGGATTATGGAAGCGAAATAGAACATCCAAAACAGGCTGTCCAGGTTAGACACGAAAGTCTGCAGTCACTCTATGTATCCTCTCAGGTCTACGGTGTTGGCACAAGGAGCTGGAGGTCTAGTCAGAATGTGGCCAGGAGCTTCTTATCGGAAACGGTCAGTCGTATGACTGCCCGCTTCTGGCGTCAGTACCAGAGAATCTTGAAAGTACACGCTGTGAGGCTTCACAAGTGATCTTTACCTAGTCATGCTCACTTTTTGACTAGTGCACATATGAAAGCTGTGAGCCAAGCGACAATAGCAATGGGGTAGTCCGACTTTAGTGTATGGGGGCTTTACGCCATTGCCTGACACTTATGGTGCTGCGGATCTTCTTGAATAACAAAGGATCAAGCATGTTGAAATTTGTTATTCCCAATCCCACATTATTAGGTCAGAGGATTGTCGAGCTATCCCTATACCAATTGACTAATTTTGCAAACTTTTTAGTGAAATTTGCCCAGCCGTCACATCATGCCCTTTTCAAAGGAGCCTTGACTGAGTCATTTATCTTCAGGTTGTTGGATCCCATTTACTTCTTATTTCTAGATGTAATTGCTTATCTTATATTGTATGGCAGTGCTCCTGCACCCGGAATCCTTACTACTTTGCTGGTATATGGCAGTAAACACACTGATTGGGTCTACGTACATGCCAAAAACTGTCAGCCTTTCTAGAGCAAAGAGACTGGCTTTGTGTGAGTGAGATGACAAGGTATGATATTTGTGGTTGAGCTTTGCTTGATCTGATGGAAATACCCAGAGATCTCGTCATTTCTGGATTTTTCAAGTAAATATGTTATTTAAACATCAAAAAGTATACCATTTGTGTTTGTCACCAAACATGGATCCTGTCCCTGACCAGCAGGAGTAGGTAACATTTTGGAGCCATACTGCCCAAGGCACTTGTAATGTAACGAGCTTATGTGGTCTTTGTAAGCTGTAGATATCATCTATATACAAGAACTTTATAAAGTATAGTATCTCATAGTTACATCATTAAGAAAGTATTACAGGCAAACAGTATGTGGGGTTATGTCTGCTATATGGACATCATAGAGCGGTTCTGTGCCTGTGACCCCATTTATTAGCCAGAATGAAGAGGTGCACAGGTGGAGAAGTCCATTTATGACAATTCCGTGTTTGCTATGTCCATTTTGACAATTAAAGCTGGTCCATCGAGAAATGGGATCCTCCCGTTCAATATAAAACTAATGTTTTCATGAGACTTCCCTTTAAAAAGAATGAAGCTCATGACTTTTCTAAAGAGTCTAAGCAAGTTAACGAAGTTACCTAGCCTTAAGATGGCTCATCTTTTTTTCTGCCACTATTGATTTCCTATGGGGGCACGTGAAGGTTCTCCTTGTGCCAGGATTGTGGACATCTATCAGTATTTTCCTCCCTTTAATATTGCTTTCAGAAAAGCGGTTGAGTGTCTCTACTTATTTCTCTGTAAAAACCACGGTATAATATATGATCCTTGAAGATGGGTGCTGTAGGGGCACAAAAGGCATGAAGACCTGTATCACAGTGATGTTATACCGTGATCTTCTGTCCCATACTGATCTTATTCATGAAGGACTTTTCTGTGTTTTACTCTTTTATCTGACCACGTGATTGTATACAGCAAGGTTTAGTTCTCGTGTATTTGTCATAATTACTGCAATATTCAGATTAGTAATGGAAGTACACAATTCTATCGCTTCATATACGGTTCCTACTATCTTACCTGGTCATAAACAGTAGATAACTTTTGTTAAAATGGTCTTTCTCTTTTAGGATTTATCCTTGACTTTTCAATATCAGACCACTGAGGGTCCAACACCTGGCACCGCAGCCCGTCAGCTGCTCCCAGCTCTGGCAGAGGCTGGATGTACACAGTTGGGAATGAATGGGAGTGGACTTGTGGTAGCCGGCTGCGACCACTAAACAGTTGATGGAGCTCTGCTGTCCAGCTCTGCAACTGTTTATCCATCGCTGGAAATTATAAACATCTGTTCAGTGAGGGTGCCCGATGTCGGACTCCAAACATCTGGTATTGATCGCCTATCTTAAGGATCATAGTGCAATATTCCTCTAGACGCCCCCATAAATATACACATTACTTGTCACCCACGATGCCAAAGGATCAGACATGGTAAAAGCCCTCAGGCATCTGTGTACTATCAATAGGCCCCTGTACACATTACATCAACTTGAACCTTTTTTATGTGCAGGGTGCAAATAGACCAGAGTGTCTGAGACCAGGTAATAATATCAGACTACATCATCTAATTGACCTTTCACGTTCCATATTCTGTCCTTGGGAGGTGGAGCGAGGAAATTCATATTTTTTTTTCCCTTAGCTAGAGAATGAGGAAGATGCCTCGGAAAGCCCAACTGTAGAGCAGCCATCAACCTCATCACAAGCTTCTCAAGCTTGCCAGACTACAGCCGCAGCTGCGGTAGATGCATCTCCCCCACCGTACAGCAGTGTTGTCGTGGACAGTTGTGTGGACACTGGTATGTATGAAGATACGCTGTGATCATTGCTGCCCATTCATGTGTATCAGCCATGTGGAAATCTTCTTTTCAGTCCAAGGAGAACTGAATTACTACATGAAACATGTTTTGCTGCATGACCTCAAGTTTGTATAGCAATGCACAACTCCTATCATAAGATTGCAGGTTGTATTGGTTAGAAAGGGACTACCCTTCCCAACATGTGACGAGTCCTTATGGTGTCCTCTCCACCCTGTGGGGAACTGCAGTACAGCACCATTCAAGCAAATGGGATCACTAAAAGTCCCCTCCATAGCCGGCTGTTAGGAAGCAGCAACATGCAAACTTAGAAGGGATGCAGAACTAAATTAGGACCAGTTGGATTCCCCCCCCCCCCCCACATAATTGACACCCTAGTGATAAGCCATCTCTTTTAGAAGATGAAAATATCTCGTTTAAGGTGGACCGGTCACCAGGTCAAAAGTAACCAATTTTTGCTCATATTTTATTCCCTCTGCTCCACTGAGTATTCGATTTTTTGTGTGTGTGCTATTTGTAAATTTTCTGTGTGGCTCTGGAGGTATTGCATTTTTTGTTTAGTGCTACATTTTATGGTGTTTTTGAGTGGTAGTGGCTGACAGGATTTTTCTGGCGGGGTCTTTAGGCTGTTCTGCATAATTATCCAGTGAGCCACGATTTCTAATAAGGACCATAAAAATTAGCACGAAATAAAAAGGCCCAGAACTCTGTAACAGTATGGCGGATTTGAGAAAAAAATAAGTTGGTAATACTCAGTAGATCAGCGCGACTAAAATAAGAGAAAAAGCTTCCTACTTTTCTACTAGTAATAGGTCCTCTTTAAGCGAATTAAAAAATATATATATATATTTTCAATTGCGTTTCAGTTTTTGACTGCATTCGCTGATGTATCTGCCAGATGTGCCCACGTTTATAGGGGAAAGGCTTGTATCTCCATCTCTGTTTTCAGCAAAGACATGGTAACGTGTTTGCTCTGATTTCTCTGTTAAATACCCAGAATGGCAGGCATCAAGAACAGAGGTGCACAACATTTTTTGGTTCAAATGCCACATTAGTTTAGTATGACAATCTGAAGCGCCTCAAAGCAAAAATGAAGACGTATTTATATGAATACATTAACAGAGCAAAGTTTTGAGTATTGGAGAATGATTTGGCGTTTCTGCTCCAAAAAATCAGTGTGAAAACACCCAAACTTACACTGAGTTTTTGGAGCAGAAGTTCAAACAAATTCTCCTCATAACCTCAAAATTAAGTTTTGAGGATTTTTCAGTTTTAACATGAAGCACGTTATGGATGATGATCACAACCACTGTTAGTACAGGAAAGCAGTGCCAGAATCACTGTCAGTACAGGAACACAGCACCAAGCTTAGTACAGTGTCATGAATGGGTCACCGAGGAGGATGGCAGGAACAGGCTAAGCCACCAGGAGACAAGAGAGGTTGGTAGCTCAGCTGATTGCAGACCTCTAACAACACAACTAGCAGTAGCCGTGGAGCGTTCCTACGATGCCCTAGACTCCTAGGCACAGCCGGAGAGCTAACTAAGCCTAAAGCCAGAAAGGTGAAATCTAAACTGGCCCGGAGCAGATCCCCAAAGGAATAGACAGCCCCCAAACATATATTGTTGGTGAGACAAGATGAAACCCAAACACAGGCAGAAAATAGACTGAGCAAATGATGGGGCCCAAACTGTCTAGATAGGACAGAAAAGATACTTGTAAAAGAAGGAAAAAGATGCGGCACTCACCCAGATTTGCAGTGCAGTGTTTCTTTATTCAACCATTAAAGGTCACACAATAAAGGACGGGCAGATAACATGAGGCATGCGGGGAAAAAGACGGACGACAGCCGTTTCGCGTACACAGACGCTTCAACAGGTCCTGTCCTGGACCTGTTGAAGCGTCTGTGTACGCGAAACGGCTGTCGTCCGTCTTTTTCCCCGCATGCCTCATGTTATCTGCCCGTCCTTTATTGTGTGACCTTTAATGGTTGAATAAAGAAACACTGCACTGCAAATCTGGGTGAGTGCCGCATCTTTTTCCTTCTTTTACTAATTTATCATGTTTTTTCTGATGCTGAGCACCGTTATTCCCAGCAGTGTTTTACACACTGTGTGCCTGTGATTGATCCTCGACTTGTTGCTGGTGGATTAGAGCCTTGGTGCCGTTCATCTGGGCTTTCTTTGAATTGAATAACAGAAAAGATACTGTCTGCAATCACGCAAAAACCCTAAAAAATCCAACACATCCTATATACAAAAAACCTGAGGCCACACGACCTCACCCCCGCTAGATCAGCACTCTGTTGTGAACTGGAAACAAAGCAAAAGATACTAATATAACAGGGGACTGAACAAACTAGCACAAGCTGTAACATATGGAGCGGGGCCCAGCGCTGCCCCCAGCAGGGAGTACGCTGAACCCTCGCAACAAAGCAGAAAGCAAAAAAAAGCACAACCAGATTAGATGCAAAGGATTAGCAAAATAATCACTTAACTGAACCATGCAGATCAGGCAGGAGACTGAAGAGCTCAAAATGCACAAGGAGGAAATCACCAGCAACCACTAAGGGAAGCCTGCTCACTTATATGCTCCCTGCCAATAATCCCAGATTCCCAATCATCGTCGTCAGGTGGCAAACTTCCATCAAACTGACCAGCTCCACTACTCCCAGTAACCACCAGAGGGAGCTCCAGCTCAGAAGTCCGAGCAAGGGAATTCACAACAGTACAGTGATCAATTGCAGTTTCAGGCCAGCCCCATATATGCTTGTATCGTGTAAACCTGCAACTCCCAGTATGTCCTTAACAATGATAAAGAGATACTGGGAATTGTTGCTACAAGTCATTGTTAAACTGCAGACCACACAGGAACCACAGCATAAATGAGACGCAGGCAGTATCGCAAATAATCATTTACACTCAGATAACTTATAAGTTATATTGTATCTTATTGAAGTCGTTCCCATCCCTTTTATCTTGTTTATTTATTATGCTTTGCTTATATATCGCTATCATAATCCGCAGCGCTTTACAAACATTATCACTGTCCCCATTGGGGCTCACAATCTAAATTCCCTATCAGTATGTCTTTGGAACGTGGGAGGAAACTGGAGAACCCAAAGGAAACCCATGCAAACATGGAGAGATCAGACAGACTCCTGACCCCAATGCTACACTAACCACTGAGCCACCGTGCTGTCTCCTCATGTAGTACAGACGCCGTGAAGTGATTTCATTCCCAGAGCTCCTCTCTGCATACTTCCATCTTCTCCGTCTTCAGCAGCACTTCCTTGGCAGTGCCCTTAAAAATTTTAAGTATCTCTGATGCTGTGCCCTTGAATAAATATTTGTCCCTCACTGTGCTTCTTGCACTAAAATATCCCCCCTCCCCTTCTCCATAGTATTCCTCCCATTCTACCCTTCTTGGTAATGTCCCACAGTACTGCCCTTCTCGTAACTTCCTCGCCCACATTGCCCGTCTCCATAATGTTTCCCCACTTCTCCTCTCCGTAATGTCCTCTCTGCACAGCTCCTATCCATAATATTCCCACATACCCCACAGACCCTACCCCTCTGCATTCTGCTCGTCCTGGAGCGCTTACTGTTTCAGGCTACGTCCTTGCTTCTTCTCTGCAACGCTGGTGACAGCAGCATTGTGATGAGGACATACTGCTGCACATCGGGGTAGGGGACGACGAGCGCTCCTGTGCTCTGACGCCAAAGTGTTTTAACTGTATATGCTTCTGAATGATGTGAATACAGTGGAACATAAAGAAGTAGGAATTGAAGACTCTTGGTTCTCCGTGGGTGGCACAACATCTCCCGGCGAGCCGCATGCAGCCCACGGGCCATATGTTCGGCAGGCCTGACCCCAGTGAACACCAGATTAATATATTTTGGATCTTCCCCTTTGTTTTTTTTTTTTTTAAATGTAGTCAAAAGCTTTCCTGCATTAGAGAGTGTCAGATGCTCTTCTACATTTTCTTTATTCTACAGAATAAACCTACATCGGTTATATGAGAATATATGAAGTTTTGAGCACTGGCTGTAAACACTTGTTTGTCCTGAGCCCTGGTCTGAGAATCATTATTAGGAGCGGTGGGCTGCCCCGCACTGCCTGATGACACAAATAATACTGTCCGCTCTAGGATGGCTGTCTGGATGTCCTCCCTATTAGTTCATGAACAGAGGGCTCTTCAGTTCTGGCTGGTCTCTTCCAAGAAGACCAGATAATAGGCTGATTCACTGGCTGAAGATGGCACGGTTTGTTTAGCGGGCACAATGATTCTAGAAGACTGAATACATTGTTTCTTAGCTTGGCAATGTGAAATATTCCATTTTTTTTATACCCGTGATTAGTGGGCTACCTGTCAACCTATACCGTACTCCTCAGTACTGAGATGTCATACGGTCACATTACTGATGTGCAGCAGTTTCTGTGTAGCCCCATGTTTTCCTATAGCAGGTCTTGGCACCACTGGACAGTTTTTCACCGATTAATACCACTGGTGATAATGCTATAATATACGCTTGTTACTTTTAATAATAGATACCTTATGCTTGTAGTAAAATGACACATTTTTCCACTTTCTTTTTCCTTGGTAGAAGCACAGAATGAATTCTACCCTGTGCCACCTCCTTATAGTGTGGCGACCACTCTTCCAACATATGACGAGGCTGAGAAGGCTAAGGCTGCGGCCATGGCAGCTGTCGCAGCTGAAGCCACACAGAGGGTAAGTAATTTTCTGTTGGTTGCTTATTTTACATTATTTTTTCCTGTAACGCTTAATTATACATTGATGTTTTTTTCTAATACAACCTGTGATGACACCGCACTAGTGGGTGCAGGAGCAGTCTCTACGTTGAAATGAGTGGGACTGCAATGCAACATGCGTCCCTTCTGTTAAGAAATGGGCTTCACGTTCATCAAAAGGCTTGTTTTATTCAGATCTAACACCGCAGATCGACCAGCGCAGGGAGTTTGTCAAGTGTCCCCCGTGCATGGGTGGTATGTGGTGTTTCTTCTTTCTGTAGGAATAAGAGAACCCCGTTGATCCCGGTGAAACTTGTTTCTTGTTGATATTGATAGTCTGGATAAAAGACTGGACTTTCCTCTCCGTACATTGGGCGGGAGCCTGATTAATCCAGCGCTGCATTGCTTCTTGCATGCATTCCTTCTGTGTGTCGGCTGATGGATCCCCAGGCTCTATAATACTTGTATTGGAGCATATATCCATGCTATTCGTAATGTAAAAAATTACAAAAACCCTGATGATTTTATGAGTAGGGTCTGTCTGTGACTGTTTAGATCCAATGGTTGACAGATTCGTCATGGTAATAATTAGGGTAAGTGCACACGTTGCGGATTGTGCTACGGATTTTTCCGCCCGGATTTGGCAAAATCCGCAGGTCAAAAGACCTGCGGTTTATCTGCGGATTAGCCTGCGGTTTTCCCCTGCGGTTTGACACCTGGACAATGGAGCAGGTGTAAAACCGCTGCGGATTCCGCACAAAGAAGTGACATGCTGCGGATTTAAAACGGCAGTAAATCCACGCGGAAAAATCCGCAGCATGTGCACAGCAGTTTTCATTTTCCATAGAAAATAAAGGTACTGTACAATGCAGCAGAAACTGCTGCAGATCCGCAGGGCCAAGTCCGCTGCGGATCCGCAGCAGAATCCGAAGCGTGCACACACCCTTACAATAACTCTTGGCAGTCATGATGCTATTCTGAATATAACTTTACATTCCAGCTCCAAAATGACAAGTCTGCAGTGTAATGATAAATTAGAAAAAAGTCTCAATTTTCAACTGGAAGATTTAAGCTAAGTTCACACATTCGGGATTTGCTGCAGGTTTCTGATGCGGATTCCTGACTCCCAAGACACTTTACAAAATCCTGTTCACATGTTGTATTCGGATTTTACATCTTCAGATTTCATTGCAGATTACTCCCTGTCCAGTGCTTTGTAATGGAGCAGGGTGAAATCAGCAGCCAAATACACAATGAAATCTGGAAAAAAAACACTTCCAGATTCTGTCATAGGTTTACTGTGACTTTGTGACCAAATCAGCAGTGGATTTTTTTTCACCAAACATGCCATCACACATCTAGTAGCCTAGAAGAAAAAGGGGACATCCTGTCCATATAGTATCTGTAATGGCTGCCGTTCCCTGTGGGTTACATTGGATTAAGAAATTTCCAGAATATCATAATAAACCAAAAGTCTATACCAAGAATTTCCATGTAATTTTCCTTATTCCCAACTATGTTTTAAAGCTCATCTATTTTTGGCTGCGTAAGAGTTAATTTAAGACCTAAATTATGAATGTTTATTGCTCTCAGCCTGTAAAGTGTGCTGTAAGTACCGTACTTATGTAATGTCTACTCCTTATAGCCGGCACACCCAGAAAAAGTACTTTCCAATAAAAAAACAAGCCATAATTAGAATGAAATTACATAAGACACCACATGAAGGGTTTGCATACATATGTTGTATAATAGCTGAAATAGCGCAGATTGATATAGGACTGGCAGGGATGATGACTGTGACACTTGATGTCTGCTGTCATCTAGTGTACAGCTGGCCATGTTGAGAAGCAATGGGAGATATATTAGATAGGCTGGAGGCCCACAAACTCTTGGTCGCTAGTGTTATAGACCAAATATAAATACTCTTATATACAGAAATCGTAAAATACAGAAACGATTTTTTATAACCTCCAGCAGTCTTGGAGAACACTGTCTTCTTGTTTTATCTAGTTCTACTGTCTATAGCCGCTTTTAGAACTTGTTCAATATTACCAGCTAATTTTATTTTAAAAGGGTTGTCCAAGAATGTAATAAAATGACCCTCGTTACGTTATTCAGAGGGCAGCCTGATCTAGTCACGTATAAGGATGGGCTGCAGTCTGAGCAACTCCACTCCCGAGACCTGTGTCTCTGATGTCAGAAGGCAAGTATCATAAGCACACATATTGAATCTACTGGAGAAGTGTGCGACCGGAGAAGAAATAAATTTTCTCATCAGCTGACTGAGCACAGAGGGCTGTAGAAAAAAAATCTTTGTGCTCAGTCAACTGAGAAGAAGAAATAAATTTCTTCTGTTGCACACTTCTCCAGCAGCTCCGGTATGTGTGCTTACGATACTGGTCTTCTGACAGTTGAGACACAGGTCTCTGGAGCTGTGCTTCTTCAGACTGCAACCCATCTTGAGACATGACTTCTTATGTTTGAATTATGTAATGGAGGCCATTTTTATTGTATTCTTGGATAACCCCTTAAAGTTGTAAATGCTCACCATGAAAGGGTTTGGCCCACCATTACAAATCACATCCACAGCATACATCAAAGAAAGTGAAAAGTATTTGCAGTTTACTTGGTGTAAAAAAAAAAATTGTATATAAATCTATATCTATCTCTATATCTATCCAGTAAAGCACTATAACATGGTGTTCAAGTCTTTCTATTGGGCTGAGTGCTGCTTTCTGTTCGCAGCAGAGCAGCCGATAGAGGAAGCTTTCTTCCCTGCTGCCATTTCTAGTGGCTGCTCTGCAGTGAACTGAGAATCACTATGCAGAAAACTGACTGTGGGGAGACTGAGCATGTGCACAAGCAGTGAGCACCGTGTCTACCAAGATGGCGCTATACTTACGACAAAATGTCAGAGCTTTTCACAGTATCGTTTTTTTAATAGCATGTAAATTGCAAATATTACTCATTTTTTCGCATGTAAACTGCGGATGTGATATGTTGGTGTACCAATCCTCTTGAATGGCAACTCAAAAATCTCTCCCCTTTAACATATTAAAGGTAACCCCAGTGACATAATCAGCTGGAGCATTGTTCTTAATTGGACATCTTAATATTTTGCACAGCCCTGACTGACAGTAGTGCAGTAACTTGAAAAAAATGTAGCTAGGCACATATAAAGTAGTGTTCAAAATAATAGTCCAGTATGACTGACCAGATTATTTACTGTTTTTGATATAAATTATATTACCACATGTCACACAATGTTCCAGTTGGTGCAGTAGATTATAAGAAACCCACCAGACGCCGCATTCATGATCTGCAGGTTTTTGAGTCTGTGTATTAGAATAATTAATTGAAAGGGGGTGTTCAAAATAATAGCAGTGTGGAGATCAATTAGTGAGTAGTGATGAGCAAGTATGCTTGGTACTCAAGATTTCTGAACATGCCCGGGTGGTCTCCCGAGTACTTAAATGTGCTCGAAGATTTAATTTGTGTCGCCGCAGCTGCATAGTTTGCGGCTGCTAGACAGCATGAAAACGTGGGAATTTTGTAACAATCAGGCAATCCTCACATGTATTTACGCTGGCTAGCAGCCGCAAATCATGCAGCTGTGGCGACACAAACTAAATCTCTGAGCACGCCCAAAATACTCGGAGACCACCCGAGCATGCTCGGAAATCTCGAGTACTGAGCATACTGGCTCATCACTAGTAGTGAGGTCAATCATTCTGTGAAGAAACAGGTGTGAATCAAGTGGCCCGTATTTAAGGGTGAAGTCAGGACATGTTGTACATACATTTCTCGTTGAAAGCCTGAGAAACATAGGTCGTTTGAGACATTGTTCAGAAGAACAGCATACTTTGATTAAAAAGTTAATTGGAGAGGGTAAAACTTATAAACAAGTGCAGACAATGATAGGCTGTTCGCTAAAATGATCTCAATGCTTTAAAATGGAAAGCCAAACCAGAAAGACATGGAAGAAAGCGGAAGACTACTATTCGAATGGATGGAAGAATAGCCAGAATGGCAAAGGGCTCAGCCAATGATCAGCTCCAGGATGATCAAAGACAGTCTCAAGTTACCTGTGAGAACCGTGACAGTTACAATTTGCTAAAAAAAACACATCAACTGACCTAAAGAGAAATGGAGAATCATTTTGTGGACTGAAGTAAATAAAATTGTTCTTTTCCAGGACGTCCACCTGACAGCACTATGGAGGACGTCCTCCTCCTCCTTACAGGGACAGGAAAGCACACGAGAGGTTAAAAGGCCATGTCCCACCCCCTTTCCCTCAGTGTTTTTCCTGTCCCTGCACGGAGGGACACGCGAGAGCTTACCGGAGGGACCCAGGGGATCGTGCGGCCGGTCCAATCCTTCCCCTGTCAAGAGGTCCCGGGGCCGAAACTTCCCGGTCGGGAGTCCCTCGGCTCCAAAGGCCAGGAGCAGGACGGCGCTCCTGGAGGGAGCCGTTCCTCCCGGTGGGGGGGCTCTCGGCTCCAGGACGGGTCGGCTCCCCGCAGGCGGCTGGCCATGCGGGCACCGACAGAGGTGGGGCGGCGGGCCGAGTACCCGCAGGACGTCGCCGACGCTGGGCAGTGGAGGCCGGAGCCATAGCAGGAACGGCTCCCTGCACGCGCCGAGCGCGGTCGCGCGCAGATGCCCGGCAGGAAGTGGAGGCGCGGCTTACCAGCGTCACATCCGGTGACGTCAGACGCCGGTTTCAAATCCAGGGCGCGCGCGCTCCTGGACCAAAGCGTTCTCCAGAGTCGTCACAGGTGGTTCCAGGCTGTGTGACTGCATCGGACGCCAGGGAATGGAAGGCAACACTGCATCTGGTGGAGGGGTAAGTGCGCATAGCGCAGACCACCCTCCCCACCCGTCCCCACAGCCCAGATCTGATGAGGTGCCCCTTATATTATCAGGAAAAGGGAACCCCAGCTGAGTCCCCCTCGGGGAAGGACCCGGCGAAAGCCACCGCCAAATCAGTCAGATGTCCGGTGTGCAGAGTAAAGCTGCCAGACACCTATAGCAAGACCCTATGCGGTCCCTGTACCTCCAGAGTCATAGGCGAGGAACAGCCATCTCTGCTTTCCGAAATGAGGTCGCTGATAAGGGAAGAGATTCAGGCCTCTACGTCCCGGCGTCGATCCCCCAGCCCTGGGCCAGGTCGCAAGCGTCCGAGGTGGGAACCAGTCCCAGTATCAGAGGCGAGCCCTAGCGAGGAATCCGATTTCCGGAACTCAGATCAGGAGGAAGAAGGCGAGATCCTGGGGGATAGTCAGGAACAGAACAGAAAGTACCTATTCAGACTGGAGGATACGGACGAGCTGGTACACGCGGTCAGAAATACCATGCAGATGGAAGAAGTCCCTAAGCCACAGTCCAGACAGGACTTAATGTTTGGAGGACTGGTGTCCCGCAAACAGGTGGTGTTCCCTGTGAGCGAGCACATCAAAGCAATGATCCAGGAGGAGTGGAAGGAAGCAGAGCGTCGGTTGACACTCTCCCGAAGCTTTAAAAATAGACTGCCCTTCGATCCCGAGGAAACTCGGGCGTGGGAAGAAGTCCCTAAGATCGACGTCCCGGTTGCCAAGGTTACGAAGAAATCGGCTATCCCAGCCGAGGACTCATCCGGTCTTCGAGACCCAATGGATAGAAAGGCGGACGTCTTGTTAAAAAGAACATGGGAGACGTCGGCGGCCCGGATTAGAGCCAACATAGCAGCCACCTCGGTGGCCAGGTCTATGTTCCTGTGGTTGGGGCAGTTGGAGGAAAACCTAACCAACAAGACCCCGAGGTCAGAGATACTAGCATCTCTTCCTCTTTTGAAATCAGCCACGGCGTTCCTGTCGGATACGTCGGCGGAATCAGTTAGGTTTGCGGCCAGAAACAGCTCCCTCTCTAATGCGGCCCGGAGAGCAGTCTGGCTTAGATCCTGGTCGGGGGATAACCCTTCTAAGGCCAAGTTATGTGCCATCCCTTTCTCGGGTCTGAGGGTGTTTGGTCCAGCCCTGGATAATATCCTTGAGCTGGTGTCTGATAAGAATAAGGGATTTCCGGAAGAAAAGCCCAGGCGGTCCCAGTCCTTTCGGAGAGGCTCCTTCTTCAGAGGACAGTCAGAGTTTAGGGGCCGGGCGAGGTCTAATAGAAGCTCCTACAGAGGCTCCTTCAGCCAAAGTGGGAAGAACAGAGGTCCCCCATTTGCATCGACATCTAGGTCGAGGAGACAATGACGCCATAGGCATTGGGGGGAGACTTCGCCACTTTGCAGCAAACTGGTCGCGAGTCACCAACAATCAGTGGGTCCTCAGAACCATCAGCGAAGGTTACAGGATAGAGCTCTATTCTCCTCCCCCCGACAGATATATTGCCCCCACTGTCGTCCAGGAGGACTCCGCAATGTGGTCGGATCTTCAGGACATGTTAGACTCAGGGGTCATAATACCAGTTTCACCATCAGAAAGAGGAAAAGGTCACTACTCTTCCCTGTTTGCAATTACAAAGAAATCCGGCGAGGCCCGCACCATCATAAACCTGAAGCCACTAAATGCTTGGGTCAGATACAGGAGGTTCCGGATGGAATCAATCCGATCCGCAATTCCTCTGATAGACAGGGACGCAGTTATGTGCACCCTAGACCTAAAAAAGGCATATTATCAGGTTCCTATTCATCCCTCATCCCAAAGCCTACTAAGGTTCGCGATCAGTTCACTAGCCCGGACCTGCCATTTCCAGTTCCAGGGTCTTCCATTCGGGCTGGCCTCAGCTCCCAGGATCTTTACAAAGCTGGTGGTAGAGGTGGTGGCCTACCTGAGAGATCAGGGTATTGTGATTGTGCCGTACCTGGACGACTTCTTACTGGTGGCAAGATCCAAAGAAGCGCTCATCCGAGACAGGATCCGAACAACTACTGTGATGGAGTTCCTGGGCTGGGTGATCAACTGGGAGAAGTCGGACCTCACACCAAACACCAGAAAGGTATTCCTGGGAGTCCTCCTAGACTCAGCCGACAGAATATCCTGGCTACCCGAGCAGAAGCAGAAGTCCATTCAGGCCAGAACCAGAGGTCTGTTGAAGCGTCAATGCTCCATAAGGGAAGCAATGGAGGTCCTGGGCCTCATGACGGCCTGCATCCAGTGTGTCCGTTGGGCCCAATTCCACTCGCGGTTGTTACAAAGAGAAATTCTCGCGAGGTGGGACAGGAGTCAGGCGTCGCTAGACAAACCCCTAAGACTCTCAGGACGAGTAAAGGAGTCCCTTCGCTGGTGGTTACAGGCCAGGAACCTTCAGGTGGGCGTGCATTGGACAACCTCTCCATACGTGGTAGTCACCACAGACGCAAGTGCGTGGGGATGGGGAGCCCACATAGAAGGGAAGATCTTCCAGGGGAAGTGGCCAGCAAGCATCAAGGCCAGATCCTCCAATTTCAAGGAACTCTTCGCGGTCTGGGAAGCGTTGCGGAGAAACCGGTCGGTACTAAAGAGTCGTCATGTTCGCATTTTATCCGACAATACAACGACAGTGGCATTCCTGAAACACCAAGGAGGAACCAGGCATCAACCACTACAGGCACTGGCGGAAAAGATATTCACGTGGGCAGAACGGACAGTTCGATCCGTGACCGCGGTACATCTAGAGGGTTCCCAAAACGAAGTGGCGGACTACCTGAGCAGACAACAGATCCATCCGACAGAGTGGGAATTGAACATGGAGATCTTCAACCAGCTTTGTCAGCGCTGGGGGAACCCCAGTATAGATCTCTTCGCAAGCCGCAAGAACTCGAAGGTTCCCAGATTCTACTCCCTAAATCCGATGGACCATCCAGAGGGCGTAGACGCCCTGAGTCAGACTTGGGGAGAATCCCTCTCTTATGCGTTCCCACCACTGGCCCTCATACCGGCAGTGCTCAGAAAGATACGCGAGGACCACGCAAGAGTGATATTGATAGTGCCATACTGGCCGAGGAGAAGCTGGTTTTCCCTTCTGGGAGCCATGGCAGTAGAAGATCCAGTCGAGCTGCCCTTGTGGGAGAACATCATCCACCAGGGCCCGATCCACCACCCGGACCCAGCAAGACTCCATCTATCGGCTTGGATCCTGAGAGGGACATCCTGAAGGCAAAAGGATTGTCGGAGCAGGTCATATCCACCCTACAGGCCAGCAGGAATCCGGTGACGTCGGCAATTTATCGGAAGATATGGAGGAGATTCTGTTTGGGGGGTGGCAGGTCCGGGCTCGTGGCAGGTACCCCGGATCTCCCTAACATACTAGGGTTCCTGCAGGCAGGTTTTAATAAAGGCCTCAGGCCCAGTACTCTAAAAGTCCAGGTTTCAGCTTTGAGCGCCTTCTATGATTATCAGTTAGCTGCACATCCCTGGGTGATAAGGTTTATAAAAGCCACACAGCGCCTGCGCCCCACGATTAGGCAGCTCACCCCGCCATGGGACCTGGGCCTGGTACTTCGGTTCCTCTGCTCGGACACTTTCGCCCTTAGTGAGAAGATAGCCATCCCTGCTCTCACTCGTAAAACGGCCTTTCTAGTAGCCATTACCACGGCCAAAAGAATAGGGGAGATCCAGGCCCTATCCACTAAGGATCCATACCTCCAGATAAGAGAGGATAGTATAATCCTAAGGTTAGACCCGGCATTTACCCCGAAGGTAGCCTCTACAAGAAATCTGAACCAGGAGGTAGTGTTACCCTCTTTCTGCGATAATCCCCGAAATGAGAAGGAGCGGCGGCTCCACTCGCTAGACGTGAGGCGCGCAGTTATAGAATACCTAGAGGCCACCAATAGTTGGCGTATCGACCCGAACCTGTTCGTTCTCTTTGGTGGTAGGAATAAAGGGAAGAGGGCCTCTAAGGCGTCCATAGCGCGTTGGATTACCTCAGTAATCTCGGACGCTTACCAGGCTGAAGGCGCCAGCCCGCCTGATTCCTTAAAAGCCCACTCTACAAGGGCGGTATCGGCCTCATGGGCCGAGCGGGCGGGGGCGTCAGTTGATCAAATTTGTCGAGCGGCAACCTGGGCTAGTCTTAATACATTCTGCAAACACTACAAACTAGATGTGTTAGCTGGCCAACAAACCGCATTCGGGAGAAAAGTTCTCCAAGCAGTAATCCCACCCTGAGGAGGTGCTTTGGTACTCTCCATAGTGCTGTCAGGTGGACGTCCTGGAAAATAGGTATTAGACCTACCGGTAATGATGTTTCCAGGAGTCCATCCTGACAGCACGGGTAGTTCCCTCCCTGTTATGTTATACTATGTTGTATTATGTTATGTCATATGCTGTAATATGATTGTTTCATTAAACCGTTACTAGCATCATCCACCTTGTGGTACTTGTCAAATCACTGAGGGGAAAGGGGGTGGGACATGGCCTTTTAACCTCTCGTGTGCTTTCCTGTCCCTGTAAGGAGGAGGAGGACGTCCTCCATAGTGCTGTCAGGATGGACTCCTGGAAACATCATTACCGGTAGGTCTAATACCTATTTTTGGGTCCAAGCGCCACAGACAGTTCGTCAGACGACCCCAAACTTTGTATCCATGCCACAGTACAGTCTGAAGACTGTGAAGCATGGTGGTGTAAGCATCATGATATGGGCATGTTTCTCTTACTACGGTGCCAGACCTATTTACCACATACCAGGGATCATGGACCAGTTTGCATATACTAAAATACTTGGAGGCCATATTGCCTTACCCTGAAGAGGATATGCCCGTGAAAAAGGTGTTTCAACAAGACAACAACCGTAAACACACCAGTAAACAAGCAAACTCTTGGTTCCAGTCCAGCAAAATTGTGGTTATGGAGTGTCCAGCCCAATCCCCGGACCTTAATCCGATAGAACACTTGGGGTGACATAAAAAATGCAGTTTCTGAGGCAAAGCCAACAAATGCCAAAGTTTTGTGGGATGTAGTCCAAGGGTCCTGGGCTGGAATAACAGGCGACAAGTGCGAGAAGTTGGTCAACTCTATGCAACATAGATGTGAATCAGTTCTAAAAACTGTGGGTATATAACTAAATATTAGGTTAGTGATTCACAGGAATGCTAAAGCCATAAAAATCCATATTGTGCGTTTGTAAAGACAAATTGCAGACACTGCTATTTTTTTGGAACAGCCCATTTTTTTTATTTTCTGTAAAGTAGTTAAAAATCATCTACATTTCTCTACAGGTTTTGAATTGGAAAACAGTGTGCAATGTTCCCAATGCATAGAAATAAACACTAGTATAAAGATTTTGTGATTAACTCATTTTTTTTTAACACATTGCTGTTATTTTGAACACTACTGTAAAGACGAAGTGTAGCCATCCATGGAAAAATACCTTTTTGCTTTATTTAATCCCTGTATTAACTTTTAATAAATTGGTTTGTAATGCATGTAGCGTCCCTTTAACTGCAGCACTACAATGATTTTATGTTTTAGTGTAAGAAAAGTTTTAATTGGAATGCCTAAATCTTCCTTCTTCTCGTCCTTGTTTCCTGGCCCGGTAATGAATTTGACAGATCTAAGTACCCAATAGATAGTGGCACTGGGATGGTGTTCCCCTGTTATGTGCGTCTTCTGTTCCGGCAGCTCTCGACTCGATTGTGGTTGTAGAGCACATTACTTCAGGCTGTTATCTGGTAATGTTGTTTTATGCCTTGTGAGAGCAGTACTTAGCGCTATCTTCTTCTATGAGCCCATTTCGGCACATAGGGAGTTGTTCTAGACAGTCTCAGTCTGTCAGCCCGGCTCAATTACACAGTATGAAATGGTTTTCTCTCAAGTGAGATAAAGAGAGCTGCGTCTGATGAGTTGCTGTACTTAAGCGCTTTTACAATGCAAAACGAAAGCCGCAAAGTAGATTTTGTTCTGTCTTTTTACCACTTTTTTCTGGTTATCTACTCTCTGAACACAATCGTTACTAATCATATACATCATTATATTATGTTCTACACACACGCATAGGGCTAAATTCTCACAATCAAATGGTAGATAATCCGGACAGCCTGGTAATCCAGCATAGCTCTGAAATGTAATGTGCATTTTTATCACAAAATAAAAATATATATATTTTTTACATTTTTTTTTTTTTAGTCTTAACACTTATCTGGTTGGCAATTACTGATCCCGTAGTTTAGTATCAGAGGGCCAACTTTCCTCCGGACAACAGTTGTTGCATCAGACCTTTTGAGGAGCCAGATCAGAAATTGCTGCATTTTGCCTTTTCTTTTTAATCTGACTTAGGTCAGGCTTCCGTAAGATCAGTCGATCGGGCTTTTTTTTATTTTGGGATGAAACTGATGCATAAAGGATTGCATGGTTAGCTATGGGATGGTTCACATCAGTTCTTGATCCTTTAAAGAAACAAATTAAAAAAAAATAAATTACATTTTGCCTTTTTTTAAATTCAGATCATTGATTTGCAGTAGAAACTAGTGAAATTTCAGAATGACAACTGATACCGGTTTGACAGTTGATGGTTCAGCCACAAGCCATCTATTCCAGATGGCCTGGATATATGGAAACCAGGCATCGTTGGTTATTACATAATATTTTCAATTATTTGAGTGGGGCTAATATATATATATATATATATATATATATATATATATATATATATATATATATATATATATATATATATATATATTACAAGGTGGTTAATGTGCTTAATATTGTCCGATAATGTTTGATAATTTGGTATAAAATTCTACCTATACTAAATTAAATGTACATAAACAGTGTGGTATCAGATTAATATGCTGGAGTCCTAATCTGCATATTGCTGCCAACAACTTTCCCTGATTTGACATTTAGGCAGTGTGCACACGCTGCGGTTTTTGCTGCGGTTCCACAGCGGTTTTGGCCGCTGCGGACCCGCAGCAGTTTTTGCTGCGGTGTACAGTACCATGATTCCCTATAGGAATCAAAAACCGCAGTGCAGATGGTGCGGAATTTTCCGCACGGATTATCTGCGGTTTTCAATCTGCAGAAAGAATTGACATGTCAATTCTTTCTGCGGATTCCCATCTCCTCCATTGAGGAGATGAAAAACCGCAGAGCAATCCGCAGGTAAAACCGCAGGTATTTTGACCTGCGGTTTCACCTGGAGATTTTACAGAATCCGCACCTAATCCGCAGCGTGTGCACACAGCCTTAGATGTAAATTTATGGGGTGAGGGGAGAATAACAGTGGGGACACCACACACATCTTGGAAATGTTATTTTATGATCCAGTAGTTCCAGCGTGATCCCATAGGAAAGGTTCTCTGAAAACTCAAGTACATTCAGAGACTCTTCCTAGACTTGGCTGATTTGGGTAAGTTTTAAGCTTGCCTTACACCTTACATAGGTGTTGGCTTCATGATTAATTGCCCATGTATATGCACACCTAGTTTTGCTGAGCTGGATATCACTGATAGCAGTTCCTCTCTGTAGACAAAACCCAAGAAAAAGAAAAAAAATTAACATAGACCCTGCAACAAGTAAATGACTAATAATAGTACATGTGAATAACATGGGGTACTTGGTTAGCGCTATTAGTCACATTGACGTCATATGTTACAAAAGTAAGGTTTTAATACTAGACAGGTTAGGACCGTCCCATTGGGTACACCTTATCGTAGTTGGATGGCTTTTATGTTTTTTTGATCAAAATAACTTTCTCCATGTACCCTATGGTATTTACCTATATCATTACCACTTATTTGTTGTAGGGTCTATGCTCATTTTGTCTTGTTTTTTCGTTTTTGTTTTGAGTTGGGTTTTGTCTGTGAAATGACCACAGTGTGAATGTGCTCTTACACTTTGCACATATACTTGCTTATTGTCCGGCTCAGGTTTTTAGTTGTCCTCTCTGTAGAACATATGGATCAGGCATGTAAATATCCTCTGACACAGGCTGAGCAAACGTTGGCAAGTCACCTAATGTACTTGATGGTTGGTTGCTACTGCGGAACTTGGCAGGCCCAGCTGGGCCTCATCTGAACTCTATGACCACCTTTAGTTCTGAGGGATGGTAGTAATAAATTAGGGATGTTAATTGCTTATTAAATTAGTCCCTTATACTTTTCCTGAGATAAATAAGAGTTTCTTTCTTCACCAACTCAAATGCTTGGTGGTCTTGTTCCTTCTACTTGGGCATCACAGCTGAGCTCAGTGATTAACTCTAGGGGTAATGGTATAGCTGCAGTCATGTCAAAAAGGGCTGAGGGCAGCGGCAGAGAGGCAGCGCTAGAGTAGCAGGCGTAAAAATAAGATGAATAACCCCATCAGTTCTTATGGCCATTTTACGGGCTATCACGTCATCCCCTGTAGACTGCCCATAGAAAATGTTAGTACCTGAATGGCATCTACTGAGTCATACTGATAACTCCATGGTGTATAACCCCCGTAGTAATAGCATTGCCATCCAATATCTGCTGGTTAGAACTTAAAGTCACAGATTTCTCTGCCTTTGGTGGTTAGTGAAATGTTTTTATCTGACATTTGCTTCTGAAATGTTGCGTATCTTGGGAGATGGTGCAAATTCCTTACTGTCTGATTAGGTAATTGACCCTTCAGCATATCTTATTAATATGTACACCCTTACTTTCTGAGTCTTTGGTATAACTTCTCATTATCTTTATTTTCATGTTTTCTGTAATAATAATGTGAAATCATCTGAAGGCTGAGAAACTGGTAAACTGTTTGCTTCCTTCTAGGTCAATGACCTAACTGCTTCAGTTCTTTTGTCTTGTGTCTTTGTTTTACATGCTAAGCACGGCCAAATTAGAGAGTCTAGAAGTCTGTTTGATGAAATATTCCTCAATCCTTCAGAGGTATGGAACCATTTTAGACTTTGATATCAATGTCTTTCATGCTGAGATGTGAACGTTCTCTCTGTTTCCATCTGTTGTTATTAAAAGCTCGGATAATGAATTGTCCTCCATAGCTTATTGCATGGTAATTATTTCCTTTGTCTTGCTGCTCTCTTCTCTTATTAAGATCTCTACCTTCAAGAGGACTTGTTAGGATGGTATAAAGAATTCATCCTTATCTATCAAAAGCAAGCGTTGTGGTTTTGTCTTAAATTATGATGAATGGGTTTGGTGTCAGTCAGTCTGAGAATCTGGATGTGTAGGAGTAGCTCTTTTGGTAATGACAAGAGCTCAATATTATAGAAGAAGATTTTTTTAATAAGTTGGAAAATCTTGCAGTGCCCTGATTCTTCCTTTTTGTCATTAGTAAGATAAGGAAAAACCCTTACATCACAAAACGTGATCTGAGAATAGACGGATGTGTCACCGGTCTGAGACTTTGCCTACAGACAAATACACTTATGCAGTCCTCATTGTATTTGAGTAACATTAGCAAAACTAGATGGAGGCCCGATGCTATCGCATCGGGAGGGCGGTAATGGCACGATGTGGGCAGACTTTGCAGCATTGAGAATCTCTCCCCCCCCCCCATGTGCTCACCCATCTATCCACTCTCTTTCCCCATGTGCTGACTTCTCCCGAATGTGCTCTCTTCTTTGATCTGTCTATCCCATGTGCTATCCCCCTTGTCTGCTGTCTCTCTCCTTCCAGTGCTGTGTTCTTGCCTCATGTGCTGTCCCATATAAAATATTACTTAAAAACAATCAGTGCGACTGTGTTCCGCTAGTGGTACCGCGCAAGAGGCTGCGTGAGTTTGTGTGTGGTGCGACAGTGTTCTGATGGTGGTACAGCGTAATAGGTTGGTACCAGCAGCAGTTTCCATATTGAGGCACCCATCACTTGGGTGTCCCAATATGGCGGTCGGTGAACTTCCTCCGCTTGGAATTCTGGGATATGGTGACATCTGGACAGAACAGGAAATTAAAACATTACAATGCAATTATATAAATAGATTTACATATTAAAAAATGTACAAATTGACTTTCTGCTGTTTGGGAAACTAGAAGAATTTAAAGGGAACCCTTCACCTTCGACAATGCTATTTGCTGGTAGATAAAGAGTTAGTCTGCAGGGAAATGGCTACCAGAAGAAATTAACTCATTTCCTCCTGGTAGCCGCTGGCTTTAATAGGATTGATGCAGGGAGAGATTAAAGTAATCTCCGCACAGCTCCATATACTGCGAGTGTCGGCTGTGAGCATACCTCACACTTTGACCAACAGCTCTCCAAAGATATGCTACAGTATCGGCTGTCAATCATCGTGCCGGGGTGTGCCTACAGTATAGTGAGCGATGACTGCAATCACTTTCTGCACCGCCCCTATAACTGAAAGCTGGCGGCTCCCAGGAGGAAATCTGCAGGTTTTCCAAGGTGACAGGTTGCCTTTAAATTCCTCAACATAACTTGTCTAGTAAATGTTTTTTCAAAATTCACCAACAAATTGCACTTTTAATGACTACAGAAGTCTCAGTATTATTCAACTTTTTCATGACAAGCATCATTAGTACTGACTAGAGAGCCCTTTGGTTGTTATGCCCTACGGTACTGCAAACTTGATGCTTCACTCCTTCCTCCTGGGCAATGGTCTCCAGTGCAGTAATAATCTTAGATTGTCAAAAGGGGTTCAGAAAGTTGAGAAAATATCATAGCTTTGCTCAAGAAAGGAAATAGGCGAAGGGGGGTGTCTATATGTAAAATCATCCTTAAAACCCATCCTGCGTGATAATATATTTGAATCTAATGAAAATGTAGAGTCCCTGTGGGTGGAGATAAGGGGAGGGGGAAAAATAATAAATTACTGATAGGGGTTTGTTATAAGTCTCCAAAAATAATAGAAGCAATGGAGAATATCCTCATCAAGCAAATAGATGAAGCGGCGACTCAAGGAGAAGTCATTATTATGGGGGACTTCAACTACCCTGAAATATGTTGGGGAACTGAAAGCTGCAGTTCCAGCAAAGGTAAAAGGTTTTTGACAACTATGAGAGACAATTACCTTTCACAACTGGTTCAGGACCCAACAAGAGGGGGGGGCACTGCTAGACCTAATATTAACTAACAGGCCAGACCACATATCAAATATAAGGGTTGAGGATCACTTTGGTAATAGTGATCACAAAATAATAAGTTTTCATGTGTCCTCTATTAAGATGTGTAGTAGAGGGGTTACAAGGACACTAAACTTTAGGAAGGCAAATATCCAATGGATGAGAGATGATCTTGGTGCAATTAACTGGGACGATTTCCTGAGACATAAAAATACACAAAGAAAATGGGAGACGTTTATTAGCATCCTGAATAGGACCTGTGCACAATATATGCGGTATGGGAATAAACATGCTAGACATAGGAGGAAACCACTATGGCTAAATAGAGCTGTAAGGGGCGCAATAAGTGACAAAAATAAAGCATTTAGAGATTTAAAGGAAGTAGGTAGTGATGAGGCATTAAATACATACAGAAAATTAAATAAATTCTGTATAAAGCAAATCAAGTCAGCAAAGATTGAGACAGAGAGACTAATTGCCAGAGAAAGTAAAAATAATCTCAAAATATTCTTTAACTACATAAATAGTGAGAAACTAAAAAATGATAGTGTTGGACCCTTTAAAATAGTCTGGGTGAAATGGTGGATGAGGAAAAAACCAATATGCTAAATGAATTTTTTCAACAGTATTTCCACAAGAAAATCCCATGGCGGATTGCATGATCAGTGATAACAAAAATTCTTCATTAAATGTCACCTGCTTAACCCAGCAGGAAGTACGGTGGTGTCTAAAAATCACTAAAATTGACAAATCCCCGGGCCCGGATGGGATACACCACCGAGTACTGCAGGAATTAAGTACAGTCATTACAGTCATTGATAGACCATTATTTTTAATCTTTAAAGGTTCCATAATAACAGGGTCTGTAACACAGGACTGGCGTATAGTAAATGTGGTGCCAATATTCAAAAAGGGGACAAAAACTGAACCTGCAGAGCTTAGTGTCATCTGCAAATATTGATTCTACTCTTTATGCCCATATAAGGTCATTAATAAATATGTTAAAAAGAAGCGGACCCAATACTGACCCCTGTGGTACCCCACTGCTAACCGTGACCCAGTCTGAGTGTGCTCCATTAAAGGGAATCTGTCACCCTATTTTTCGCCTATCAGCTGCTGGCACCGACATCAGGGGCTTATCCACAGCATTCTGTAATGCTGTAGATAAGCCCCCGATGTAACCTGAAAGAGAAGAAAAACAAGTTAATTATACTCACTGGGGGGGCGGTCCGGTCTTGGTCCGATGGGTGTTGCCGTCCGTCGCCTCCCATCTTCTAAGGTGACGTCTTCTTTGCTGCCTGTCGTGGCTCCTGCGCAGGCACACTACTCTGCCCTGTTGAGAGCAGAGCAGAATACTTCAGTGCGCAGGTGCCGGACCTCTCCCGGCGCCTGCGCACTGCAGGACTCTGCTCTGCCCTCAGCAGGGCAGAGCAGTGCGCCTGCGCAGGAGCCACGACAGGCAGCAAAGAAGAGGACGTCACCGTTAGAAGATGGGAGGCGCCGGACGGGACGGCGACACCCATCGGACCGGACCGAACGCTAGGGTGAGAATAATCTAACTTTTTTCTCAGCTTTCAGATTACATCAGGGGCTTATCTACAGCATTACAGAATGCTGTAGATGAGCCCCTGATGTCAGGGCCGGCAGCTGATAGGCGAAAAATAGGGTGACAGATTCCCTTTTAATAACCACCCTTTGTTTCCTATCCCTGAGCCAGCTCTTAACCCACTTACACATATTTTCCCCTATCCCCATTGTTCTCATTTTATGTATCAACCTTTTGTGTGGCACGTTTCAAAAGCTTTTGAAAAGTCCATGTACCCCACGTCAATTGCATTTCCTTAGTCCAGTCTGGAACTTACCTCTTCATTAAAGCTTATCAAGCTGCGGAAAATGTGCAATGATTATAGAAATCCGCAGGGATTAAAACGCATGACAAATCCACACTAAATCCAAACAAAAAACGCACAATAGCAGCATAAAAAAACGCAGATTTTGTCCTGTGGATTCTGCCAAGAGATGCAGACTCCGCTCAGGAAATTCCTGAGCCCAATCCGCAACATGTACACATACCCTAAGAGCAGTGAGACTATGGAACCCTGCCATATGATGTTGTAATGAGTGATTCCCTACTAAAATTTGAGAAGGGACTGGATGCCTTTCTTGAAAAATATAATGTTACAGGTTATATACACTAGTCTCCTTGATATTGCGTTGATCCAGGGAACTAATCTGATTGCTGTATGTGGAGTCGGGAAGGAATTTTTTTCTCCAAGGTGGAGCTTAATGTTGGCCACATGTTGTTGTTTTTTTTTTTGCCCTCTTCTGGATCAACATGTTAGGGCATGGAGGTTAGGATATGGGTTGAACTAGATGGATTTAAAGTCTTCCTTCAACTTTAATAACTATGATACTATGTTACTAAAAAAGATAACAATAAAGGCGTTGAATATTCCTAGAGATATGGTTGGAAGCATAATTCACCAGTTCAAATTTAAACGCACACTGCCTGCACAACCTGGATGTGGCAAAATTCACCGGCTTCCAGCAGATTCCTGAGGAAACACGTGATCAAATCATTGCCACCCCCAGTTGACTGCAAAAGATCTGCAGCAAATTTTAGTGCCAGCAGGCACCAATGCTTCAGTTTGCACAGTAATTTGCATAATAAACACTGAACGTTTTCGTAATCTCCAACATGTTCACCATGCTCCAGATGCACAAGAAAAGTCCCTTCCAATTTGCTTAAAACCTTATGCTAAGTATGCAAATTGTCTCTTCAGAGAGGAAGAGGACTAGAACTCTAGTGCCACCTATTGGAAGTAGCAATCCTAAAAGTCAATGTTGACCCTTTAACAAGCCTTGTTCCATGACTTAGGATAAAAGCCTAGTCAGAATCTCAATTTGCAGACACTGTGTTTCGGGATACTGCCGCTCGTCAGTGTAAAGTGTGAGATCTGGTTTGGCTGTGTGAGAGGCGTCTGACCGATATCCAAGAAGTATCATTTCTCCTTGCAGAGAATGACATGCTAAGCATGTTGAGGTGAGGAGACTTAAAGCTGTAATGCTCCTCTGGGAAATATGCTAATTATGCAAATTGTCTCTTCAGTGAGGAAGAGGACTAGAACTGAAGAGACAATTTGCATAATTAGTATATTTCCCAGAGGAGCATTGTGGCTTTTAAGTCTCCTCACCTCTACATGCTTAGCATGTCATTCTCCGCAAGGAGAAATGATACTTCTTGCACTTAAAACCTTATAAAAGAGCCACAGAGGTTTTGTGATTCTGTTCCGTGAAACGCTTAAACAAAACAGGAACTTTTCAGGGCTATGGATCAGTGGTATGTCTGGAGAAGAAAGAAGAAAAAAATGAAGCATTCCATGAAAATAACACTCTACCTATGGTGAAGCATGGTGGTGGTTTGACGTTGCTCTAGGGCTGTTTTGCTTCCTTTGTCAGTGGAAACCTTTAGCATGTGGAAAGCAAGATATATTCTAACAAGTATCAGGACATCCTGGGAAAAAACGTCTTGCCTTCTGTGAAGAAGCTGAATTTTAGTCCTCATTGGTTCTGCAAACTGGACAATGACCTCATGCAGATCTCAGAGTCCAACAAGGCTTAGGTTCAGAAGATGTTCTGGAGGGTCCATCACAGTCTCAAGAGTTGAACACCATAGAAATCTTTTCTGGAATCTGAAGAAGGCAATTACTGCACACAAATCTTAGAATACTAGTGAACTGCATGGCATTGCCCTTGCAGACTGGGTTAATGTTCCTTAGTACCACTGTCAGATGCTGGGTCTGGCTATGCATCACATTTGCAGCAGCTCATAGCAACCAAAGGAGCTATACTAAGTCCTGAAGCCCCTTTTCAGTTAGGGGTTGAAGAATTCTAAAACTGCAGTAGTCATTTTCTGGTGAATTTGGAGAAGCCACTAGCTTATTCAAGATAGTTGAGTAATTTTTATTTCAACTTTATATTTCCAGCAGCTACAGTTTTTAAACATGCCCCACGAACACCTCTTTTTAGGCAGGTCGATCCCGTTCTCTAATCTAACTTTTTTCTCTCTTACCCTTCCACAATATGCTTTAGGATCTGCATACTCCATGTGCCGTAATGCACTTTGTGTGTGTCTACCCAAAAACTGGCTGTATGACAGGCTCTTGGCGCTACAATAGTGAAAATAAGTATTAGATACACTGCAGATTTTGCAAGTTTTCCCACCTACAAAGAATGGAGAGGTCTGTAATTAAGTTTGAAAAAGTTCTGGTTTTTATAACATAGTTTATCTTGTACTGTTACAGCCTGTTTGTGCCTATCACCACAGATTTATTGAATTGATAGTATTATTCTGTATTGTGGAATACTCTGAAAATGCTTGTTGGAGTAAGACTGTCATTCTCTATATTCCCTCTTTGGCTGGTACACCCAGAGGCCCTCCACTGGTTGGTACCCCCAGGGGCTCTCCGCTGGCTGGTACACCCAGGGACCCTCCACTTGTGACCTTGCTCTGTACCAGAGCTTGACACACTTGACCTCTTAATGGCTGTGTTATATTGCCCCTGTTTTATTTTAAGACCAAACTAATTTTAACCTCAGTGTGACCAAGTAGTGTTAACCGTCCCCTGTAGTGGACATTGCCGGAAATATTTTTGGCCAGCCACAAGTTCCCCAGGCAATTGTGACAGGTAGTTTCTAGTTGTTTATAACAACGAACACCTAGGAGATAACCTAGCTGACTGTAGTGTATAATAATATAAAAATAATCAATTTGAAATTTATCCTGCGATATTTGGTCAATCATTTAATTAACTCACCACTAATGTAATGGCTGGAGCTGCTTCCTTTTGGTGAGGTGTGTGATGTTAGGTGGTATTGATGATGTTGCTTCTCGTAACTAATTTTCCAGATTTGCCTCGGTCTGGAGCTCAGTCGACTTTATGTGATGAATTTTGAAAATAATTTGCAGCAGTAAGTTCTGAGCACAGATGTAAAGGTGCTTCTCACAAAATTAGAATATCATCAAAAAGTTAATTTATTTCAATTCTTCAATTCAGAAAGGGAATCTCATATATTTATATAGAGTCATTACAAACAAATTGATCTTTTTCAAGTGTTTATTTCTGTTAATGTTGATGATTATGGCTTACAGCCAATGAAAACCCAAAAGTCATTATCTCAGTAAATTAGAATACTCTGTAACACCAGCTAGATAAAATGATTTTAAAATAGAAAATAGTGGCCTACTGAATTGTATGTTCAGTAAATGCAATCAATGCTTGGTTGGGGCTCCTTTTGCATCAATTACTGCATCAATGCGGCGTGGCATGGAGGCAATCAGCCTGTAGCACTGCTGACTTGTTATGGAAGCCCAAGTTGCTGTGATAGCAGCCTTCAGCTCGCCTGCATTGTTGAGTCTGGTGTCTCTCATCTTCCTCTTGGCAAATACTCCATAGATTCTCTATAGGGTTAAGGTCAGGTGAGTTTGCTGGCCAATCAAGCTCAGGGATACTGTTTGTAAACCAGGTATTGGTATTTTTGACAGTGTGGACAGGTGCCAAGTCCTGCTAGAGAAAAAAATTTCCATCTCCAAAAAGCTTGTCGGCAGAGGAAAGCATGAAGTGCTCTAAAACTTCCTGTTAGATGGGTGCGCTGACTTTGGTCTTGAGAAAACACAATGGACCTACACCAGCAGATGACATGGCTACCCAAACCATCACTGATTGTGGACGCTTCACACTAGACATCCAGCAGCTTGGATTGTGTGCCTCTCCACTCTTCCTCCAGACTCTGAGACCTTGACTTCAAAATGTACTTTCATCTGAAAACAACACCTTGGACCTCTGAGCAACATTCCCGTTCTTTTTCTCCTTGGTCCAGGTAAGACGCTTCTGGTGTTGTCTATTGGTCATGAGTGGCTTGGCACAAGGAATGCGAGACTTGTACCCTGTGTCCTGGATACGTCTGTGTGTGGTGGCTCTTGAAGCAATGACTCCAGCAGCAGTCCACTTCTTGTGAATCTCCCCAAATTTTTGAATGGCCTTTTCTTAACAATCCTTTCAAGTTACCCCGGTTGCTTGTGCACCTTTTTATACCACACTTTTTCCTTACACTTAGCTTTCCATTAATATGCTTGGATACAGCACTCTGTGAACAGCTAGCTTCTTTAGCAATGATCTTTTGTGGCTTACCCTCCTTGTGGAGTGTGTCAATGACTGCTTTCTGAATATAGTAAACATGGCACTCAAAAACCCTGCTGCTGTTGGTGCTCAAGTCGGGTATCCAACCCACACACCTCGACCCGGACCTACAAGCACTACTTCCTCGCAGGTTCCTTACTTCATAATATGCGCTGCAACCTCATTTTTGCTTGTTAAAGCTTACTGGGTCCAGTAAAAGCTCTGATACCGGATCTCTTACCATATAGACTTTTTTTCCTTAAAGCTCACGTTACATCCAGCACCTCATATAATTTAACTGTGGTCATAATTAACTGAGGATACTAAAGCTCACCACCATATGAATATAATATCTCATATTTTCTGATAGCGGAACAATATTTAGAATTGAGAGTCCTCAGTGGTTGATACCTTTTAATGGCTAACTGAAAAGATGGTAACACATTGCAAGCTTTCGAGACTACTAAGGTCTCTTCATCAGGCTAGACTAATACAACATCTGAAGAATCACATATTTATACATAAGACAGCACTAAAATAACGCAATAGATAAGACAAGTGACGTGAAGCAGAATTATCATTATGGGAGAGGGTTAAACATAAATATTGGAGCAGTTCATAGATAAGGAGCCTGAAGGTTTTATTGCCCTCTGATGGGGTCTAGTTCTGTGTTGTGATGACCCCAGAAGGTCTGAAGAGCAAATTCCTTAATTGATGTAAAAAGACATAAATCCATCTGACACATTCATTCCTGCACTGAATGTGTCGAAAGTTTTCATAAATTTGTACTCCAAGATTCTCCTGTCTCTGAGACTTGAAGTTACTTTTTAATACAAGTAATTTAATGTCCATCATGCTATGGCCAGGGATACAAAAATGTTTTGCCACAGGTAGATCCATTCTTTTTTCTCTTATTGTGTGACGATGAGAATTCATCTTTGTTCTCAGTTTTTGCCCTGTCTCCCCCACGTACAGACCCCCAGTTGGACATTTAGTACAAATAATTAAGTACACCATGTTAGATGCTAACGGAACATTCTGATGAAGGTCCTATAACGGACCGAAAACGTTAAATTTTTTGTCTGGATGCATAATAAAAAAAAAGGAGTATAATTTTTCACATTTTGAGTGCCAAGTTTGTTTACTTCTTACAATGACTGCTTTCTGGACATCTGTCAAGTCAGCAGTCTTCCCCATGATTGTGGAGCCTACTGAAGCAGACTAAGGGACCTTTTTAAATACTTAGGGAGCATTTGTAGGTGTTTTTTGTTAATTATTCTAAGTTACTGAGATAATAACTTTTGGGTTTTCATTGGCTGTAAGCCATAACATTAACAGAAATAAACACTTGAAATAGATCACTCTGTAATGAATCTATATGAGTTTCACTTTTTGTATTGAAGAACTGAAATTAACTTTTTGATGATCTTCTAATTTTGTGAGAAGCACCTGTATATTTCCTCAACACTGCATGTTTCCTCATAGTGGGAAATTCATCACTGCTCATGGTGCATCTATAGAACAAGCAGTTTGAGGCTGGGGCCATCCCTATGGCGCAAGAGAGGCTACAACTGGCCAGCATTGGGATGTATTACTCCATTGCATGCGTCGCAGCATTCTGTATTGAATGCTGAGTGAACGATACAGCCCGCTATGTACATGTGTTAAAGGTACCTGAACAGTGTGTATAAACTGGCAGGCTGCAGAGAAACTTGTTAGATGAGAGTCCTGTAGTACAAACACAGTTTTTCTCAGTTGTAAATATTAATGGAGAGGTGCGGCTCCTTTCTATGTTGGTGAAGACTTGTGTCCAGGGCTGTGGAGTTGGTAAGTCAAACCTCTGACTCTGACTCTAATTGCGACTCCTCAAATTCCATGAAACCGACTCCACGATTGACTCCCTCATACATGGCTCATTTTAAGTTAGACTGATAAATTTACTGTAGTAAAATGGGAACATCAGGCTTTTAATCATTATTATTATACAATAATCAAGCCATTTAGATAGAACATAAAATATATGTATTGGAATACAACTTTAGAACAAAAAAACTTTTGCATATTTACAATTTATTTTACACTATGCAGTAAGTGGGGAAAAAAAACAGTTTTCAACAAAAACGTTCTGAATAACATTTATGCAGTCTATGAATTTGTTCTGGGAAATCGTATCGCATCCATCAGATCCTCCTTCATAGATGACCTCAAATCTTACCTAATCAAATCTGACCTAATCATTTTAAGGCCAGAGAACAACCTCTCTACACTGAATTTGGTTGGTGGAAAAGCATTAACCACATGGGCAACATCTCTTAATAATTTCATGGTATAAAGGAATTGCCTCGTGCACGGTTAATTTTTTTGAACGATTGAACACTCCTACTTCTTTGAGAGCAAGTGAAAAATTTTGCTGAAATATGGTCAATCTGTTTTCTATGGGAATGAAATCTTTTTTCCTGTGGCAACGCTTTGCCTGCTCCATGTCATCCAAATACTTTTCGAAATCAAACTCCTCATCTGATGAGGATGAAGAAACGGCAGCATCAGCACTGGCAGACCTGAGTCCTCTTATTCTTGGCCGTCCTGTAGCCCACTCATCCTATCTGCTACCTCAATCAGCGCTTCTTTTCCTTTAGTAAGCTGTTGATCATTCAGCAATATACGATGACTATGGTCCAAATATACATCTGCCAGTAGAATTTTATTTTCTAATAGCATTGTCTCGCTCCATTTAATTGAAGCAGCAATGCCATCTGCAATTAAACCTCTTTGAGACAGGCAAAACAAAAGTTCTTCCACTCCTTTATAAAAATACCAGGAGTTAAATCCTCAGCTTGTAACTTTTTAGTCACTGTAAATGGGTGATGAAGCAATTTCTTCAATTCAGCCACCTGTGTCCATTGACCTTCATGTAGTGTTACTTGAGGGTTGGTCATATCTACAAGGAAGGGTTTCAGCTCAATCGTTAAAAAGGTGCTGCCCCTCCGAGTGGCTTGAATCACAACTGCTCCTTTTACAGCACGTCTCTTCAAGATGGAATCAATTTTAGGGGTTCTGGCAGCAATAGCCAATTTACTCACTTTACTAATCAGAGTTCAAGCAAGTCCCTCTTGCAGACTATCACTTATTTTTAGCTGCAGCGTGTGCACAACATAGCACATGTGATGAATAGGAGAGAGGTGTGAATCCGCTTCAACAAGATCATCTAATTGTAAAGAATGATTTTGCTGTTCTACTGTAGTAATAACTGTTCCTTCATTATGGGAACAGGACTGTGGTCTTCCATCTCCAACATACTGAATGTGAAAGGTTTTTTCTAGCTGCTGTTCACCACCATCATTCTCATTCATCAGTTTAATTGTACTTGGCAAGATCCTGTTCTATTTTGAGTTCATAATCTTGCAGCACTTTTTCCACTAAGGTCTGGAGAAACTGGCTGCTGTGATGAGCTTTAGTATCTTTTACTGCCAGCATCTTAGTAACAATTTTTTTTTGCCACAAACATATCGAACGTTGATAGCTTAAAAGTTCACTCTGTGATGTGTGTAGGCATCCATTTTATGAAACATAAAGCGTTACTTCAGAGTGTTTTTGAGATCTACCTTTTGTTTAAGGGCTTCTTCAATAACTAATTTTCTAATACTTTCTCTTTCCAGAGAAGCACCAAGTTTGCGGGCAATTTCTCCATTAGGAGGTGTAAAAGCTGGTCGTGCAAATAATAATGGTACACTGTCCTTCACAACAAGCTCGATGAGCTGTCTTTTAAACACATCTGCTGTCATTGTTACAGTAACTTTGTCACTTACAAAATATCTTGTAACTGATGTTTGAGATGCTTTTTCCTCCTCCTTTGCCTGGCGGGAAGTGCTGTGCTCTAGTTTATTGGTGCTGCTGTGATCTTTTTCAATCACAGCTTTGTAAACTTCTGGGTGGCAGCGTTGTAAATGTCTTTTTAGATTGGAAGCTCTTGAAGGTGCATTTTTATCACTGCCGGAGTATGCACTGATTTTGGCATCACAACATTTGTTTTCATCTGGGTCACTTTTACACTAAAACACAAAATGTATTTTATCAGTCTCGCGAAGATTTAGAGGAATATGTTTTTTTTTGTTGTTGTAGCTTTTAAAAGGCTTCTTCCCCTCTTTGCAGATGGATATTGTTGGATTGTGCTTGCAAAAACAAGAGCATTTCCAATTTACTGTTTATTAAAATTTACAGACAATTATTTGAGACAATAACACCTTTTTTCCTGTTTACAGCTCATTGCCTAGGAGACCGACCACCACTGCTGTCTAGCTTGTAAGCACTGGGATTAGGAGATAAATGAGCTGCAGCGATCCCAGTTAGCATCTAAACAGTCCTTACAAATTCAGTAGCAAAGCTGTTCGTGCTGTCTAGCAGTGTTGGTCTGTCTCCAAGGAAAGGAGCTGTGAAAAAAAGAAAAGTTCATTATTTCAAGAATGTGTGTGATAATTTTAATAAACAGTAAATTGCAAAATTAGTATTTATCAGCACTATCCGACAATACTCAAATTATGAGGATGGGAATAATCCTTTAATTTTTAAAATATAGTAGTAACTATTTGGCCCATGTCAAATTTTCACACATTGGTCGTCAGGGGCGCAGACAATTTCAGAAAAAGCAAGCTGGTCAAATGTAAATGTATTTCATGAGATGTGGAACACAGACAGGTATTTATATATGTAGATTGGTAATACAATAAATTGGTTTGATAAGTAGAGGCCAAAACGTGTCTTCCGGTTGAGGTGTCACCTGCAGGTCATTGTTTCTTTCTGCAGGTTTATGAAAATTAATATTTAAACTGTATTTAGTGATAAAATCATGAATGTGTGGTTTGTTTGGCTCTTTTCTTGCTGAATGGGGCAAGTTTACCTTTCAAATGGTGTATCATTTGTGTGTGGGGCAAAGTAATCAGCGAAAAAGCAGTGTATGTTTACAAATGTGTTTGCATATGTGACTCACCTGCAGTGAAGTGTGCAATCCTCCAATGTGCCTGAAATAGGCTGGGCAAGCTGGAAAGACCCCAAGGCAAATGTTTGGATTTGTTTGTGATGTCTGTAAGTTGCTTTGTGATAGTGTGCTTTGGGGTAGTGTGCTGCCACCTGCAGGTCATTTGACCTTTCAAATGGTGTATCATTTGTTTGTGTGGGTGGAGTATGAACGGAGCAAGTGTGCAATTCAATAGGCAGTGCATGTTTACAAATGTGTTTGCAGTGAAGTGTGCAATCCTCCAATTTGGCTGAAATAGTCTGGGCAAGCAGTTTGGCAAGCTGGAAAGCCCCCAAGGCAAATGTTTGGATTTGTTTGTGATGTCTGTAGGCAGCTTTGTGGTAGTGTGCTTTGGGGTAGTGTGGTGCCACCTGAAAATTAATGTTTAAACTGTATTTTGTGTTCAAATCATGGATGTGTGGTATGTTTGGCTATTTTCTTGCTGAAGGGGGCAAGGTTACCTTTCAAATGGTGTATCATTTGTGTGTGTGGGTGCAGTATGAACGGAGATACAAAGTAATCACTGAAAAACAGTGTTTAGAAATAATAGAATAGATATTTCTAGATTTTCCTTCTAAAAGTAAATGTAATTTCAGTCCATGTGTGCAGCAGAGCGCCCAGGGATTGCACCGACCGTTGGGCTAGTACACATGAGCGCTCTTCCACACGGACTGCAGCATGCACTCGTTTTATATTCTGCTGATTGGCACTAAGCCACTGTGCCCATTTGGGAGGCAGACAAGCGCACGGAGCTGAACACATCTGCAATTTGTCCATGAATTATCATGTTCATCTGAATGTAGTGTAATTGTAGAAAAGAGAAAATATCTTCCCGTTTAGTTTGCATCATTCCAATAGGTCACTGAAAAAAAGACAAAAATGTCAAGTTTTGAACTGCTCATAAAGTCTTAACACACCAGGGTACAGAAGTGTTAATCCACCTGGCAAACTTCTATCTACCTAGGGAAAAGGAATGCCGCCTTTCACTTGCGCAGCATCTGGAAACTTCAGTACGTGCAGAGCCAATGTATTCCAACTCCATGTCCAAAATACACAGCAAGCGCTCCAGTTTAGAATAAGACAAATACAATAAGCCCTTTGAAATCGCCATAACCCCCTGTGATCCTAAGGGAAATTATTCACACTAATGACACATTGTGTAATCCGCCAGCTCTGCCCAAATCCCTCATTTCCCACACAGACGCACCTTTCATTTTATTAAAGAAATGAATTTGATCGTGTGACCCGTCTTCAGCTATTCTGCCCAGATCATTTCATATTGGGAAAATTGCTGCATGTTAATCATTCATCATCTCTGCTCGTACCTAAGTAGAAAGGCGAAGCTTCCGGTGATTATGCTTGCGGGCCGCTTCTCGTGGCAGAGGCGTTTTGTCACATTTAGACACATAGCTGTGCTCTCTGCCTGTTGCTGAACCATTCAAGTCATCTGTAGCTGCTAATTTCCTTCAAGCACTTGCTAAAGTAAAAATACCCTTCATCGGGAACCTTTCACGTTGCCATTATTATTGTTATTCGGCATTTTATAGTTCACCCGCTCCTTCCTCCCCGCTAGAAGCTTCTTACCCACTCGTACTGAAGTAACATTAGTGCAGTCTATTTTTACCAGTGACCTGTAGCGGTGCCGAATAATGACTTGAAGCAAAAGCAGAAAGTACTTTGATGCCTACAAGGCTCTCAAAATTGTGTTCTGCTCGAGTCTACAGTTCTCCTGCGCTGCATACATTTCCTGTTGCGGAATTAGTTCAGCCTGCTAAAAATTTAAATTTATGTACACATTTAATTTGGCGACAGTGATTATTAAATAAAATATGATTTTGGGGGAAGACCTTAGCATTTTCTGCCATATATGGGCTTTATCACCCAAATAAAAGAACATTACCCAGGAGAGACCTGGATTATATATGAAAATCTTTCCGGATCTAACAGTCATAAGTTTAGCGCCTCTGCTTCTGTAGCACCGACATATTCTGCCATGCTTTACAGAAATTCCCGATCAATATGTCCTTAGAGTTTTGGAGGAAAACAAAGTAAAAAGCAATGTAAACACAAGGAGAACATACAGTCTCCATTCAGATGTTGTCCTTGGTGGGATTTGAACCCAGGACACCAGCTTTACAAGGCAACAACGATGCTGGACCTGAATAAAAGGATTGGATGGTGAGAATTGGGAGACCATGATTAGATGACTGGCTGACCGCACTGAAATCAGCGGCTTCAGCCGGTGTTAACCAAATGTGTTTGGCCACTTTTAGGACCCATAAACCCAGCAGACTCTAGACGGAAAAAAAAATCTAATATATATTCCATACCGAGGTGAAGAAGAGGCTCATGATGGCTCTATCATGGCTTCTTGCCAAACCTGAGCAAGAATGTCATGTACATAGCCGTACATAATATATGTGGGTATTACACTCTAAGGGTATGTTCACACTAGGCGTTGTTTCAGCGGTTTTTTTTCTGCAGAAAAAAAGCAGTGTTTATCTTGTTGCATTTCTCTTTTGTATGCTGATAAAGTTTATTGCAGCAAAAAAAAATCCCATTCTATTTAATCAGGTTTTTGCAAAAAAACAGCTGCAAAACCTGATACCTGCATTTTTATGTGTGCGGATATTCAGCGTTTTGTTGACCATCCATTATTTTCAATGGGTGAAAAACGCTGAAAGAAGTGACATGCTCTATTGTGCAAAAAAAATGTTGAAAAGCACAAAATACTGATGCCAAAAATAAGGTGTGTACATGATATTTCTGAAATCTCATAGAATTTTTGTACTGTAAAACGCACCTGAAAATTTGCATAAAAAGCTGAAAAAACGCCTAGTGTGAACATAGCCTTAGTCTACTATGACAAAACCATCTGCCAATATATCGAATTTTTTTTTTGTTCTTTAATTTTGAAGTGTCTACATTTTTTTTTTTTTTTAATGCTTAGTTTGATAACTGTAACAAAAAAAGTATATTTTCCTGTTGTCTGAATTCAGAATTCTTTAATACTGTATTTGTTCACATGTTACCAGACAGCCCGTATCCCCATACAACCTCTCCCTTCTGTTCAGCATACACACGTGGCCAAAATTGTTGGTAACCCTCGTTTAATGACAGAAAAATCCACAATGGTTACAGAAATGACTTGAGTCTGACAAAAGTAATAATCAAAAATCTATGAAAATGAACAAATGAAAGTCAGACATTGCTTTTCAACCATGCTTCCACAGATTTTTTTTTTTTAAATTCATGAAATAGGCCTGGACAGAAATGATGGTACCCCTGAAAATGTGACAAAAGTGGCATGTTAAATCAAGGTGTGTCCACTAATGACTATCTCTGGTGTCTACAATCTTGGAATCAGTGAGTGGGCCTGTATAGAGGGCTACAGATACTCACTGTGCTGTTTGGTGACATGGTGTGTATCACACTCAACATGGACCAGAGGAAGCGAAGGAAAGAGTTGTCTCAGGAGATTAGAAAGAAAATTATAGACAAACATGTTAAAGGTAAAAGTTATAAGACCATCTCCAAGCAGCTTGATGTTCCTGTGACTACAGTTGCACATATTATTCAGAAATTTAAGCTCCATGGGACTGTAGCCAACCTCCCAGGACGTGGCCGCAGGAGGAAAATTGATGACAAATCAAAGAGGCGGATAATACACGAATGGTAACAAAAAAGAGCCCAGAAAAACTTCTTAACAGATTAAAGGTGAACTTCAAGCTCAAGGAACATCAATGTCAGATTGCACCATCAGTTGTTGTATGAGCCAAAGTGGACTTCATGGGAGACGACCAAGGAGGGACATCATTGTTGAAAAAAAAATCATAAAAACCAAGAATGGAATTTGCCAAACTACATGTTGACAAGCCACAAAGCTTGTGGGAGAATGTCATATGGACAGATGAGACAAAAATGGAACTTTTTGGCAAGGAACATCAGCTCTGTGTTCACAGATGGAAAAATTAAGCATATCAAGAAAAGAACACCGCCCCTACTGTGAAACATGGAGGAGGCTCTGTTATGTTCTGGGGCTGCTTTTCTGCATCTGGCACAGAGTGTCTAGAATCTGTGCAGGTGAAAATGAAATCTCAAGACGATCAAGGGATTCTAGAGAGAAATGTGCTACCCAGTGTCAGAAAGCTTGGTCTCAGTTGCAGGTCATGGGTCTTGCAACAGGACAATGACCCAAAACACACAGCTAAAAACACCCAAGAATGGCTAAGAGGAAAACATTTAACTATTCTGAAGTTGCCTTTTATGAGCCCTGACCTAAATCCTATTGAGCATCTTTGGAAAGAGCTGAAACATGCTGTCTGGAAAAGGCAACCTTCAAACATGAGACAGCTGGAGAAGTTTGCTCTTGAGGAGTGGGCCAAAATACCTGTCGAGAGGTGTAGAAGTCTTATTGACAGTTACAGGAATGGTTTGATTGCAGTGATTGCCTCAAAAGGTTGTGCAACAAAACATTTCTGTCCAGGCCTATTTTTATGAGTTTTTTATTTTTTTTTAAATTCTGTGAAAGCATGGTTGAAAAGCAATGTCTGACTTTCATTTGTTCATTTTCATAGATTTTTGGTTTATTACTTTTGTCAGATTCAAGTTATTTCTGTGACCTTTGTGGGCTTTTCTGTCATCAAACGAGGGGTACCAACAATTTTGACCACGTGTGTACACTGTGTGGCTGCCTATTGTAAGTGGACACCTACAGCAACCATTATGAGCTTGTCTATGGAGATCGCATGGCTGTTTGCTTGATGGTATGCATCGGCTATGGCTGAAACACCCAATATTAATAACCAAGTCGGGTCCTTGTACTTTTATGTATCCACCTAGCATATATATCAGAAGGCATTCTTTCTGTTGATGCTCTGCTTGGTGTAAAAATACATTTTAAGGCGACATAGAGGTAAATAGGTTTATTTTACAGCTTATTGTTACTAATATATGGCATCATTTACTCTGACCTCCGGATAATGGTGTTATTGGTACAGCCATGTATAATTAATATGTAGTCTGCTTTATATGATCTTAATTGGGTGGAGAAACAGTGAGTAGCTCAACCCCTTAACTATACTGTGGAGTTGGCATATTACATTTACCTTGTTGCTAATAGCCGTTTTATCAACATTGCTAAGATGGTTACGGGCTCGTTAGTAATGTGACATGTATTGAATAGTGTCCGCCCTTCAGTTATCTGCACATCATATAGGAATCTCTATTACATGAGTACACATGGCTGCTGTAAAGCAGATAACTAGCTCTGTGAAAAGAGACTCAATGTAATAGTAACCTCTACCAGTCCATCAAGTTTACTCTGTGCGAGGCGGCTCAGCCAGCACGTTCCCAAACTGCTATGTGCATGATGCTTATAAGCCAATGGTGAGGCTCAGGCTACACCACCACAAACAATTCTGGGCAACTTGTCTGCACCTCGCTGTCTCGTGATTATTCTAGAGCTGTGATTTTGCTGTAAAAAAAATAAAATAATAAAAATGGTCAAATTGCAGATCAGTTGCATGTGTCTTGCATTGAAGTCTATGGTAAGTAAGTTGCTTGTGAGTAGCAGCAGAAAATCCAACATACTGTATGTGGATCCATTTGCGACTCTTGCCGGTCACAATATGACAACATAGCGAAGCATTATCTGCGATGTCACTGTAATAAAAGTAATTTCTACATCTCCTCCATGGCCTGACTCCGTGTACAGAATCATAGAATCATAGAATCACAGTTACTGTAGATCCATATATATTTGGACAGAGAGAGATTTTTGTAATTTTGGTTCTAGACATCACCACAATGAATTTTAAACAAAACAATTCAGGTGCAGTTGAAGTTCAGACTTTCAGCTTTCATTTGAGGGTATCCACATTAAAATTGGATGAAGGGTTTAGGAGTTTCAGCTCCTTAACATGTGCCACCCTGTTTTTAAAGGGACCAAAAGTAATTGGACAGATTAAATAATTGTAAATAAAATGTTCATTTCTAGTACTTGGTTGAAAACTCTTTGTTGGCAATGACTGCCTGAAGTCGTGAACTCATGGACATCACCAGACGCTGTGTTTCCTCCTTTTTGATGCTCTGCCAGGACTTCACTGCGGTGGTTTTCAGTTGCTGTTTGTTTGTGGGCCTTTCTGTCTGAAGTTTAGTCTTTAACAAGTGAAATGCATGCTCAATTGGGTTGAGATCAGGTGACTGACTTGGCCATTCAAGAATATTCTACTTCTTTGCTTTAATAAACTCCTGGGTTGCTTTGGCTTTGTTTTGGGTCATTGTCCTTCTGTAGTATGAAATGACGACCAATCAGTTTGGTTGCATTTGGCTTTATCTGAGCACACAGTATGGCTCTGAATACCTCAGAATTCATTCGGCTGCTTCTGTTCTGTGTCACATCATCAATAAACACTAGTAACCCAGTGCCACTGGCAGCCATGCATGCCCAAGCCATCACGCTGCCTCTGCCGTGTTTTCCAGATGATGTGGTATGCTTTGGATCATGATTCATGAGCTGTACCACGCCTTCGCCATACTTTTCTCTTTCCATCATTCTGGTAGAAGTTGATCTTGGTTTCATCTGTCCAAAGAATGTTCTTCCAGAATTGTGCTGGCTTTTTTAGATGTTTTTTTTAGCAAAGTCCAGTCTAGCCTTTTGATTCTTGATGCTTATGAGTGGCTTGCACCATGCAGTGAACCCTCTGTATTTACTTTCATGCAGTCTTCTCTTTATGGTAGATTTGGATATTGATACGCCTACCTCCTGGAGAGTGTTGTTCACTTGGTTGGCTGTTGTGAAGGGGTTTCTCTTCACCGTGGAGACTATTCTGCGATCATCCACCACTGTTTTCTTCCGTGGGCGCCCAGGTCTTTTTGCATTGATGAGTTCACCAGTGCTTTCTTTCTCAGGTTGTACCAAACTGTAGATTTTGCCACTCCTAATGTTGTAGCAATTTCTCGGATGGGTTTTTTCTGTTTTTGCAGATTAAGGATGGCTTGTTTCACCTTCATGGAGAGCTCCTTTGACTGCATGTTTCCTTCACAGCAAAACCTTCCAAATGCAAGCACCACACCTCAAATCAACTCCAGGCCTTTTATCTGCCTAATTGAAAATGACATAATGAAGAGATTGTCCACACCTGTCCATGAAATAGCCTTGGAGTCAATTGTCCAATTACTTTTGGTCCCTTTAAAAACAGGGTGGCACATGTTAAGGAGCTGAATCTCCTAAACCGTTCATCCAATTTTAATATGGATACCCTCAAATGAAAGCTGAAAGTCTGAACTTCAACTGCATCTGAATTGTTTTGTTTAAAATTCATTATGGTAATGTCTAGAACCAAAATTAGAAAAATGTTGTCTCTGTGCAAATATATATGGACCTAACTGTATATCTGACTGCACTGGGATGACCTGCCGAATGAGCGTGAGAAAATAATTGCAGATGTGATCTGCCCCATAGAGTGGCACTGGGCCAAGTGCTATGTGATGTTTTCTCACAAAGCCCTCTGCTGCGCTATAAGCTCTTGTGACCCCCAGCCTTATGCAAAGAAGCTGATGATATGGCCACAATATAAAACTGAGAAAACCCTCACATTCCTTTTAAAGTGAATCGGGGAATAACATTATTTAAAGAGAATTTGTCATGTGGAAAAATGCTATTCACCTGCACATATGGGGTAAATCTGCAAGTTAATGGCTTTCTGAATCTGCCTGGTGCCCACACTGAAAGCCTGACTGCTGGGAGGAAATGAGCTTTATTCCTCTGGGAGCCTCAGTAGTGGCGGAGTTAAGCTGCAGTTCACTACGCGCTGAGCGGTGACAGAAGCTGCACCAGCCGTATCTATATGACTGAAAGCCCGGCAGATTCCTGAGGAAATTATCTTTACTCCTCTAGAAGCCTCAGTCCTGGGTCATGGTTATGTCCACAATTCACTATCTGCTAAGTGATGCTTGAAGCCGCTTCGGCTGTACCTATATGACTGAAAGCTTGGGGGTCTGCCGGAAATGAGCTTTATTCCTCTGGGAGCCTCAGTAGTGGCGGAGTTAAGCTGCAGTTCACTACGCGTTGAGCTGTGACAGAAGCTGCACCAGCCGTATCTATATGACTGAAAGCCCGGCAGATTCCTGAGGAAATTATCTTTATCCTCTAGAAGCCTCAGTCCTGGGTCATGGTTATGTCCACAGTTCACTATCTGCTAAGTGATGCTTGAAGCCGCTTCGGCTGTACCTATATGACTGAAAGCTTGGGGGTCTGCCGGAAATGAGCATTATTCCTCTGGGAGCCTCAATGCTGGGGCATGGCTTAGCCGCAGTTCACTACGCGCTGATCGTTGACTGAAACCGCTACGGCTGTACCTATATGACAGCGGCCAGGAGGAAATGAGCTTTATTCCTTTTTGGGAGCCTCCGTGCTGGGGCGTAGTTACTGCAACAGTTCCCTATGCACTGAGCTGTGGCTGATGCCGCCCCGGTTGTACCTATATGACTGAAGGCTTGAGGTTGCCAAGAGGAATAACATTCATTTCCCTCCTTGTAGCTATGTTTTCAGTGCGGATGCTGGGCAACTTCAGAAGGTGACATACCTGCAGGTTAATAACAGTTTTTCACATCACCGGTTCCTTTTAAAGGCCATGTCCACCTCTGTTATTTTTTTTTCAATGGCTTAATGAATCTAAAATTAAAAAATGAAGCATCTTGATATAATTTTGTAACTGCGGCTGCTATGCAGATGTAGTTTCCATGGTAGCAGAAAATCCTTACCAATCTGCTCGGGCTGGAACGCTCACTTCTGCCTGTCCTGTACTTCATGGTCATCTACCCAATGTTGGCATACAGTAGAGGGCCAATGAATGGAAACATAACTTCAGGATCAGGCTGTATAGTTTTCTTTCTCCGATTTAAGAGATCGAGAAATGCATTAAATTGACATTTTTCTTTCTTTTTTGCATTTTGAGTTTGAGACAAAACACTTTTTTTTTTGTGTGTGATTGTCAGCAAAAAAGCAAATTGTAAAATTATCTACTTTTTACACTGAGCAGACAGAACAGACTGACACTTTTCTATAGCTCCTTTTTCAGCTTTGCAGTTCAGATTGGGTCATGATGAGTAGAGTCACTTCTATCATTAGGGTGGGTGTCAGTGATCACTCCAATGTACTGCTGGAGGCCTACATAAGACAGGATATTAATAGTATGCCTAAATTATGTAAAATGCTCTGCAGGCTTGTAAGCTGAAGGATGGAGACTGGGGAACAATTGCATATATGAAAATCCCATAATAATTGTTGCCTGTAAGTATATGAGCACAATTGACTTGCAATACATGGAGCGAGGCTGTGCCCACTGGGTGGACTCTGGCCAGAATTATGTAACATATTGTATACATAACCTCTGGTCCCGGCTCAGAAACTGGCGAATCCCCGCAGTGCATGTTCTTTCTGCCAAGCGCTTCTGTGCTTTTTACAAGTCTAGGCTCACGCAACCATTTTCCTCTCATCTGAGAAAATCAGTCCAATTTATGCTAATCAGACTCCGATCAGCGTGGGATCCGATTTTCTCTGAGGTTGAGGATAAAAAGTGTCGCCTCTTTCTCTATATTGTCAGTCTGTGAAAATCTGACCACACTCGGATGTCTTTCCTGTGTGATAGGATTTTTTTTATTTTTTTTCCCACGGAACCATAGAGTTGATTGGGTGAGTGCCATTGGATTCTCAGAGGTAAATAGTACATGATGGAAAAAAAAAAAAAATTGGACAAGTTCACAGCCAAATAAAAATTTTTGGGTGTCTGCATGATGGCTTATCTCAAGGAGAATAAAAGGATCTTTAACACACACACAAAATAATTGTCTGGGGCCCCAATACACATTAGACTGTCAGCTGAACCCATTTGTCTGTGTATGGGGTGCCTACTACTATTATTATGTGCTATAAATCAAGACTATTGTTAAAAATTAAAAAAAAAACAAAAAACCAACATGGTTGCCAGATTCACATGCAGCAGCAGGACACGTGCTTTTCTTAACACTTGTACAGTTCACACTTCCATTTTTGCTGCAGTTTTAAAAATTTCACTACATGAATTAGCATTGTCTGGTGATCGAGTATCTATCTGCCATAACTTTATCGGCTTACATATTGTATGTACCCTTATAGTTTGTTACCACAGTCGTGTTTTTTTTTTTATTAAATTTTAGGGTAAGTGCACACTTTTGTTTTGTTTTTTTTCTCGATGCCATTAAAAACTACTCTTCTATGAGGAGTTTTTAGAGAAGTTTTCATTTGCCGAAGCATTTTGGCAGAATTATTTCCTGCCTTCTTGTTGGACTGTGCCTAGGGTGGAGCATTTTTCTGTCAAGGGAACCTCCAAAGAAGTAACATGCACATTCTTTGTTTCCCGCCAGGCATGCTTTGCAGCCTGAAGTGGGGAAAAAGCTCTGAAAACATTGAGCACATGTACAGTAAAGTGTTTTTGAACCAACTTGTCAGGCATTTTTGGAGCTGAACTGCTCGAAAAACACTCAGAAAAACTTAGTGTGCATGTGCCCTTAAAATTCAAAGCCGAAACGCATCATAAATGGTGGATACCTGTAAAGAAGAGCCTGAGACTTCTCTTTCATCCACTTCTGGCTTTTGGCTTCAAAAACTGCCTAAAAAACTTGAACGCTTGAATTCTTTCTGAAAGCGAGTCACCTGGTTGGTCCATTTGGGTTATCACTAAGGCCATGTGCACACATTCAGTATTTTACCTCAGTATTTGGAAGTCAATACCGGGAGTGGAACAATCGGAGGAAAAGTATAATAGAAACTCATCACCACTTCTGCATTTGTTACCCATTCCTGATTTTGGCTTAGAAATACTGAGGTAAAAAAGTCACAGAATCCTCAACGTGTGCCCGTGGCCTTACAATTCCTTCATTTGTAGGTGCAGATTTGATGAGTATTTGGCCATTCTAGGTGGTGACTGGTGGGTCTTGTAGTGAGAGCCTTCATGTATTGGCACATACCCTCACTTATTCAGCGACGAGGCTGATGCGGCACACTCTGTCAAGGCCTCTGCTGAAAATTGTGTAGCTTTTTTGTAAGGGTGGTTACAGGAGTTTCAGGAGCTAAATTTCTGCATTACCATCAACATTTGCTTTTTGCTAATGCTTTTGAATAATCTACTTTGCAATTCAGCTGCTGGAAAAGTAATGCAGCGAATTTCCACAGATTTCTGCTCTTTATAAAGCTAGGGAACTTTTTTTTTTGCTTTTTTTTTCTTTTAGACTGGAAGACTGACCAGCACTCGGATCGAAGCGTTCAGCTGTATAGAAATACATGCAGCTGAACACTCCGATCTGAGTGCTGGCAGCAGTACCCCGGGTATGGACGTGCGAGACTCATCCGAGTTTCTCGCATGTGAGTATGAGCCCTTAGGCACGTTTGCACGTGCTTTACAAGGGGGGCATCAATTTACAACAACAGGGCATTGCTTAAGAATCAACTCTGTGCTCCAATATTGTGCCTAAATGTTACCACTGGTCATAATTAACTAAGTAATAAGTGGTGTAATGTTAGACAAAAGCAGCTAAATATGATGAATTCTAGGATGTCTTGTGACACATTGCGCTGCCTAAAAATGAGACCAGATAATAAATCTGCCCAATTGTGTGGTTAGCAAAGAAAAAAATTGGAAAATATTTGTGTAATAATTATAGCTATCTTCCCGATTGTCAGCGTCTGTATGGTTTTATTAAGGCTATGTGAAATTGACTTTTTTTCTCTCACAAATTTCCTAATCATGGTAGGGGTTTAAAAGATAATGTTTCTCATTGTGGAGAGTGGCAAGCCAAGCCTGGCATGTCAGTGTGAGGAGACTTATGCGTCATTCATGCTCCTCTGGGAAATTAAATAAGCATATTGCCTCTTTAGAGGGTAAGAGGACTAGAACTCTAGTGCCACCTTTTTTGGAAGCAGCAATCTTAAAAGTCTTTATTGACTCTTTAATGGTCCTTTCAATGTGATATGAGATAAAGGCCAAACCAGAATCTTAATTTGCAGACATGATGTTTCGGGATACTGACCCTCGTCAGTGTAACGTATGAGATCTGATTTGGCTAGTTGGGAGACTCTGGACCAAGGTCTGTGGAGAGTGACAAGCCAAGCTTGGCATGTCAGAGTGAAGAGACTTATAAGACATGCATGCTCCTTTGGGAAATTAAATGTGCAAATTGTCTCTTCAGAGAAGAAGAAGACCTGACAAAACAGGAAAAAATATAAAAATTACATGTGAATGTACCCAGTGATTACTTTTACACTTGTTGGTGGTAGTAAATATTGAGCCACATTGTCACGCTCCCTTTCATTATGGAAATGTTGGTCCCAATGTTTTATATATATAAATTCCGATTCTTTGGCCTGATCACATGGCACTACATGGCCCTAGCTGCCCTAATGGTTGGTAAAAATGAAGCTTTGGAAAAAAATCGACTAAATGTGTCCTCTGTTCTCTGCCATTTATTGGACTAGGAAGAAGAATATCCACCTAGAGATGACTTCAGTGATGCCGACCAGCTGAGAGTCGGAAATGATGGGATCTTTATGCTGGCTTTCTTTAGTAAGTCTGTTCCTATTTCTTTTCCAAATTGACTTAATGTGTGCCAGTACCACCGGGTGTGTATGAAGAAATCTGTCTTTAGTGCAGGATAATCGTTTCTCTTACTGGAATTTTGTGGCAAAATGGTTATGTCCCATATACAACCCCACAGATTTTTGACCCTTCTTGACAAAATGTTAAACACCTCATGGAACAACATACTGTGGATCGTCGCTCTCTATCACGTAATATGTAAGCTACCAATGAACATCGATCAAAAGTGTGTGTTTTTCTTTTTGTTTTCAAAATCTTTATGTAGAACTTCAAAAAGTTGCAGAACAGATTTACAAAGCAAACACTTCACTTTGATGAGAGTGATGATTGATTGTCTAAGGGTACCGTTACACTTAGCGATGCACCAGTGATCCCGACAACGATATGGATCGCTGGTGCATCGCTAAGTGGTCGCTAGTGAGCTGCCAAACAGGCAGATCTCACTAGCGACATAGCAGCGGTCGGGGGTCGCTACTTACCTGTCAGACTCGGCGATCCTAACGTCCTCCTGCCCGCGTCCACGCGTCGCTTGTCGGCGCTACAGGAAGCGCCCGATGAGAAATGGTCCAGGACGTTCTCGCGCGATCAGCGATAATCAGCGGGAGAGGCGGTCGGAGGCAAGTATCACATGTAGCGATATCACTAGCAATATCACTGCAACGTCACAAAATCGGTGATGTTATAGCGATATTGCTAGCGATATCACTATGTGTAACAGGCCCTTAAGTCAACGAGACAAGGTGTTCACTGCGCCAATTCAGGCAAATTCTGCAGAGACTAATTCAAAACCAATGCCTAGGAAAAAATGAAGATGTGACCCAGGACACATGGGGGTGAACTCAATGGATCCCTCAAAAATGTAATTTTAATAGGTAAATATACTTTTACAAGCTTAAAATATTAAATGCACAAGTTACCTCACAGACTGGGACACGAAATGAGCTTTTATTTTATTAAAAAAGAAAACGGGCCGGTTGTAGATAATGTGTAGTGTATCAGATAACCAAGGGGGAAAGTATAGAAAGAATGATTATATATTAAAAAAAAAAAAGGAAATGAAAACCCTACTTCATCCATGTGCATAATAATAGTGCCGAATACAATACAATCCCACACAATAATAATAATAATTGGAGAGGAAAGTATGGTAATACCTTATTATAGTCTAACTTCTACATTTGTTGAACAGACCCAGTGTCCCTGAAACCCCAACACGCGTTTCGCCCAGCTTGGTCCCAGTGGGCCTCAAACATTTCTTGTCCCGGTCTGTGAGTCCCCTTGTGCGTTTAATATTTTAATCCAGAAATGGAATTTTTAATTCATTAAATTTACAGTTCAGTTCTTTATCCTATGTCACATCTTATTTTTTCCCTAGGCGTTTGTTTTGAATTATTTACATTGAAGTACTATCCTGTTCCTTATATTGCAGTTGAAAGGACAGTTGAGGGAGCCCCCCCTTTCTCTAATGCGCAACTCGCCATATTGTGTCATCATAGAAATTAATTTTGCACTATGTGATAACCACCTATCCTAAAAACCAGTAATAAAATCATGGACAAATGTCAGTTGATGACCCTACGTTACCTCCCGTCGCTCAAGGTATTATGCCACCACAGTGTATTGGCCCTCCGCGCAGGGTATTGGCCCTCCGCGCAGGGTATTGGCCCTCCGCGCATGGTATTGGCCCCAACACAGCCTTCCAAATAGTATATGATGCACCCCACATAGACTTGCAAACTCTTTTAAGGCCTTCACACAGCTCTCCAAACAATATAATGGCCCCATTTGATTTAAAAAGAAAAAAATCACCTCTCCTTGATTCCCTGCACCTTTGCCTCTTCAGCATGTGTTCTGAAGCTCTGCAGAGCGGGCAAGATGTAGTGATGTCATCGCACCTAATACACAGGCGCCAGAGCTCAGACACTTGGGGAGAATGATAGAGGAGTGAGCTGATGGATCCCTCTTCCATCATTGTTTTCAAATGCATCGACATTCAGAATACTGATGCAATTGAAACTGTGATGTCAGGCCTGGAGAAGGGCATTAAACCCCCCCTTCCTATACTCGTGGACCCATTAGCGGCCACATGGTCTGCTACTTTTAGCTGTATGCTGTGGCTGTCTTCACTCCAGAATGCTTGTAATCAGATAGTGCTCCTTGCTTTACCTTTCCTGTTACACAATATAGAAGGCTTGAAGTTGTATACTAGTAAGATTATAAACTGTTCATATACTATAAATACTGGCTCAAAAACTGGAATTTATTATCATTTCTGCATTTTCTTTGATTGTTGCTTATATACAGATTTGGTTTCATAGTTAGTTAAATTACAATAGAAATGGGATTTCAAATTCCAAGCCGTATTCTACTGGATATAATGGTCGGTATTCTCCCTCTAGTGGCATGCTTGTGCACTACAAGCTTTATTTACACTGTCTAATTAATTATCATGAACGAGTGTTCCTAAGGGCCCCGTCACACATAGCGACGCACCAGCGATCCCGACAAAGATATGACCTTGTCAGGATCGCTGGTGTGTCGCTATAAGATCGCTGGTGAGCTGTCAAACTGGTAACAAAGGTACACATCGGGTTTCTAAGCGCTGCGCGCCGCTTAGAAGCCCTGTGTTTACCTTACTTACCAGCTCCTGCTCGCTGATCGCTGGTCTCCCGCCTGTCACACGCAGCGATGCGTGCTGGCCAGCGGGAGATCAGCGATCAAAAAAATGTCCTGGCCATTCCAGGACGATCAGCGATAACCGGCAGGGGGGCTGGTTGCTGGTCAGTGTCACACACAGCGATCTCGCTGGTGAGATCGCTGTTGCGTCACAAAACTTGTGGCGAGATCGCTGTGTGTGACGGGGGCTTAAGAGCGCTCGTTTCCTAATAATCGGGCAGTAAAAACTGGATGCTACTCACCCAATGAACTAGCAAATTGCTAATTTGTTGCTTAAAAATAATTTTCTGTAGCACATCATGTTTTTATTGATACAATTTTGGTGTAAATACATTTTGTTTTGTTTTTTTATTGCATTTTTTTTTCTGGTTAGTGAGGTGACTGAAAAACTACTATTCTTGCTCTTCAATTTATTTTTATTTTTTCTCTTGCCAAGACTTTCACTGACTGTTTATTGGGCTTTGAGGTTTTTTGTTTTTTTTTCAAATGAGAACACAGTTGATTTAAAGTGTTATATTTCATATAGCGTATATACACACTGCTCAGAAAAAATAAAGGGAATACTTAAACAACACAATGTAACTCCAAGTCGGTTACACTTCTGTGAAATCAACCTGCCCAGTTATGAAGCAACACCGATTGTGAATCAATTTCTCCTGCTGTTGTGTAAATGGAACAGACAACAGGTAGAAATGATAGGAAATTAACACGGCATCCCCTATAAAGGAGTGATTCTGCAGGGGGGACTACAGACCATTTCTCTGTTCTCATCCTTTTTGGCAGCTGTTTTGGTCACTTTTGCATTTTGTCATTGCTTTCACCCCTAGAGGAACTGTAGCATGAGGCGGTGTCTACAACCCGGAGAAGTTGCTCAGGTTGTGCAGCTCATCCAGGATGACACATCAATGCGAACTGTGGCAAGAAGGTTTGCTGTGTCTGTCAGCTTAGTGTCCAGAGCATGGAGCAGATACTAGGAGACAGGCCAGTACACCAGGAGATGTGGAGGGGCCCCGTAGGAGGACAACAACCCAGCAGCAGGACCACTACCTCCTTCTTTGTGCAAGGAGGAACCGGAGGAGCAGTGCAGGAGCCCTGCAAAATAAACACCAGCAGACCACTAGCATCCATGTGTCTGCTCAAAGTGTCAGAAACAGCCTCCATGAGGGTGGTATAAGGGCCCGATGTCCACAAGTTGGTGTTGTGCTTACAGCCCAACACCATGCAGGGTGATTGGCATTTGCCAGAGAGCACCAAGATTGGCAGATTCGAGATTGACGTCCTGTGTTCTTCACGGATGAGAGCAGGTTCACCCTGAGCACTTGTGACAGAGTCTGGAGACGCCGGGGAGAACATTCTGTTGCCTGTAATGTCCTTCAGCATGACCGATTTGGCAGTGGGTCAGTGATAGTGTGGGAAGGCATTTCTTTGGAAGGCCGCACAGCCATCCATGTGCTAGCCAGAGGTACCCCGACTGCCATTAAGTACCAGGATGAGATCCTCAGACCAATTGTGAGACCATATGCGGTGCAATGGGCCTTGGGTTCCTTCTGATGCATGACAATGCTGGCGTCATGTGGCTGGAGTGTGTCAGCAGTTCCTGCATGATGAATGCATTTTATGCTATGAGCTTACCTGCCCGTTCCCCAGACTTGAATCCAATCGAGCACATCTGATACATCATGTGTCATTCCATCCACCAAGGTCACGTTGCACCACAGACTGTCCAGGAGTTGACTGATGCTTTAATCCAGGTCTGGGAGAGAATACCTCAGGAGAACATTTGCCGCCTCATCAGGACCAAGTTCAGGCGTTGTAGGAAGGTCAGACAGGCACGTGGAGGCAACACACACTGCTGCATCATTTCCTTGTCTTGAGGCATAGCCCCTGAAGTTGGATCAGCCTGTAATTTGATTTTCCACTTTGATTTTGAGTATCATTCCAAATCCAGACCTCCAAGGGTTATTAATTTTGATTTACATTGATCATTTTTGTTTTATTGTTCTCAATGCTTTCTACTATGTAATGAGTAAAGATTTGCAACTGGAATATTTCATTCAGTGATATCTAGGATGTGGTATTTTACTGCATTCCGTACCCATGCTGCATACCGCTCTCACCAAAGTATTCACTGGAGTACCAAGATGTCAGTCATGAGCTCCTTCAGTGAGCTGATGAGAGCCGGTGTACGCATGCATTGGAGGTTTTGCTCTTTAAATGGCGCCATCAGAGATTGACAGAAGCATTTAAATAGCTGAAGAGCTGCAGGTGAACTCGCTTCGGCCGCTGCTGTTACAGGCAGATGCCCACTGTGTAACCCAGCAGCATCTACCTGGTATGGTGTGGGCCCAGTTTTTGAGCCCACTCTGTGTACCCACTGTGACAGCATGATGTAAATTTACAATATGTGGACATCAGAGTGAACATTAAATGAACTCATACGTTAGATAGTTTTATCTTAAAGTCTTGGAAATGGCCATTCACTGTCCCATTTTGTATAAGCGCACCACTAACTGGATGGAGATGGCACCTTGTCCTACAGGGTAGGAATGACACTTGCACGCATCAGTAATCCTTGTCAATGTCAGGCCGTAACGAAATCCAGCGTCTGTACAGTATGGTGACGCCTGTCTTCCTACATCTGTGGACAGATTTCCTCTGTAAGGCCTCTTTCACACATCAGGTTTTAGCCGTCAGGCGCGATCCGGCGCTTTTGACAAAAACCGGATCCGGCAAAATGCAATGCCGGATCCGGTTTCCCCCCCATTGACTTGCATTAGAGCCGGATCGAGCCGGATAGCCATGCGTTTCATCCGATTTTCGCCGGATTCGGCAATGTGACGCGATCCGGCGTCTGGAAAAAACGGCTACTGTAACGTTTTTTGTCTCCGGCGAAAAAGCCGGATACGGCGTGTCCGGCTTTTTCATACAATGAAAGCCTATGAGCGCCGCAATGCGCCTGATCCGGCGACAGCCGGATCCGGTTTTTTTGGTCTGAGCATGCTCAGTAGCTCTGCCCACAAGACATATATAAAAGCAAGACAGTGGGACCCTCAGCCACACCCAACATGCCACCCAAGCCAAGAACCAGGAGCAGGAGAAGGCAGCAGACATCTGCAGCAGCACCATCAGCACCACCCCAAATGGAGCAGCATGCTGAACAACGGGAGGGGAGTCCAGCAGCAGATGAGAGACGGTAATTATCAAATCCCCCATTCCTCCAAACTAGGGCTATGGAATATCAAGATATTCATTGGCCCTTTGTTTCTCTTTATTCAACAGCCGCCCAATAGATGCAGCAGCAGCAGCAGCAATGGCAGCAGCAGGAACACCACCCACAGCCATGGAGTCTGGCCAGCAGGAAGACAGCACATCTTCTTCTGGGAGCCCTCCCTCGCATCGTCAGCGTTTGACGGTAAGTTTTTATTTCCAAAATCCATCATCTCTGTAATATATGTCTATTCATTGCCTTTTATTTCAAAACAGGAATCACAAGATGAAGAGGAGCTCCCAGAAGAAGAAGGAAGGGGTGGACAGACACTTGGAGTGGGCTCACAATTGGTAAGTTTTTTGCATCAAACGCAGAAACACAACATCACACTATAATAATAATAATAATAATAAATTTTATTTTTATAGCGCCGACATATTCCGCAGCACTTTACATTTCAGAGGGGATTTGTACAGACAATAGACATTACAGCATAACAATAATCACATACAGTAGATTATAACAAATACCAAGAGGAGTGAGGGCCCTGCTCGCAAGCTTACAGTCTATGAGGAAAGAGGGAGACACGAAAGGTGGGTGGTAACAGTTACCCTGATTGTATGGACCAGTCATAATGTTAAGTGTGTAACAGTACAGACACAGAGGGCTAATGGAGGCATAAAGCATGTGGGAACATGATGCGGGGAACCTGGTTATGGTAAAACTTTTGGCTCTGCCACACAGGGATAGATTAGGACACTACACACAACACATAGAAAACAATGTTCTGCAGACCACACACAGCAAACAAATGCCTACATCCAAAGACATAACATTTTTTGTTTTCTTCTCTAGTCTTCCCAATCTGGTGCTCGGCCAAGAGGTCCTCGCAGTGCCTCCCAGGGTCGTCGGCGACAGCAACGCGGCGGTCACCAGCGTGTAAGTATAAATATTTTTGCTTTGTTTTTTTGCACTTTTTATTTCATTTCTTTTGTGGAGGCTGATTGTTATTTTTGTCTTTTTCTTTAACAGCCTTCACAGCGTGCTCCCGACTCTGACGGTGAGGATGGAGGAATCGATGTGGACCACCTCATCGATCTCGTCAGAGAAAGGGAGCCGCTCTGGAATATGGCTGACCGCCGCCACGCTGACCTTATCGTTACCCGACGACTCTGGGAGGAAATCTGTTCGCTCCTTGTGGACCGCTGGGAGGACCTCGATGCTCGGGCCCAGATTAAAGAGCGTAAGTATATACAGTACCGGTTGCTTGATTTAAACCAGTGTTTCCCGAACTCCAGTCCTCGTGGTCAGGATTTCTATTTACTTTGGAAATCCTGAAAACATGACCCCTGGGGACCATGAGGACTGGAGTTTGGGAAACACTGATGTTGTATACTAACCACTTTGTCCTTTCTCGTTTCAGGGGAGAGAATTGTGAAGCGGTGGCGGTCTGTGAGGGATCGTTTCAAGAAGGAGTTCAATAAAGAGATGCGGGCCCCGAGTGGATCTGGAGGACGCAGGAGCAAGTACAAGTACGCACGAGCCCTGTCGTTCCTCCGGGATACAATGCTCACCAGAAGGTAAATATTACACACCACATGTGACAAAAAAATGTTTAGATGTAACTTTTTTTTTTCAGCCAGGGCCATACCATGTCACTATTTTAATTGTTTTTTTTTCTCTTTATTCCACAGCACGGTGAGCAGCACTCGGGAGCCTGCACGATTGGACCCTTCTGAGGCGATCCCTGAGGAGACCGGCACCGAGGGACACTTCGACCGCCCCGGTACATCTGCACCTTCCCAGCCTTCCCACACATTCAACCCATCTGTCCCATCCACCAGCACAGGAGCATCGTGGCCGCCTACATTACATGAAGCTGCTGGTGAGGAGATCGCTTTCCCTTTACCCCACCCTTCTGCCCCTGCCACCTCTAGTACACCTGCGGGTACTGGGCGGCAGCGGCAGAGGGGTCAGGAAAAGAGTTATGCGCCAGAGTTCTTGCATCTGAATGCATCTTTCCAGAACTGTCTAAAAGTCTTGTCAGAGCAAATCTCCGCAGGCTTTCAGCAGATCAACTCCAGCATTCTGGAGGTGAAGACACTTCTGCAAACCATGCATTCAGAAGCAAGATCTTCGCCAAACCACACCTTTTTCAGGTCTGTTGTGGAGCGCATGGCAACACTATCTCCTACCCAGCAGATGCATGTAATGCATTCGTGCCACGGTGCTCTACAGCAGGTTACCTCCCAACCTCCACCTCCCACCACTGTAGTTCCTCCACCTGCACCCCCTCCAGCCACTTTCCATCCTCCCCCTCCTATTACATCTGCACCCCCTCCAGCCACTTTCCATCCTCCCCCTCCTATTACATACCAGCAACCTCCCCAGTACCAGCAACCTCCCTAGTACCAGACATCTCCCCACTTCCAGCAACCTGCCCCGTACCAAACTCCTTCCCCGTACCAAACTCCTTCCCCGTACCAAACTCCTTCCCCGTACCAAACTCCTTCCCCGTACCACACTCCTTCCCCGTACCACACTCCTTCCCCGTACCACACTCCTTCCCCGTACCACACTCCTTCCCCGTACCACACTCCTTCCCCGTACCACACTCCTTCCCCGTACCACACTCCTTCCCCGTACCACACTCCTTCCCCGTACCACACTCCTTCCCCGTACCACACTCCTTCCCCGTACCACACTCCTTCCCCGTACCACACTCCTTCCCCGTACCACACTCCTTCCCCGTACCACACTCCTTCCCCGTACCACACTCCTTCCCCGTACCACACTCCTTCCCCGTACCACACTCCTTCCCCGTACCACACTCCTTCCCCGTACCACACTCCTTCCCCGTACCACACTCCTTCCCCGTACCACTTTCCATCAACATCATCTGCTCCTACAGTCCCTGCCCAACCCTCCACTCCACCGCCCACCACCTCTTCTGCCTCCCACATGTCCACCCATTCTGTAGCTTTTTCCACACCATCACCTCTAACTGTTCCTTCCCCACCACGATCCCAGTCCTCTCTCCACACTCCCATTGTCGAAGTGTCCCGCAGCCCCTCCAGCAGTATTTTCACCCCACACTACACAGATTTATGATGTGTTTTGTAATAAAAATGCCCAGTTGGTTTCAAACCTTTATTAAAAAAGTTTTTTTAACTTTAAAAACAGTTTACAAAAAAAAAATATTTTGAATAAAAGTTAAATTATTGTTTACACTGGTTGTCTGTCATTTCTTTCTGCGGCGAAATATGTTTAAAAAAAAGGTTAAATACAGGGTATTTAAAAGGTAAAAAGGTATTCAAAACCAGGTATATAACTGTGGGTAAATTTTAGCTTTTTGCCACAGTTGTGTTCCTGGTTGTGTTTGAAGCAAAGTATTTCACCTAAAAAGTTGTGTTTATTGTTGGTGATTTCCTAACAATGTACACAACTTTTGTTAAAAGGTGAAATACTTTACATAAAACACAACCAGGTACACACCTGTGGCCTAAAGCTAAAAATAGAGACCATGACAAGATAGCCAACTTTGGTTGGCAAAGGTATATACTGTTGGTACAGAAGGTACACAAGTTTGGTTGGGCACAAATCTTTCACACTCTGTCATCCTGCCAGTGTACTCTGCCTTGAGGTGACATAAAGTATAGTGCAAAATTGTCCCTCATTACTGAAACCGTCACAGAACTTCTAGTGGTAATGTCATGGTAATCTTGCAAGGTGGTTTCTTCAGAGGTGTCCTCAATGGAAATGGGTTCCTTGCAGATAACAAAATTGTGGAGTACCACGCACGCTTTGATCACCTCGTCCACAGTTTCTGTCTTGAGGGTGATCGCAGTCAATAGGACCCGCCATTTGGCTGTCAGAATACCAAAGGTACATTCAACCATTCTTCTTGCTCTTGTGAGGCGGTAATTAAAAATGCGTTTTGTTCTTGACAATCCTCTGCTAGAGTACGGTTTCAAAAGGTGTTCTGACAGCTGGAAGGCTTCATCCCCTACACAGACAAATGGCATAGGTGGACCAGATGTTTGCGGCAGCGGTCTAGGTGGTGGGAACTGGAAGGTGTTTCCATACAGTTTACGCCCCATGGCAGACAGTTTGAAAACTTGAGAGTCATTGGAGCTGCCATAGGCCCCAATATCAACAGCAATAAATTTGTATTCCGCATCAGCGATGGCCATGAGGACAATTGAAAAATATTTCTTGTAATTGAAATATTCCGATCCCGATCCGGCTGGCTTTACAATGCGGATATGTTTCCCGTCCACAGCGCCCAAGCAGTTGGGAAACTGACATATCTGTTGAAACTTGTCAGCAATTTCAATCCACCTCTCTGTTGTGGGCTCTGGTAAAAACTCTTCAGCTAAGGAGTCCCACAGTGCACGGCATGTGTACTTCACAATTCCAGATATGGTGGAAATCCCGAGTCTGTACTGGAAATGCAGTGACGAAAGGGATTCTCCAGTTGCAAGAAATCTGTGGGGAATTAAAAAACAATAAATTAGTTTTAAATCACAGCATTACATACCAAAACTGACCTATAACACTTGGAGATACAAACTACCACCAACAAGATTGCAGTGAAAGTGTGCTCTGATGCGAGCATATCCAATAAATGTGGCTTACCTTAAAGTCACCATCAGACGCTCTGCGGGTGAAACAGAGAAGCGACAATAGGTGTCCGCTTTTCTTATGAGGTGTGCAATGCGCTCCACCAAGTAATCAAAATTCTCCATTTGCATCCGAACATATCCAAAAAATTTATCCGGGTTTCGTCGAAGGTCCATGCATAGTGTAGAATAGACCCCACGCGTCAATCTCTTGGCTGTGATGGGGTGGATCCACAAACGTCGTCTACGATGCCTGATGCGCTGCTGTCTCGCTCTCTCCTTCTCCAGAACAATCACCCTCAAACGATTCGCCTCCGCTATAAAATCCGCCAAATTCTTCAAAATATTTCTAATGACAACATCCATCTTCGCCAGTAACTTGCTCTTCTCTCCAACCTGCACTTTCTCCTCTACAACCTGTCAAAGAAGGGCTGTAGGAACATGCTATATATAGTTTTCCAGTAGCCAATCCCGTTCGGAAGGCCACAAGGGTCAATTTTAAAAACCGGATCCGGCGTAATCCGTCGAAAAACGGATGAACCGGATGAGACGGATCCGGTTTTGTCTGTCAAGAACAAGACGGATCCGGCAGAAAACCGGATCCGTCACATCAGGTTTTACAAAACATTTGCCGGATCCGGCGTTCCGGCACGACGCCGGATCGCGCCTGACGCCGAAAACCTGATGTGTGAAAGTAGCCTAAGTCAGAATGAATCAGACATGACTGGAATATTCTCTTATTTATATGGATGTTCTCAGGACTGGTTTATTGGCACTCCGCAGGAGAGGAGGCTTCTGGAGTTTGTGAGATACTGTACATATTAAATACCTGGAGGAAAGAACTACAGGCTGGGCCGTGGGAGCGATCCGCACTGCTCTTCTGTGCACGCAGGACTGTGCTTTCCACTGTTATTTCTGGCTGACATCAACCGTTTCCAGAATACTTCCCATTGTCTATCATGACCTTTTTTGTTATCCCATTTGTCCTTCTGGCCTAACCTCACTGTTTACCTGTTTCCATTTTGGGATCCCCATTTTATAATCTACGTCCCTCAGCTGCTACTGGGGGTGTTTTGACTTCGGTGGTCCCACCTGTTTTGGACTTCCGGAGGAAATACGCTTTGTATCCGCTCTAAAGAGGCCTCTCGTTGGGGAGTCTTCCCTATTCAGTTTATAAAAAAAATAACAGGAGCCTTGTTTAACGTTTTCCACTGTGCTCTTCTTCTACATGTACAAACAAGTTACTGATTTACTGTTATATCCAAATGTTGACCTGTGTCCAGATAATGGACTTAGTTCTGACAATTCCACGTGTGCTGTACTGGGCTCCCAATGAAGCTTCTGTGTCGGCCAGGACGTAAGCCAGCACCCTCATGATAGAGAAGGGGGTTGGCTTAGCTGCTAAAGAGTCCGTCACACACCTCTTTAACTATGCGTCGATACATGAAACGTGCTCCTGTGTGGACAGGGCTGAAGGTGCCCACCCTGCTCTCCGCACATCTATGGGCAGCAGGGTTTTTATAGCTTTTTTGTAGAAACAGATAAATAACCTTTTAGGGACATGACCGCTTTTAGAAGGAGAGGTTCCATAATGGGATGTCGGCTGTCATTTACTGGTAAGGACCTGTAACTAGTCTTTACTTCCAGCGTCCCCTAAAAAGGAGACCGCAGAGCTAATGAAATGGAAATGGAGACGGGCACCTTGCTTTCCTTAAGCCGTTTCCTGAAAGCTTATATATGAAATCACTGCAGAACTATCATCTAAAGGACATCCGAGTGGTCTGATTGCTTTGTAGAAGCCCTGAAGTGCTACTCAGATGAAAAGAACAATGAGGCGAGTGCGGAGCTGAGCGCTCACTTATGTATCACATGGACGGAGCTGTGCAGCAGATGCATTAACACATCACTTACCCTGGAGAGTGGATGGAGACGTTCTCTCGCAGGCTGCCCACCATTCTCTCCAATTCACCTGCCTGAGAGTACTGTTTTTAGAAGGTCGGAAAAGGTGACCATCCATCCTGTTATCGCCTCACACCCCCTCTTTATATATAAAAAAAAAATCAATGTTTTCACGTCATTGCATCAGCATCATCAGAAACGAGCAATCAGCTATAGAATAGAAGTAAAGCAGGGGCTTGCTGTACATGCCAATTTTTTAAGGAGTGTTTTACCTAGTGATGGGAGTTCTTCACCTAAGCCCCCTTAGCATAGACGAACTGATCTCTGGCCCCATGGATGGAACAAGCACACACTGATTCCCACAGTTCCAGTCCTGGGGCTTTACTGCGGGGATACCCCAAACAAAGGGTTAATAGGTAGGACTCCCTGACCCTAGTGTAGTAGATGTTTTCTCCATAACCGCAGGAGTCCTCTCATCTGTATCTCCACGTCATCACCTTCTCACTAGTATTAATCTTTTCTTTTCTCCCTAGTGGCGTTCATTTTCAACTGGATTGGGTTCTGTCTATCCTTCTGTATAACGAACACAATTGCCGGGCGCTATGGCGCAATCTGTGGGTTTGGATTATCTCTCATCAAATGGATTTTAATTGTGCGGGTAAGTGACTTTCTGCATGTCTGACGATGTGGAGAGCAGCAATCCATTTCTAATTTAACATTTTCATATTGAAATGTTGTTGCTATGAAATTAATCTTTCATTATTGAGAAAGTCTCTTCTAGAACCCCAGATGACCCGGCTAATTTCTAATTGCACTGCAAAGAATTTCAGTAATAAAAAAAGCGGTAATAAAATGCGGTTTACAAAGCTGCAGCAATACCTATGATTGACCACTGTGTGGCACTGTTGTTCCAAGTATAAGGCTGCTCCTTTTTTTTTTTTTTTTCTTCCCTTTTTAAATGTTCTGGAAACATCTGCACTTAGGCACAAAGCGCCAGGGGGTTTACCAGGGATGCAGCTCCTATGAACTCTCCAGACGGAATTTTACACTATAATATGCTTTACATTTTTCATTTTGAAACCTATTGATTTGATGTATTTTTATTTCTGACATACAATGCACAAATGTAATTGCCGGAGTATTTCTGTTGATAACATGGAAGCGGGGACAGTTCACTGTCACATTTCTCGTATTTTATATGTGACTGGTAGTATACGGTGTCAGATAATAGCGTATTGGTTATAGTAATGTGTGTGACGCTTACATGCAAAAAAAAAATAATTTAGATATTTAAAGGGAACCTGTCAGCAGGATTGTGCTCAGTAACCTACACACCGTGTCAGGTCGGTGCCGTTATACTGATTACAATGATACCTTGGGTGATGAAATCTGTCTTGTGGTTGTTGTGTAATCTTTATTTTCAGTTTTGAGTTAATGAGATTCTTGTGCTCCGGGGCGGGCCGGGGGGGGTCGTCATGTGGCGCTCTGCTTAGCTGTTCATACTGAAGATCCCTCAGTGACCTGCCCCCCTAGTTTACATACCGCACCGTGTATCTATTTGTTTTGAAAAAAACTTAGCTTTCATCAAAATGGCTCCTGTGCTGTAGCTTGATACAATGGATAATATGCATATATTCATTTATGATTTAGTCATATAATATTGCATAATGCTACTGCGCCGGTGCCATTTTGATGAATGTTTTTTTTTCTTGTAACCTAACAATATGATATTCATTATGTAAACTAGAGGGCAGGTCAGTGACTTGTCAGAAGCCATACTGGGGAATACCTAATCAGAGCACCATATGAAGACCCCCCACACACACACACAGGCCGCCAGAGCACGAGCATATCAATAACTCAAAACTGAAAATAAAGCATTAAAACAACCACAAGACGGATTTCATCAACCAAGGTATCATTTTAATCAGTATAATGGCGCCAACCTGACACTGTCTGTAGATGACTGAGCACAATCCTGCTGACAGGTTCCCTTTATGATTTATAAATGTATCCTACTCCTGCTATGTGATCTGGTCGGTTCTGTCCAATGGAGACAGGACTAATGTAAGTTGGGATACCTGAAAGTGTTTTCTACCATTGTATACAGGAGAACCCCACAAGGCTGGTGTTGGTATTAGGCTGGTGCTACACGGCGACATTAGTTGTACGATAACATTTCTCTGACAAATCGCACAACCCAAAAAACTTAGAACACTTTTGCAATGCTATAATTTTGCTGTAAACCCCCACACCGCTAAAAACCCAGCTAAATCGTCTGCAAGCCACGTGCAAACAGTGACAGAAAACCCAACACATTTGGAAACATTTGTTGTTTTGTGATTTACCACGACCACTACACTGTGGCACCATAAGAAGTTTTGGAAGCAATATGACCCCACAGACCCAATGTTGGAGGACAGTCACCTTGATGCCCTAGCTTTAGGTTTGGGAATGTACAGTCCTGCCATGAAGAGCAGTGATGCCCAACCTGCAACCCAAAATACTCTTCTGTAGAGCCCCAAACCATGAGCCTCAGGCTTCCACTGTTATATGGGGGTGGCGTTACATAGGGCCACATGCATTTTAGTTTATTGGGGTAATGCTCAGCTGTGAACCTGTCAGATATAAAGTACAATGGTGGTGGCTGTGTGCACAAGTACCAGCAGCATTATCTTTTCAGGGGAGAGCGGGACTCTCATTCATTTAGGTGGGAATCTAAGAAGTGAAAATCTCATCAGACACTTGGCGTAACTGCCATTTTAATTTATATTTTTTAAATCAATACAAGACCTGAAAATAAGCAACTTTGTAACATACCTTATCAGAGAGATCTGCTTCTTTCTCCTGGATTGGTGCTTCACTTTTAATTTAGGAGTAAAATTCAGCAAATACAGATTTTCACATTATTGAGCGAGATAACCATAAATTTTAAAATTCTGTTGAGGAGCTGGAGTCACAGACATTGTGCTGTGCAAGTTCTCCTGAAACGACACTTGTAGTTCTCCATAGAACTTTATGAGCACCATAAGGCTAGGGTCACACCAGGGTGTTTTCGCTCATCAGAGAGAATTGGGTCAGTTCTGCTAATTACACTCTGATCAGAGTGTGATCAATTTCCTCAAAGAAAATCAGGGAAAAAAAATTCTCCGTTCTGTGAGTCGGTGGAAATCAGACTGCACTCAAGTGTAATCCCAGCGCAGTCCAATGTTTTCCACGGACTCATTGACTTGCATGGCCGATAATCACATCCAACTCGGGCATGCATATCCCTATAGAATAACTTTGGTCCATGTCCTATCAGATGTCTTGTCGGATCACACTCGGACTGAAGATACAATGGTGTGCATGAGCCCTAAGATCAAAACCTCTCTTTACTGAAGACAGATTTTAGCTGCAAATTGAGAATTTTGAGAATGATAGATCAGTTTCAGAGGAGAAAGAAGCAGATTTTTCTAATAATATATAGATTACAAAGTTTCTTCATTTTTTGTGAACTATAGATTTATGGAAAGTCAAAAATAAATACCGTATATTGTGTATGTATTAATGCATGTATGTATATATCTATGATGTTTACTCTTTAAGGCAAATCTAGATGGGAAAAATTATTTTTCAAAGGGCTCACACCAGTTAAACAAAAAAAATGTGTTATTCACCCCTCCCTCTCCCTCTAGCCTTCCTCTTCTATCATCCATCCTTCCTTTTCCAATGCTTTTTACAATCCATCCACATGTCCAGATTATACCAGAGAATAAGGCCAATGGAGACCAGGTATCAGGACAGGAGCTGTGTGGATTAGTGCCTTTTACTTTTTGGTCTCCTTTGGGCGAAGCACAATGTGACTTTGTGGTTCTGAAACCAGAGAAGGTTGTGCTCTCCTGCTCACGTATTGCGGTGGCGACACCTGTTGGGGCTGCTCCTGTGATCCGTATAGCATGTTAGAACCATGATAATGCTCTTAGTTGAAGTGTCATACCCAACAGAGACCAGTGACGGGCGGGTGCCACTTTTCCCCCTCCACCACCTGGTTTCCTGACACTGTTCTGTTCCCCTCTTATTACTATCCATCTAAGCAGATAACAGAGTGCACACTGTCCTGTTTACATATCAGTAAAGGTAAAAAATAATTTTCTCCATGAACTAGTTTTTTTTTTTTTTTTTTCCATATATCAGGTGATTGGCAGCCTTATTTAGACAGTCCGATAAGACATCAGTGTAAATGTACTCTAAGACCTGACATAGTGGGGGATAGGTTATGTTCACACCTTGTCTTTCTGCTATCGGTTTTTGTTTGCTGCATTTTCTTATGCAAATTAAAATCTTTTTCCAGTACCAGCAAAAGCTACGAGATTTTTTTTTTCTATCTGAATTGGAAAACTATTTCTTTTTTAAAACTACAGTTCATTCATAGATTTTTTTCCAGCGTTTTTCACCCATAGAAAGCAATGAATAAGTGCAAAGAAAAAAAAAGCAGTAAAAAAATTGCCATTAGTTTTTGCAGTGGGTTTAGTTAAAAAAAAAACAAAACAAAAAAAAAACAATGTACAGCTGGATGTGAAACCCATTTATTTTTGTGATTTCTTTTTTCCCCCACAAGTTTAAAACCATAATGTCTTGGTGTCCTCATAAGGCCATGAATGATAGTATTAATGCAGTTTAGATAAATTAGTTATGTGTGAAAGTAAGCATTGCCTGACTATCTCAACACCTGACCAGTGTGTGAGGGTAAGCAACGCCTGACCAGTGTGTGAGGGTAAGCAGCGCCTGACCAGTGTGTGAGGGTAAGCAGCGCCTGACCAGTGTGTGAGGGTAAGCAGCGCCTGACCAGTGTGTGAGGGTAAGCAGCGCCTGACCAGTGTGTGAGGGTAAGCAGCGCCTGACCAGTGTGTGAGGGTAAGCAGTGCCTGACCAGTGTGTGAGGGTAAGCAGCGCCTGACCAGTGTGTGAGGGTAAGCAGCGCCTGACCAGTGTGTGAGGGTAAGCAGCGCCTGACCAGTGTGTGAGGGTAAGCAGCGCCTGACCAGTGTGTGAGGGTAAGCAGCGCCTGACCAGTGTGTGAGGGTAAGCAGCGCCTGACCAGTGTGTGAGGGTAAGCAGCGCCTGACCAGTGTGTGAGGGTAAGCAGCGCCTGACCAGTGTGTGAGGGTAAGCAGCGCCTGACCAGTGTGTGAGGGTAAGCAGCGCCTGACCAGTGTGTGAGGGTAAGCAGCGCCTGACCAGTGTGTGAGGGTAAGCAGCGCCTGACCAGTGTGTGAGGGTAAGCAGCGCCCGACCAGTGTGTGAGGGTAAGCAGCGCCCGACCAGTGTGTGAGGGTAAGCAGCGCCCGACCAGTGTGTGAGGGTAAGCAGCGCCCGACCAGTGTGTGAGGGTAAGCAGCGCCTGACCAGTGTGTGAGGGTAAGCAGCGCCTGACCAGTGTGTGAGGGTAAGCAGCGCCCGACCAGTGTGTGAGGGTAAGCAGCGCCCGACCAGTGTGTGAGGGTAAGCAGCGCCCGACCAGTGTGTGAGGGTAAGCAGCGCCCGACCAGTGTGTGAGGGTAAGCAGTTCCCGACCAGTGTGTGAGGGTAAGCAACGCCCGACCAGTGTGTGAGGGTAAGCAACGCCCGACCAGTGTGTGAGGGTAAGCAGCGCCCGACCAGTGTGTGAGGGTAAGCAGCGCCCGACCAGTGTGTGAGGGTAAGCAGCGCCCGACCAGTGTGTGAGGGTAAGCAGCGCCCGACCAGTGTGTGAGGGTAAGCAGCGCCCGACCAGTGTGTGAGGGTAAGCAGCGCCCGACCAGTGTGTGAGGGTAAGCAGCGCCCGACCAGTGTGTGAGGGTAAGCAGCGCCCGACCAGTGTGTGAGGGTAAGCAGCGCCCGACCAGTGTGTGAGGGTAAGCAACGCCCGACCAGTGTGTGAGGGTAAGCAACGCCCGACCAGTGTGTGAGGGTAAGCAACGCCCGACCAGTGTGTGAGGGTAAGCAACGCCCGACCAGTGTGTGAGGGTAAGCTATAGCTGAGCAATTCAACTCCTTCCGCTGTTATAATGTTTGCAATTGTGTATTTTTTTCATGAACTTTTTTGTTCAGAGTAGTCACTATTTTGTTTCAGACACTAGAAATTTTTTTCCACTAAATAATTTGAACAAATTGCCCTTTTCCAAAAAATATCTTTTGGTTTCACATACATCTTGCATTGTTGGCCTAACACTTTGCATTGTTCCTGCTCGTATGGTGGAAGCAAAGCTGAACTTTGGGAACCTGAAAAGCGCAACAACAAAAAAAGCCAGGAACACCCACTTTTTTTTTTTCTGCAACTTTTTTACTTCCAAGAAATCAGGTTTGAGTTGCAAAAAGCCATAAAAGGGATTTTAAAATATCTGCTATGGTTCGTGTAAAACAGAAGAGCAGTGCCTACAAGTAGTATTCAACCCCCTGCAGATTTAGCAGGTTTACACATTCGGAATTAACTTGGCATTGTGACATTTGGACTGTAGATCAGCCTGGAAGTGTGAAATGCACTGCAGCAAAAAAGAATGTTATTTCTTTGTTTAATTTTTTTTTAAATTGTGAAAAGTTTATTCAGAGGGTCATTTATTATTCAACCCCTCAAACCTCCAGAATTCTGTTTGGTTCCCCTAAAGTATTAAGAAGTATTTCAGGCACAAAGAACAATGAGCTTCACATGTTTGGATTAATTATCTCTTTTTCCAGCCTTTTCTGACTATTTAGGACCCTCCCCAAACTTGTGAACAGCACTCATACATGGTCAACATGGGAAAGACAAAGGAGCATTCCAAGGCCATCAGAGACAAGATCGTGGAGGGTCACAAGGCTGGCAAAGGGTACATAACCCTTTCCAAGGAGTTGGGCCTACCTGTCTCCACTGTTGGGAGCATCATCCGGAAGTGGAAGGCTTATGGAACTACTGTTAGCCTTCCACGGCCTGGACAGCCTTTGAAAGTTTCCTCCCGTGCCGAGGCCAGGCTTGTCCGAAGAGTCAAGGCTAACCCAAGGACAACAAGGAAGGAGCTCTGGGAAGATCTCATGGCAGTGGGGACATTGGTTTCAGTCAATACCATAAGTAACGTACTCCACCGCAATGGTCTCCGTTCCAGAAGAGCCCGTAAGGTACCTTTACTTTCAAAGCGTCATGTCAAGGCTCATCTACAGTTTGCTCATGATCACTTGGAGGACTCTGAGACAGACTGGTTCAAGGTTCTCTGGTCTGATGAGACCAAGATCGAGATCTTTGGTGCCAACCACACACGTGACGTTTGGAGACTGGATGGCACTGCATACAACCCCAAGAATACCATCCCTACAGTCAAGCATGGTGGTGGCAGCATCATGTTGTGGGGCTGTTTCTCAGCCAAGGGGCCTGGCCATCTGGTCCGCATCCATGGGAAGATGGATAGCACGGCCTACCTGGAGATTTTGGCCAAGAACCTCCGCTCCTCCATCAAGGATCTTAAGATGGGTCGTCATTTCATCTTCCAACAAGACAACGACCCAAAGCACACAGCCAAGAAAACCAAGGCCTGGTTCAAGAGGCAAAAAATCAAGGTGTTGGAGTGGCCTAGTCAGTCTCCTGACCTTAACCCAATTGAAAACTTGTGGAAGGAGCTCAAGATTAAAGTCCACATGAGACACCCAAAGAACCTAGATAACTTGGAGAAGATCTGCATGGAGGAGTGGGCCAAGATAACTCCAGAGACCTGTGCCGGCCTGATCAGGTCTTATAAAAGACGATTATTAGCTGTAATTGCAGACAAGGGTTATTCCACAAAATATTAAACCTAGGGGTTGAATAATAATTGACCCACACTTTTATGTTTAAAATGTATTAAAATTTAGCTGAGCAACATAACTTTTTGGTTTGTAAGATTTATGCATCTGTTAATAAATCCTGCTCTTGTGTGAAGTTTGAAGGCTCTAACTTATTTGCATCTTATCAAACCTGCTAAATCTGCAGGGGGTTGAATACTACTTGTAGGCACTGTAGATTAGATATGCAGTTCAGTATCTGTGGGAAGCTGGCTTATATTAGCACAGGGATGTCTGCTAGCATCATGTTATATTATGCTACATTTTTAAACACCTGTCATTTTCATTTCCTTTTACAAACTGGAGTTGTTTACATTAGCAATCCCCATTCCCCAAGACTGCTACTTCCCTGTATTGTAAGCTTTTGGGTTTTTTCAGGGATCCTTATCCAGATTTCAGGGAGCTTGAAGGATGCAAAGCTCTCCTGTTACAGCCTGACAGAGAACTAACTGAAGTGATGTTCTAATCCCTGAGTATTACCGTCTCTGTTAAGTCATCCGTTGCAGGCTCTACGATGACTGTCAGCACTTGTCTCTTGACAAGTCTTAAAATGATTGTCTGTTTAGGGGAATAATTGTCAGATATGTCCACCGTGGTATCAGTCTGATATCTTCTGTGGACTGCAGTTAGAAAAAAGCTAGACAGGGGCATGATGTGTCCGAGGGATGGAGAAGAGCGAGTTGATATGTTAGGAGAAGCAAACACAATTCACAATCTGTCATGAAGTTTTATTTAAGTGGAGCAGATAAAATGTACAGTATATTCTCCACTGTGATGTATTATATGAATGCAAAGTTGGTGAAATCTAAGAATTATAAGCTTTAAATGGGAGTTTAATTAATACAATCCTGGTAATCATTGTGTGGGTGTGTGGTTATACACATGCTTATTTCCTTTGTGTATATTGGAACAACACAGAAAAACAGAAAAAAGGCATATTGGCGCTCATTTCACACAAAACTTCAAAAATGGGCTGATGAAATTGTTGGCACCTTTCCAAAAATGTAGGTATACAACTGTTTTTCAAGCTTGTGAGTTTGAACGAGCATCACGTGTAGCAAGTAACCGCTGTGGGTAATATGAAAATCATGCCTGAAATCAGATAAAAAGGGAATAGTTTACTCAATTATTGTACTGTGTGTCTATCTGTGCCACACTAAGCAGGGGGAAGAGGAGAGGAGAAGAGAACAGTCTGAGGACTTGAGATCCAAAATTGTAGAATAATATCAACAACCTCAAGGTTACAGGTCCATCTCCAGAGATCTTGATGTTTCTTTGTCCATGGAGCGCATCATAATACAATTCAACCCGTGGCACTGTGACTAATCTCCCTGTACAGGGACTGTAGAAAAAAATTGATAAAAGGCTGTAAGACAGAATAGTCCGGATGGTGGATAAGCAGCCCAAATCAAGCTAGAAAGTAATTCAAGCTGTCCTGCAGGCTCAGGGTGCATCAGTGACAGCACAAACTATGCGTCGACATTTGAATGAAATGAAATGCTGTAGCAGGAGACCCTAGAGGACCTCACTGCTGTCACAGATACTTAAAAAAGCAAGACTACAGTTTGCAAAAATGTGTGTGGGGAAGCCAAAATCCTTCTGAAAAAGCATCTTCTAGACAGATGAGACCAAGATATGCTTTGTCAAAAAGCTCTATAATTCTACTGTGTAACAAAACCAGAATCAAGCCTACAATGAAAAGATCACAGTACCTACAGTCAAATATGGTGGAATTTCAAAGATGTTTTGAGTTCAAATATGGTGGAATTTCAAAAATGTTTTGAGTTTGTTTTTCTGCCTCTGGCACTGGGTGCCTTGAATGTGTGCAAAGCATTGTGAAATCTGAACATTACTAAAGGATTTTGGGTTGCAATGTAGTGCCCAGTGTCAGAAAGCTGGGTTTGCGTCCTAGGTAAAGGGTCTTCCAGCAGGACAATGACGCCAAACATACTTTAAGAAACACACATAAATTGATGGAAACCAAGCACAGGAGAGTTCTGAAGTGGCCAGCAAATAGTCTGGATCTAAATCCCATTCAACACCTGTGCAGAGATCTTTAAATGTATGTTGGCAGAAGCCACCCTTCAAGTATGAAAGACCTGGAGCAGTTTGCAAAAGAAGAGTGGTCCAAAATTCCAGTTGAGAGGTGTAAGACACTTGTTGATGGTTATAGGAAGCGATTGATTGCAGTTATTTATTCCAAAGCGTGTGCAACCATACACTAAGTTGAGGGTGCAGAAAACTTTTGTTCATTTTTGGGGTTTTGTGTGAAATTTTGTCCAATTTGCCTTTTTTCAGTTTTTTTTTTTTTTTTTTTGTATTCCAATACACACAATAAGGCAATAAATATTTATAACAAAACTTGTAATTGCAATAATGTTCTGGGAGAAATACTTAATTCTCTGAAACAACTTAAATGGTGCCAACACTTTTGCCCATGACTATACATATGTATGTGTGCATATATGGTGTGCATAGTCTGATCGGTGGTTCTACTCCGTTATTGGCAACCTTTCAAGTATAGGTGTTCTTGCAGAAATGGCTGACAATTATTGGGTAGATCCACCCACCGAACTCTTTAAGTCCAAAATAAGTAGAGGCTTTAAAGGGAAGGTGCCGCAGTTTTATATAATTTGCAAAAAAAGAGTAAGTAACAAAACATGCTTTTTCAGCAAATGTTGTACTAACTAGGATTTATGGTTTGTTTGTAATAATGTTTTAATGTAGCCACTGGGCGCTGCCATCTTGATTTGCAGATCTGTGGAGGACTCATACAGTCTGCAAATATGGCCGTCCCTGGACATAGGAGACTGCGGTCGGCTCCCGACCCCACCATGCAGCCTCATTAGCAGAGAACTGGGCACACCCCTGTGGGCTGCACCATTCACTGCTGTAGGTGTGGCTGGGCGCCATTTTACTGTAGCCCAGTGCTATCTGCTGAGCTCCGCTTACCCTCTATCACAGGACCACTTGTGGCATAACGGGTCCTGTGTTGTGAGGAGAGACTGAGGATATGGAGAAAGTGGTCAGCAGAGGAGAGAACCGCTCACTGGAGCCGGAGGATGGAGAGTGGTGAGTGTGGGTGACTTTCCTCTATGCTCCTCTGTCCTGCTTACTCCAGGCTCGGCCCTGTGCTTCCTGCTCTACTGTGTTCTTCTGCTATGTCTCCGCCTCCCCACTCACAGCCCCAGTGAACTCCGGTAATCTGACACCTTCCTTTTTATGCCAGCTTTTATGGCTGTCTGAGGAGGACAGTGACTTATACAGCCCATAGTTTAGTGTATGGGGGGGGGGGGGCTGGAAGTTTCACCAGTGTGGGCATATCTGTAATACTGTCTCGTGTGAAAGTCTGCTGAGCCGTGTATCTAATCCTATCCTGTGTGATACTGACTGCTGAGCTGCGTATCTAATCCTGTGTGATACTGATTGCTGAGCTGTGTATCTAATCCTATCCTGTGATACTGACTGCTGAGCTGCGTATCTAATCCTGTGTGATACTGACTGCTGAGCCGTGTATCTAATCCTATCCTGTGTGATACTGACTGCTGAGCTGTGTATCTAATCCTTATCCTGTGTGATACTGTCTGCTGAGCCGTGTATCTAATCCTCTCCTGTGTGATACTGTCTGCTGAGCCGTGTATCTAATCCTCTCCTGTGTGATACTGACTGCTGAGCTGTGTATCTAACCCTATCCTGTGTGATACTGTCTGCTGAGCCCTGTATCTAATCCTATCCTGTGTGATACTGACAGCTGAGCCATGTGTCTAATCCTCTCCTGTGTGATACTGACTGCTGAGCCATGTATCTAATCCTATCCTGTGTGATACTGACTGCTGAGCTGCGTATCTAATCCTGTGTGATACTGACTGCTGAGCCGTGTATCTAATCCTATCCTGTGTGATACTGACTGCTGAGCTGTGTATCTAATCCTTATCCTGTGTGATACTGTCTGCTGAGCCATGTATCTAATCCTCTCCTGTGTGATACTGTCTGCTGAGCAGTGTATCTAATCCTCTCCTGTGTGATACTGACTGCTGAGCTGTGTATCTAACCCTATCCTGTGTGATACTGTCTGCTGAGCCCTGTATCTAATCCTATCCTGTGTGATACTGACAGCTGAGCCATGTGTCTAATCCTCTCCTGTGTGATACTGACTGCTGAGCCGTGTATCTAATCCTCTCCTGTGTGATACTGTCTGCTGAGCCGTGAATCTAATCCTCTCCTGTGTGATACTGTCTGCTGAGCCATGTGTCTAATCCTATCCTGTGTGATACTGACAGCTGAGCCATGTGTCTAATCCTCTCCTGTGTGATACTGACTGCTGAGCCGTGTATCTAATCCTCTCCTGTGTGATACTGTCTGCTGAGCCGTGAATCTAATCCTCTCCTGTGTGATACTGTCTGCTGAGCCATGTGTCTAATCCTCTCCTGTGTGATACTGACAGCTGAGCCATGTGTCTAATCCTCTCCTGTGTGATACTGACTGCTGAGCCGTGTATCTAATCCTCTCCTGTGTGAAACTGTCTGCTGAGCCGTGTATCTAATCCTCTCCTGTGTGATACTGACTGCTGAGCTGTGTATCTAATCCTATCCTGTGATACTGACTGCTGAGCCGTGTATCTAATCCTCCCCTGTGTGATACTGAATGCTGAGCTGTGTATCTAATCCTATCCCGTGTGATACTGCTCTCCTGAAATACTCTGTGCTGCTGTCACCCTGCTCCCAGAATTCTTGCTGCCTGCCATCCTCGGTGACTGAAGACCCCATTCCTCTCCTCAGATCCTGTCCTGGCGATGTGTGAAAGCGAGGTGACAGGGGCCTGATGTATGGTGGAAGGAGCAGGGTGAGAGCAGCACAGAGTATTTCAGGAGAGCAGTGTGCTGGTCTGTGGGGGGCACCCTGTTCGGTGTCAGGGATTGTACATAGAGCGCTGTGTTTTATACACATGGATGGACCGTCTACTTGTCTGCTGATGTCAGGAAACATTTCTGCTGATTGATGACCTGTTCTGATCCAGACTTTACATGAAAAGTAACTTTGCAGGCCCCATCAAAATGGCGACTCACTGTGTTCCTAGATGTCATCCTCTCTTTTCCCTTAGCAAAGACCCAGAAGGGGAGGAGAGGAGTGACACCACACCATGTCAGCAGACTCCGCCCATAATTACTGCAGGGCAGTAATGTGAGCTAGTTGCACTAGGTTTTTGTGCCAAACTTCAGTAGCTGCTCCCCCTAGTGTTAACAAGTGGAAATGCCAAACTTTTTAAAATTATTTTTCATATTTTACAAATTTAAAAACAAACGATAATATTTTTTAAGAAAATGTAAACATTAATTCTTCACATTTTTTCAATTGCTGAAAAAACATTTTTTGGATGGCACCTTCCCTTTAAGTAATATATTAGTAGTTCCACTGAATCTATACCCACCAGCATAAATTCATCTTCACAGCTCATTTGGCTATAAAACATATTTCCAGATAGGACTGTATTTATTTTTAACATAACTGATTCACTGTAAGTATGTAAATTAGAAGTGTATTTTTTATGATTACCTAAAGTCCAAGGTGTGGTGATGCACTACTACCCAGTTCAGATGACATTGCATGTTATATTGCATAGTAGAGTTCCACTGAAAATCTTTAGTGCAACTGGCATTCACCTATCCCTTTTCCTGGTGTTATCTCTAAAATTAGCACACTGCCAGGAATATCTTATTGGACAACCCATATAATGTCCAGCGAGCACTCCTGTCAACCAGAAGCATTAAAGCCCCTCTCCCATACATATTAGTCTATAGGTGGCTGACTTTCCCAATTATGATCGGTTAGGATGACAGTCTAATGTGTATGGAAGTCAAGGGCAGCACGGTGGCTCAGTGGTTAGCACTGCAGTGCTGGAGTCCTGGGTTCGAATCCCACCAAGGACAACATCTGCAAGGAGTTTGTATGTTCTCCCCGTGTTTGCGTGGGTTTCCTCCCACATTCCAAAGACATACTGATGGGGAATTTAGATTGTGAGCCCCATCGGGGACAGTGATGATAATGTGAAAAAAAAAAAAAAAGTAGTAGTCAGCTTACCCGTCTGCAAAGCAATCCCCAAGCCTGCCAACGCCCAGCACGGACTGTGGTGAGCATCCACATGAATTAGGAGCAAGAGGAAGAGGAAAAAAGTGATCCAGCTGGAGACGGAGGCGGCTGCAATTTACAAAGCTTTATTGGACAGCTTAAAAATATGTTGGTTCTGTAAAAATTTCTTATAGCAAACACCAAGCACACCAGTGAGGAGGATCAACGCGTTTCAACTAAAAAATAGTCTCAGTGATGATAATGTGTGCAAACTGTAAAGCGCTGCGGAATATGTTAGTGCTATATAAAAAAAATAAAGAAGAAAGAAAGTCCTGATTTACACAATTGATTGTCAAGGTGGTTAAGTTTCCGGCATGTGTGATTTCAGACTGCCGATCCTTCCCACTCCCTCCATAGAGAACACAGGAGTTTTGGGCTAGAACCAGTGCTACCATGTAAGGAGGAGATGGATGACAGCCAAACGATGGTTGGACAGTCCTCTAATGCAGTGTTCCTCAACTCCAGTCCTTGAGGCCCACCAACAGATCATGTTTTCATGATTTCCTTGGTGGTGGAATTATCGAGTATTTATTATGAAGAAAATCCTGTAAACATGGTGAGTTGTAGGGCCTCGATGACTGGAGTTGGGAGATACAGCTCTAATGGTAATGGGGGCTTATTGAGAGCCTGTAGTTACTGCTCCATATGTGAAGGCTCCTATTTATAAGTTGATTTCAATAATGAGTATGTAACACATTATTTTACAATACCTTCAAAGTAAATAGAAATAACTAATAAGATACAATAAGATACAATTCACTTCGCTTTTATAAGTCCTGTAATATTTGGGTCGCCTCCCCTAACAGCATGGCGAATATACCTATAGAGCAGATAATAAAGGACACAAGGTGTCTGCGTTGTGAGCTGCACATCTTCTACGCTGCTGTAATATTTTCCATTACGTAACGTGAAACTAACAGTATGGTTCCAAGGACACTTAAAACACTCAATACACCATTATTTATTCTCCTGCCACATTAATACAACTCCTCTCGAATATTATCGACAAAGGCAGATTATACAATCTGTTGTGTTCTGCACCGTGTACATTTCATTTAAGGCGCATTTGTACAGAGCGAGAACCAGAGACATCCAAAAATTGTATCGGATAGCGTCTTATGAGAAGCTTTTTAAGCAAGTTGTGTAAGAAGTGTGACATAGATGAATACTAAGGACGTGTGATGGTTGGTTTATCAGTGAAGCGTACAGCCCCGCTGCCGAATCAATCAAAGTGAGCCTATTCATATTCCCTTATCATCCGGAGAACAGAACTGTCTGGTGTGGCCAGTGACGGGCCTGAAACGCCACTTCAAGGTTCATTTAGTCGTGTTCTGCTCTCAGCTGGGAACCAACTACGGGACCATCTAGTTTAGAAATGAAAGGACTTTAATGAGACGAAGGCTTTTGAGGTTAGTATCTTTTGACAGCAGCTAGCAATGGGGGATTTATGAGGTTAAAACTTGGTCCTTTTTAAGGGCGCATAAAAAGTCTCATTTTAAGGAGATTAAATTGCTTTGACTTTGATACCGTCTTACCAGCAACGTGCTGAGGTGTAAACTGGCCAGGTGGATGTGTAAGCCGATACTGCCATGTTTGGAGATTTGTATTTAGTGCTGTTAATGGGGTCAATGCTAGATCTGGGAGAATGGCATCTAATCTATGCAGCATCTTCTGGGGAACTTGATATGGTGGTGCTCACAGCTAGGATGCAGCTACAAACCCAATCTGCAGGAAGATGCCAGATTGCAGCTTCAAGTATGGCTGTCATAACAGTTTACGAGTGGCGCTTAGCAACTGTCCTTATAGCTGCTAAGAGTAAAAAGAAATCAAAGTCCTTGTCTGCCCTGCGGGCACTGTCGGTTGTGTACAGAGACTGTTTACAGCAGCCTGTATTAGTTAACAGTGTAGCCACAATGTCATCTGTATTCAGTCCCGGTAGGGAGACTGTGACTTCAGCATCATTATTGTTCATCTGCAGCTTGTGAAAGTGGTACAAAAGCAGAGCCTCTCGGCAAAATATACAGTGCCCATTATTCATAAAACATCCTCCAGCTGCGGACAGGCTGCAGGAAGCTGCTGCCCAGTTCTAATATTTGATCACCTCCTTTAATAATTCTGTATCATGAAATCACTGTACATGCACTTTATAATTTCTTCCAGGATTTTAGACCATAACTCTCTAATGTTCTCGTTTCAGTTCTCAGACTACTTTACTGGCTATTTCAATGGACAATATTGGTTGTGGTGGATATTCCTGGTACTTGGTAAGTTCTCCATCCTAAATCATGCATGCATTTAAAGATAGCATTTATTAAAAGCAGTTACTAAAGCACCCCATACACTATATACAACTGTCGGCTGAACGATGGTTTGGCCGACTGGCTGCATCAAACTCTCCTTACTGCGCTATACACAGGAGGGCTCACTCTCCCAAGCTCTCCTGCTTTTCCTATGAGAGCCACTGCGAGACTTCTTTGGCTGATCTCTTGGTGCTTTCACATTGAGTTTTGCCACCATTGTTCCCGTCAGGGCTTGCGTCTGAATTCCCCTGCAAAACGGCTTTTGGGTGTATGTGCTAACAGGCCCATAGACTATAATGGTGCCGACAGAGTGAACGTGTTTTCTGTTATGCATAATTTTCTGGCATGTATGCCTACTGGAGGCGAACGTAGCCTGCATCTGAGTGTCCTCCTCCAGTAGGCGTATATGCCCAAAAATGATGCACAACAGAGCACACGCTCACTCTGTCTCGGCTGTTGTGAACTCTCTCGATTTGACTTCTGAGTCAGGGCTCCCTCTGGTGGTTACTGTGAACCCAATCGAGATGGTTTGGGATGAGCTGGACCACAGAGTGAAGGCAAAAGGGCCAACAAGTGCTAAGCATCTCTGGGAACTCCTTCAAGACTGTTGGAAGACCATTTCCTGTGACTACCTCTTGAAGCTCATCAAGAGAATGCCAAGGGTGCAAAGGAGTAATCAAAGCAAAAGGTGGCTACTTTGTAGAACCTAGAATATAAGACATACAGTATTTTCAGTTGTTTCACACTTTTTTGTTAATTATATAATTCCGCATGTGTTAATTCATAGTTTTGATGCCTTCAGAGTGAATCTACAATTTTTATAGTCATGAAAATAAAGAAAACTCTTTGAATGAGAAGGTGTGTCCAAACTTTTGGTCTGTACTGTAGATGTGGAATGATGTCAGCTGCAAGGAGAGCGTGATGTGTGTTCTCTCCTACACTGAAGTGATTACAGGGGAGATGAACAATGTCAGCAGTGAGAAGAGAGTGATATTTTCTTCTGCACTGAAGTGATAGCAGGGGAGACAGGAAATGTCACCAATGAGAAGAGAGTGCGCTGCATACCTCCAGTTACATACAGTCATGGCTAAAAGTGTTGGCACCCTTGAAATTGTTCCAGAAAATGTATTTCTCCCAAAGAATTATTACAAATTACACGTTTTTAATACACCTTTATTTCCTTTTGTGTGTATTGGAACAACACGAAAAAAAGAGTAAAATAAACATAATTTCACACAAAAACCCCAAAATGGACTGGACAAAAATATGGGTATACAACTTTGTTTCAAGCATGTATTGCTCGTTCAAACTCACCTGTGGCAAGTAACAGGTGTGCGCAATATGAAAATCACACCTGAAATCAGATAAAAAGGGGAGAAAGTGACTCAATTTTTGCATTGTGTGTTTGTGTATGCCACTATGCCACACTTAGCATGGAGAACAGAAAGAGGGGAAGGGAACAATCTCAGGACTTGAGATCCAAAATTGTTGAAAAATGTCAACAATCTCAAGGTTGTAAGTCCATCTTCAGAAATCTTGATGTTCCTGAGTGCTCAATGTGCAACGTAATCAAGAATTTTGCAACTCACGGCACTGTGGTTAATCTCCATGGATGTTGATGGCAGAGAAAAATTGATGAAAAGTTGCAAAGCAGGATAGTCTGGATAAGCGGCCCCAATCAAGTTCCCAAGAAATGCAAGCTGTTTTGCAGGCTCAGGGTGCATCAGTATCGACGTGAACTATCCATCGACATTTGAATGAAATGTAACACTATGGCACGAGACCCAGGAGGAAGCCACTGCTGACAGAGACACAAAAAGCTACAATGTAGTTTGCCAAAATGTACGTGAGTAATCTAAAATCCTTCTAGGGAAGCATCTTGTGGACCGATGAGACCAAGATAAAGCTTTTTGGCAAGGCACATCGTTCTACTGTTTAACGAAAATGGAATGAAGCCTGCAATGAAAAGGACATCGTACCTACAGTCAAATATGGTGGAGGTTCAAAGATGTTTTGGGCTTGTTTTGCTGCCTCTGGCACTGGGTGCCTTGACTCTGTGCAAGGCATCATGAAATCTAAAGATAACCAAAGGATTTTGGGTTGCAATGTAGTCCTCAGTGTAAGAAAGCTGGGTTTGCGTCTTAGGTAATGGGTCTTCCAGCAGGACAATGACCCCAAACATACATCAAGAACTACCCTAAAATGGATAGAAACAGCGCTGGAGAGTTCCGAATTGGCCAGAAATGAGACCGGATCTAAATCCAATAGAAAACCTATGGCGAGATCTTGAAATTGCTGTTGGGAGAAGGTACACTTCAAATGAGACACGTGGAGCAGTTTGCAGAAGAAGTATTGTCCAGAATTCCTGTTGAGAGGTGTAAGACGCTTGTTGATGGTTACAGAAAGTAATTGATTTGCAGATATTTATTCCACAGGCAGTGCAACCCAATATTAATTTGAGGGTGCCAACAATTTTGACTTGCCCATTTCTGGGGTTTGCTGTGGAATTATGTCCAATTTGATTTTTTTTATTTTCATCTTTTTAGTTGTTCCAATACATACACGAAGGAAATAAACGTGTATAACAAAACATGTAATTGTGATAATTTTCTGGAAAAAATACTTCATTTTTTGGAACAATTTCAATGGTGCCAATAATTTTGGCCATGACTGTTGAAATATTTTTTTTTTTTTTTTTGTGGGGTGGAGGTAGGGCACGGAAGAACAAGCATTCTTTAGGTTTTTAAAACTGATTTTTATTGTTGCCACATCTCCTACAAGGCTTTGTGGTTAGCTTGAAGTGAAAATTTGCTGTGACAGACTCTCATTAAAAGAGTGTTCTCAAGTCCTTGGATTCATTCAAATTGCAAAGCCCTTGTAAAAGTAAGAAACCTTGGAATGCACAGTACTTTTTATTGAAAACCCTCTTTTTGTAGTCTACAAAACTGCTTGTTGTGCAGTTTACCTGCCATCGTTGCTCTCTATGCACTTTGGCCAGTCCCCTAGGCAAGTAGCGCAGCTCTTACAAGCTCTTCTCGATGGATCCAGCCAGCTTCAGTGGCTCTGTCCTCCTTTGATGATCCCTTGATCTGGACATCGAGTTAATCAGATTTGTTTATCCTGATAGGTTTATATGTAGACCTAAATGTGTTGGGTGGGGACGTTTTTTGTTGTTTTGGGTTAACCTACCTTCTGCCATGGCGCTGACATGTTATCATAGAAGAGACATTTTGCACATTACACCACCTCTCCTAAATTCAGGAGTGACATCTGTACTAGTCATCATTGATCTAAGTAGCTGGACACCAAGTATCTAGTTGTCTATAGACAGAAAAGTACTCCCACCGCATGTCCAGTAAAGCAGATAACATAATGTCACTGGTTGCCATGGCGACTCGTTCACGTTGAAGCTTGTTAAACTGAATATTTCAGTTTTCTATTAAAGCACTAGAACCCGGCCATCACTTCTGACAGTCAGATTCCAGCAGTGCATGATGAGCAAGGGCAATCAATGCACGGTCTGCAGAAGATTCTGTCCTAGGGGTGTAGGATGACTTCCATCGGAAAAAGTGGGCTAATATGACTGATTACTGTTGTATAAGAATTTATCCCCTTAGTGACAGAGCCATTTTGTAGGTTAATAACCAGACCAATTTTTACAATTTTGACCACTGTCATTTTGTGAGGTTATAACTCTGGAACGCTTTAGCGGATCCCGATTCTTAATTTTTTTTTTTTGTGACATATTTTACTTCATGTTAGTGGTAAAATTTCTTCGATATGACTTGTTTAGTTGTGAAAAAAACAGAAATATGGTGAAAATTTTTCAATTTTCAAACTTTAAATTTTTATGCCCTTAAATCAGAGAGATATGTCACACACATTTCTTTATAAATAACATTTCCCACATGTCTACTTTACATCAGCACAATTTTTTTTTGTTAGGAAGTTATAAAAGTTAAAAATTTGACCAGCGATTTCTCATTTTTACAACAATTTCTAAAACCATTTTTTTTGTGACCACATCATATTTAAAGTCATTTTGAGGGGTGTACATGACAGAAAATAACTAAGTGACACCATTCTAAAAACTAGACCCCTCAAGGTGTGCAAAACCACATTCAAGAAGTTTATTAACCCTTTATGTGCTTCACAGGAACTGAAGCAATATGGAAGGAAAAAAATTAACTTTTTTTGCAAAAAATTTATTACAGAACCAATTTTTTTTATTTTCACAAGTGTTTAAAAGAGAAAATGAACCACAAAATTTGTTGTGCAATTTCTCCTGAATACGCCGATACCCCATATGTGGGGGTAAACCACCTTTTGGGTGCACGGCAGAGCTCGCAAGGGAAGGAGCGCCGTTTGACATTTTCAATGCAGAATTGGCTGGAATTGAGATCGGACACCATGTTGTGTTCGGAGAGCCCCTGATGTGCCTAAACAGTGGAAACCCCCAACAAGTGACCCCATTTTGGAAACTAGACCCCTTAAGGAACTTATCTAGATGTGTGGTAAGCACTTTGAACCCCCAAGTGCTTCACAGAATTTTATAACGTAGAGCCATGAAAATAAAAAATAATTTTTTTCCACAAAAATGATCTTTTCGCCCCCAAATTTTTATTTTCCCAAGGGTAACAACAGGAGAAATTAGACCCCCAAAGTTGGTAAATAGTGGAAACCCCTCAATTCTTGCTCCAACCCTATCCACAACACACCCTCTAATCTCTAATGCTAATCCCTAACCCTAATTGTAATCACTAACCCAAATGCTAACCCCTAACCCTAATCCCTAACCTTAATTCCAACACTAATCCTAACCCCAACCCTAATGGAAAATTGAAAATAAATATATTTTCTGTATTTTATAGTATGTAGCTAACTAAGGGGGTGATAAACGGGGGGGGGTGTTACGATTTTTTTTTTTATTTTGATCACTCTTCTAGTTTATCACAGTGATCAAAATGAATAACTGCGCATGCGCCCGCCATTTTCGGGACCAAGATGGCGGCGCCCACCGGAGGAGGCAGGAGGGACCCTGGACCACCGGGAGGTACAGGGGGGGGGGGGATCAGTGACCCTATTTCTCTCCTCTGATGTGCGATCACATCAGAGGAGAGAGAATTTAAATGCAAAATCGCAGCATTTTTTTTTGCGATCGCCGTTATAGGGTTAATAACGGCAATCGCAAAAGCGGGGTCGGTAAATACCGACCTGAATCATGTTCTCTGGGGTCTCGGCTACCCCCGGCAGCCAAGACCCTGGAGAAAATCCAGCGCTGGGGGCGCTATTTACTTTCTCCACAGCGCCGGTAATTAACGGCTCTGTGGTTTAAGTACCCTTAACTACCGCCGTTAGAAGGCGTATCGGCGGTCGTTAAGGGGTTATACATCAAAAAAATAATGCAACTTCTTATATTTTTTATATACGGTACTTTCTATACAGTGAACTTACACACTAGATGAATTTCGCTAGGCACTGTTTACACCATGTCATTGGTGCATGTTTAATATTAACATGGATATATATCCATGTTAATATATATGTATGTATATCCATGCTAGTGTGTGTGTATGTATGTATATATATATATATATATATATATATATATATATATATATATATATATATATATATAAATGTATGTGTGTGTCTGCGTGTGTGTATGTATGTGTGTGTGTATGTATATATATAATATAATATACATACAGTATATATCTCTGACAAAAATTAAGAGACCACAGCATCAAAACCCTGTCATGGGCAGCCCTTTCTCCAGACCTGAAACCCATTGAAAACCTCTGGAATGTAATCAAGAGGATGATAGTTAGTCACAAGCAATCAAATAGAAGAACTGCTTACATTTTTGCACCATAAGCAGTGTGAAAGACTGGTGGCAAGCATGCCAAGATCCATGAAAGCTGTTTTTGAAAATCATGGTTATTCCACAAAATATTGATTTCTGAACTCTTCCTGAGTTAAAACATTAGTTAGTATTGTTGTTTCTAAATGATTCTGAACTTGTTTTCTTTGCATTATTTGAGGTCTAAAAACACTTTTTTTTTTTTTTTTTAATTTTAACCATTTCTCCTTTTCAGAAAAAAAAAACAAATTTATTGCTTGGAAATTCGGAGACGTGTTGTCAGAAGTTTGTAGACTAAAAGAACAATTTACATTTTACTCAAAAATATACCTATAAAGAAAAATCAGACAAACTGAACTTAGAAACCACTGCAAAATTTTCAGTTTGTCTGATTTTTCTCTTTATAGGTATATTTTTGAGTAAAATGTAAATTGCTCTTTTATTCAATAAACTACTGACAATATGTCTTTGAATTTCCAAGCACTAAATTTTGTATTTATTTTCAGAAACTGAGAAATGGGCAAAAGAAGAAAAAATGCAGCGCTTGCAGACATCAAATAATGCTAAGAAAACAAGTTCATAATCATTTAAAAACAACAATACTAATGTTTTAACTCAGGAAGAGTTAAGAAATCAATATTTTATGGAATAACCATAATTTTTAATCACAGCTTTCATGCGTCTTTGCATGCTTTCCACTAGTCTTTCACACTGTTTTTGGGTGACCTTATGCCACTTGTGGTACAAAAATGTAAGCAGTTCTTCTTTGTTTGATGGCTTGTGACTATCCATCTTCCTCGTGATTACATTCGAGAGGTTTTCAATGGGGTTCAGGTCTGGAGATTGGGCTGGCCTTAACACGGATTTGTTGAGGTGGGCTGTCATGAACTCATTTTCTGCTCCACCAGTTGAGAGTTCCCCTTCCGTTCTCCCTCTGGTGGTGACAGGAGGTAGTGCGGTTGGTTTAAGTGGTAGTGATCTGCCACCTGATGAGGAAGATAACGATTGGATCTCTGGAGTATCAGACTGGATATAAGACAGCCGACGCCCTATCCGGGTGCTGGTGATTCAGTCTGCTTCTCAGGTCCTGGACTTCAGCTCTTTTGCAGTCTTCCCAAGTTTGTTTTTTTGCTAATGTTCACATTTGCGCTTGTTGGTCAATTCCGTTTTTTGTGTAATCAGCCTGCCCCTGCTGGGGCTATGCTGAAATTCCACTCCTATTAATCAGTATTTGCCAATCTGCTTTTTGTCCCTTATTAGATTGGCCTCTTTTTTGCTCTGTCTCAGAATATTTCAGAGTGCTGATATAGGTTTAGAAGTCTAGTGACTTCAGGGTTAATTTTGCTATCAGAAGTGTTGGACAATCTTTTTGTATGTTTTTTTTTTGGCAGATTGCAGACAGTGTCTTTCATTTTCTGTCCTTTTTAGTTAGCCGGGCCCCATCGTTTGCTCAGCCTATTTTCCTGCCTTTGTTTGTATTTTCATCTCGTTTCACCGTCAATACATGTTGGGGGCTGTCTTTCCTTTCGGGTCTGCTCTGGGGCAGTTAGTTTTCATCTTTTCCTGCTTTAGACTTATGTAGTTCTCCGGTTGTGACGAGGCGTCTAGGACCAACGTAGGAACGCTCCACGACTGCTGCTAGTTGTGCGGTTAAGATCAGGGATCTGCAATCTGCATAGTTACCAACTTCTCTGGTTTTCTGAGACTTAGCTTGTTGTCTTTTTTTTCCTCCTCGGTTTCTCATTCATAACAGTGGGCCTTCATACACACGTTGATTGACCTAGCTGTGTGGCATGGCGCATTGTCCTGCTGGAAAAAACAGTCATCAGAATTGGGGAACATTGCCTGAGCAGAAGGAATCAACTGGTTTTCCAAGATAACCTTATATGCTGCTTGACTCATGCGTCCTTTGCAAAGATTAACCTGCCTAATTCCAGCCCTGCTAAAGCATCCCCAGATCATCACCGATCCTCCACCAAATTTCACAGTGGGTGCAAGACACTGTGGCTTGTACGCCTTTTCAGGTCTCCGTCTAACCATTAGACGACCAGGTGTTGGGCAAAGCTGAAAATTAGACTCGTCAGAGAAGATTACCTTACTCTAGTCTTCTATGGTCCAATCCTTATGGTCTTTGACAAACTTCAGCCTGGCTCTCCTTTGCTTCTCATTGATGAAAGGCTTTTTTCTACCTTTACATGACTTGAGCCCTGCATCTAGGAGCCTGTTACGAACTGTTCTTGCCGTGCACTTCACCTCAGCTGCCATTCCTTTTTGAAGGTGACTTGATGTTATCCTGCAGTTGCTGAGTGACATTCAAATAAGAACCAGAATTGAGCCCTTCTTTTCCTCACTCAAGACTTTTCTTTTCAACTCTTTTGGCATGGTTGTTATTTTTCATTCCTATTACTTTTGGGATGTTACTAGCACTTGTTTTGTCATGCAGCTTGTCCTATTGCAAGAGGATTGTGAACACCACAGCAGGGTTTTTTATACTTTCCTTCATTAGATAAGATTTGGTTCGGGTGATCACCTAATCAAGAAGCACATTAAGTAGAATGAGGTGTACTCTGGTTGGAATTCAACTGACACTGGAATGGAATGGCTGTCAGACATATAGAGAAGCTGATTTTTATAAAACTGAGCAGTCGTCTCTTAAAATTTTTGCCAGAGCTGTTATATACATACACACAGTGGGTATGGAAAGTATTCAGACACCTTTAAAGTTTTCACTGCAGCCATGTTCGTTTTTTTCTCAATATACACTCTGCACCCCATCTTGACTGAAAAAAAAAAAATGTAAAAATTTTTGCAAACTTATTAAAAAAGACTGAAATATCACATGGTCCTAAGTATTCAGACCCTTTGCTCAGTATTGAGTAGAAGCACCCGAGCTAGTACAGCAATGAGTCTTCTTGGGAATGATGCAAAAAGTTTTTCACACCTGGATTTAGGGATCCTCTGCCATTCTTCCTTGCAGATCCTCTACAGTTCCGTCAGGTTGTATGGTGAATGTTGGTGGACAGCCATTTTCTGGTCTCTCCAGAAGATGCTCAATTGGGTTTGGGTCAGAGCTCTGGCTGGGCCAGTCAAGAATGGTCAAAGTGTTGTTCTGAAGCCACTTCTTTGTTACTTTAGCTGTGTGCTTAAGGTCATTGTCTTGTTGGAAGGTGAACCTTCGGCCAAGACTGAGGTCCAGAGCACTCTGGAAGAGGTTTTCATCCAGGTTATCTCTTTACTTGGCCGCATTCATGTTTCCTTCAATTGCAACCAGTCGTCCCTGCAGCTGAAAAACACCCCCATAGCATGATGCTGCTGCCACCACCATGTTTCACTGTTGGGATTGTATTGGACAGGTGATGAGGAGTGCCTGGTTTTCTCCGCTTAGAATTATCACCAAAAAGTTCTATCTTTGTGTCATCAGACCAGAGAATCTTATTTCTCATAGTCTGGGAGTACTTCATGTGTTTTGTTTTTTTAGCAAACTCTATGCGGCCTTTCATATGTCTGGCACTGAGGAGAGGCTTCCGTCAAGCCACTCAGCCATAAAGGCCCGACTGGTGGAGGGCTGCATTGATAATTGACTTTGTGGAACTTTCTCCCATCTCTCTACTGCATCTGTGGAGCGCAGCCGCAGTGATCTTGGGGTTTTTCTTTTCCTCTCTCACCAAGGCTCTTCTCCCACGATTGCTCAGTTTGGCTGGATGGCCAGGTCTAGGAAGAATTCCGGTGGTCCCAAACTTCTTCCGTTTAAGGATTATGGAGGCCAATGTGCTCTTAGGAACCTTGAGTACTGCAGAAATTCTTTTTTCCTTGGCTAGATCTGTGCCTTGCCACAATTCTGTCTCTGAGCTACTTTCCAGTTCCTTTGACCTCATGATTCTCATTTGGTCTGACATACCCTGTGAGCTGTGAGGTCTTATATAGACAGGTGTGTGCCTTTACAAATCAAGTCCTATCAGTTTAATTAAAGGGAATCTGTCATCAATTTTTTTGCCTATCAGCTGCGGCCACCGCCGTCAGGGGCTTATCTACAGCATTCTGTAATGCTGTAGATAAGCCCCTGATGTTACCGGAAAGAGAAGAAAAAAGAGTTAGATTATACTTACCCAGGGGCGTTCCGGGTCTGGAGGGAGTCACGGTCCAGCGCCTCCCATCTTGCAGCAATGACGTCCTCTTCATTCCTGGCCGTCGCAGCTCCGGCGCAGGCACATTGCTCTGCCCTATTGAGGGCAGAGCAGAATCCTGCAGTGCGCAGGCGCATGACCTCTTCCAGCGCCTGCGCACTGCAGTAATCTGCTCTGCCCTCAACAGGGCAGAGCAGTGCGCCTGCGCCACAATGGCCAGGAATGAAGAGGACGTCATCGCTGCAAGATGGGAGGCGCTGGATTTATAGCGGAGCATGCAGGAATAAAATGCAGGACAAAAGCTAGGAGATGTAGGCTGAAGGGACAAAACAGAAGGCTGAAGTAAATGGAGTACTCTGCGAAGTACATGTGACGGTCTATCAGTTTTGGGTGCTTCTTTAACTCTTACCTATGGAGCTGATATTTTGCGTGATAGAACTTGGATCTTTCCTCTGTTTTGATGGCGTGTACTTATTGCATATGAGCTTTCAATAACATACTAGGATTTATTTGTACTACACAATTTGTGTTGGTAGCAGAAATAAAATGCCATGTAGAGACCCAGTTGTGGCATCTGAGCTGACAAGTTCTATTTGTGGGATGCATGTTTATATCAGGTAGGAATAACGTGTAGCACGGGTGAAACGCGATCCATGCTGTGCACTGCTGCGCTTTGGCTTGACATTGTTAGTTTTATCAGTTTGGAGATTGTAATGTTCTCTCCTCAATCAAAAAGATGGATGTATACAGCATATCTGATATTTACAGCCGAAAAAAAGCGAAAATCTCTACAGCAGTCATAGTTCAGTAACAATAAAGCATATTTATGAGAATTTTTATATGTTTTAAGCAAGTTATAAAAGCTGCATTTGCCAGGAAAACGTACAGCATGCAGTGAATTCTGAAATACCATTAAAATGAAAAATGAAATGTTTTTACGCGTATTATGCTACTTTTCCTTCTTTGTCCATGTGTAAACTGTAGTAGAAATGATGGCATGCCTCTCACCTTCATGCCCATAAAGATTCCAAATGAAATCCAAAGGCAATCTAAGGAAGAGTATACATTATTGTATGCGGCTAATATTCACTTCTAAGTATGACATTTTATATTTTATTATATAGGGATGGTTTATAAGCCTTATTAATAATAGATCCAGAACTTGTCAAAGAAATATAGATAACTGCTGGTTAAAGGGAACCTTTTCACTAGATTCTTGCTGCCTGAAGCATGGGCTGCCTTAATTAGAGCTTTGCCAGGGATTGCAGCCAGTTATATTTCACACTGCAATGTTTCAGAAAAAAATTAACTTGTAACACTGGCCAAGAACAGTAAGGAGAGACCTATCTGGTCTGGCATGGTCCCCCTCAGTCTTCACCTTGCGTCACTCCAGGTGATTGACAGGCCTCCCCTTTTTTGTGTACATAAAGAGAGAACCAATAGAAAAAATGGCCAGGACAGCACCATACTACTTGGGTTTCTCCCTGTAGTCCTTAGATGGATTTTCCAACTATGGCCCAAAAAGTCACACTTTTTTTTTAAAAAAGTTGCAATAATTTGCCAAATTGAGAAGCCTTCCAGAAACCTTACTCTAGGGGGTCACCAGTAAAATGCGCCAGAAAAACATGTAAACTACTCATTTCATGAATCTGTCTAAAACATCTGGATAAGCAAAGTTTGAAAGGGAAAAAATAAAAATAAAAGACAAGCTGGGTAAACAGCGAGGACTGTCTAGATCACTGAGAGGTAAGTCATACAGTCAGCGCTCCTTCTACAGCGCAGCAGGGCATCCGCTTATCCCTCTGCTCAGAATTAATATTTCTGGTGTAAGGTACACCAAAACATTTCATGAATGTCAGGCAGGCATTGCCATACCTCGTCTCTCTATAGCTCTGCCCAAGGCCAGCCAACTCTGGCATGAAAACACCAAAAAGCTCAACATTTTTGCCAACTTCCTGTTGCACAAAAATGCTACAACATTTCAACCTGTTTTACTCCACAAAACTGGTTAAAGTACTTTCATGAATCAACCCTTTTAGAGCTTTAGGTAACTTAACACAACAGTAAATTTGCGTTATTGCGGCAGTATTAAGCCTTTGCCAGCTGGTTTCCCCCCCTTTATGTGCCAGAACAGAAAGATGCTACCAAGCAGCTGTGCTCCATCTGATGGACATGGGCTGCCCAGAATCTGGGGGCAGCTTTCCCTAGTAAATGCCTCTATTTCCTCAGGTCTAGGGAGCTGAACACCCTCATATAAAATTGTTGGTGATTTTAGAATTTTTTTTTCTGCCGATGTATTCCATAATTGAAGCTGCTGGATTTCACTCTTCTAATTAAAACTAATTAACACACTGCAATATCTTCTAGTGACTAGATCATCATTAGATGTGGCGCACGTCCTTGGCTTTTTCCTATGAAGAAAAGTCATTTGTAGTCAAATGAAGAAAATCCCGCGTTACATTTTCTACCGCGTATTATTAAAGCTGTTCATAAAAGATCACTTCATTTGAGAATCGAGAAAAATGCTTCATGGCAGCAACATCTGTGATGTCTGATAACGGTAACCCTTCACGATGAGCCGTCCAGATGGAGAAGAGGGATGTCCGATGCGGAGAGCCCCTATAAGGAGTCATTCAAGCTGCTGCTATCACTCCGGACAGTGATATTAATGATCGGTGGTTCCACCAACGGTCATATAGCATGTAGTGTTTGCTTCGTTAGGGAAAGCAGCTAATGTATTATACAAACCGCCGTAGGCCAAACACATTTCTCAGGCAATATCGAGTGAAAATGAGGGGATTTTAGATCACTACACTCCTGTATGACATATATTGCTTGCAGCATGCCTGTATTTTAGTTATTTTTTTTTTCTGCAGCTCCTACATTGCTGTATCTAATGAAGAAAAAAAAAAGAAGAATTCACGGGAATGAAGGAGCGCTACCGGCCCCTAAGGCTGTGGTGTGTTTGCTAGTCAGGAAACTTTTCTTTGAAATGCATAGTACATTATGCCATGCTCAGCCAGGCATAGCAAAAGCCTTCATGCTTCCAGATCACAGCACATCCGGTGTATCAGCTTCACTCTTAAATATATTGTGGAATATTTACCGGGGTGGTAATAGTTCTCAATCCTTCGCATTTAACAAGATTACTTTTCACAAACCTCTCGTCTCCACGTCATGATGACTAGGGAAATATTGTACTAACTTCAGTAATCTGCTGTCTGACCAGCACCTATTTCTAATCTCCTTCACAGTCATTAAGATAAAAGGAAAGGATCCTCTTCATTCTCCAACTCCACTATAGTGTGATCTGCATCTCAATAAAGAATGGCCACCAGCTCTCTTCTTGTCATGGTAATGGCTGTTTACCATGTTACCATCCTGGGGACCGACCTCCAGAGTTCTCATCCTCAAAACCAATCCACCAGTAATTAGAAATCCTTAAAGGGGGTTTACCACAAACAAAATTAATTTTAAAGTTTATTTTAATCAATACATCTTGGCATAATAATAGTTTACACAATTGGACGTGTTTAAGGAAAATGTTCCTGTGCTGAGATAATCTTATCAATGTGCACCTGCTGTGTCTCACCATACAGGGACATGGTCTGATCATACCACATCTTTTGGGCAGGAGAGGAAGCAAAAGAGGATACAGACGGGACAGAATGGGATCACAGCTAATTCTTTTTGTGAGAAAAAGAATTCCCCTGCCTTTTTAAAAAAAAAATTTTCCTCAAAGAATTATTTGCAAACCAGTGCTATCCTGTCTGTATCCTCTTTTTCTTCCTCCCCTGCCCAGGAGCTGTGGTATGATCAGACCATGTTCCTGCAGGGTCTGACACAGCCATTACACAGTACACAGCAGGGGTACATTTATACGAATATCTTGGCACAGGAATATTATTTTTAAACGCATCCAATTGTCCAAGTTATTATTCCAAAATCTATTGATTTAAAATGAACTGTGTGGGCAGGGCCGGTTTTAAACAAAATGGGGCACTATGCAAAATTCAAAGTGGGGCCCCCAATCCTGAGATATTCCACCAACAACACTTTTAGACCCCCTTCACAAGTCCATATAAAACATGTACGTGTCACCAGTGTTTTCAATCAATGTGTTGTCCATGTGCCATCTGTGTTTTTCCAGTATGGATAATGGAAGTGAAATTACCAAGCTTCTCACATACTTTACTTTCCCTGTTAACCCCTTAACGACCGCCGATACGCCTTTTAACAGCAGTAGTTAAGGGTGAATTCACGGCGCTGTGGAAAAAAGTGTATAGCGCCCCCCAGAGTTGGATTTTCTCCGGGGTCTCGGCAGCCGGGGGTAGCTGAGACCCCAGAGAACATGATTCAGGTCAGTTTTTAACCGTATAACGGTGACAGCAAAAGAAAAAAAAAGTCTGTCATTTAATTTCTCTCTCCTCTGATATAATCGCACATCAGAAGAGAGAAATAGGGTCCCCGATCTCCCCCGGAACCTCCCGGTGGTCCACGTCCCGCATGCTTCCCCTCCATGGGCGTCGCCATCTTCCGGGATGAAAATGGCGGGCGCATGGGTAGTGCACCCGGTGAGATCTAGCACCCGGCAAGATTTCATTCATTCAAGGTACATTTTGATCACTGTGATCCATATCACAGTGATCAAAATAAAAAAAATAGTAAATAAACCCCCCCCCTTTATCACCCCCCTTAGTTAGGGAAAAATAATGAAATAAAAAAATTTATTTTCATTTTTCCATTAGGGTTAGAGTTTGGCTAAAGTTAGGGTTTTGGTTGGAATTACGGTTAGGGTTGGGATTAGGGTTATGGTAGTGTTGGGGTTATGGTTAGGTTTGGGGTGTGTTGGGGTTAGGGTTGTGGTTAGGGTTATGGTTAGGGTTGGGATTAGGGTTAGGGGTGTGTGTTGCTGTTAGGTTTGTGGGTAGGGTTATGGTTAGGGTTGGGATTATGGTTAGAGGTGTGTTGGGGTTAGGGTTGAGTTAGAATTGAGGGGTTTCCACTATTTAGGCACATCAGGGGGCCTCAAACGCCGCAACATGGTGCCACCATTGATTCCAACCAATTTTGCGTTCAAAAAGTCAAATGGTGCTCCCTCCCTTCCAAGCCCCGACGTGTACCCAAACAGTGGTTTACCCCAACATATGGGGCATCAGCGTACTCAGGACAAATGGCACACCAACTTTGGGGGTCTAATTTCTCCTGTTATCCTTGGGAAAATAAAAAATTGGGGGCTAAAAAAATCATTTTTGTGGAAAAGAAATGATTTTTTATTTTCACGGCTCTGCGTTATAAACTTCTGTGAAGCACTTAGGGGTTCAAAGTGCTCACCACACATCTAGATAAGCTCCTTTGGGGGGTCTAGTTTCCAAAATGGGGTCACTTGTGCGGGTTTCTACTGTTTAGGCACATCAGGGGCTCTGCAAACGCAACATGGCGTCTGATCTCAATTCCAGCCAATTCTGCATTGAAAAAGTCAAACAGCGCTCCTTCCGTTCCAAACCCTGCCGTGCGCCAAAACAGAGGTTTACCCCCACATATGAGGTATCAGGGTATTCCGGAGAAATTGCACAATAAATCTTGTGGTTCATTTTCTCTTTTTACACTTGTGAAAATAAAAAAAAATTGGGCTGATGTAATGTAGACATGTGTGAAGTGTTATTTATTAAGTATTTTGTGTGACATATCTCTAATTTATGGGCATAAAAATTAAGTTTGAAAATTGCAAAATTTTAAAAATTTTCGCCATATTTCCATTTTTTTCATAAATAAACACAAGTCATATCGAAGAAATTTTACCACTAACCTGACGTAAAATAAGTTACGAAAAAACTTCTGAGTCAGCGAGATCCATTAAAGCGTTCCAGCGTTATAACCTCATAAAGTGACAGTGGTCAGAATTGTAAAAATTGACCCTGTCATTAAGCTGCAAATTGGCTCCGTCACTAAGGGGTTAAACACGGATGGCATATGTACAGCACATGGACGGCATGTTTACACGGACCCATACACTTGTATTGGCCCTTGTCATCTGTGCTGCTGGGAAAACATGGACATGGGTGCAACACCGTACGTCAAATAGGGCACACGTCGCATCCATGAAAAACAGGATGCACAGTTGTGTGAAGGGGCCGTACAGTCAAATAATCAAAATAATTATCAGAATTGCCGTCTTTTTCTACATCCTAACTCACAAACGGCAGAATAAAAAGAGATTAAAAAAAAAGTCCTACATGTCCCCCAAACTACTCTACTAAATTCCCTCTGGCTCCGTGGCTCATAGTTCGGGGTCCCTGATGGTTATTATTCTCTTTGCAGCTGTAATATAAGGTGCAGCCACAAGATGACTGCAGCCCAGTGCAGTGACTGGCAGAGACCCCCCCCGGAGCTACAAGACCACTGCAGCCCAGTGCTGAAACTGGTGGAGACCTCCCTGGAGCCACAAGACCCCTGCAGTCCATTGCTGAGACTGGCAGAGATCCACCAGAGCATCAGTGCTGGAGTCGCCAGGGGATTTATGATTTCATGCTAATTATTTTTTACATTCTCAGAAAACCTATGTAGATAATGTTCACACGCGCCATTTTTGCTGTAGATTGATCTACAGTGTTGACAGGAAATATTCTGCTTTTACGCAGCCTTTTCACTTGCATTTTTGTGTCCCATTCATTTGAATAGGGAAAAACCGCTGCAGAAACGCTGAAAGACGACAGCAATAGATTTACAAAAAAAAAGTGTCTTGTGGCCAGTGTCCGTGTCTTTCTGCTGTGCTGGGACAGCGCAGAATTGTATAGTAGACTGCACTATTCCACACAATAGTATATTAAGCCCTGTTCACACTGCACTTCTACATTGCATCCAGTGGCTCTGCCTGAATCCCCTTGATATTGACTGATCTATTTTCTTAGGCCAGGTGCACAGGAATTCGCAGTATGTTCGCTGCGTCCAAAGCGCTGCCGTCTATTGAACAGAGGTGATTCCGCATGTGATCACTGAACTGCGCAGAATCAACTTGTCCAATACAGTGTACGGATGAAATGTATCTTGCGGAGGCTCGCGGCTCCGCAAGAGAAATAGACATGCTGTGGTCTGGAAAGCCGTGCCGCTTGTCTGTCTCCGCAGGTGAGCCGTGGGCGCCTTTTTTCCTCATATGGTGAACATGGGATTTCTTGAAATCCCATCCACTATGCTGTAACCTCTGGATGCTGCACAAGTATGCAGCGCCCGACCCGCAGCGATTATTGATCATGTGCACATAATATCCTTAGTCTGTTTGTCTTTTTTCATCTAAAAGTGTCCACTTTTCTGTGGCTGTTGGGACAGACGCTAGCAAAACCGTTGGCACTACCCTATGTAGACCGGAATGGTGCACAAGTAGGATCCCAATCCGTGAATATCGATATATATAAACTCGGCACACACCCAAAATGATAATGTTGCAGAACGGTGATTTTAGTAGATAGCAGTACATACATACAACGTTTCGGTCTAGGACCTTCTTCAATGTACTGAAAAATTAAACAAACATAACGAAATAAAAGAAAGTATTTACAATAAATTCCATGGGTTTCTTTACAAAGAAAAAAATTACATAATATGCTGAGACATCGGTCACATTATGGCACAAAATGTACTAGAATGCTAGGGACACAATCATGGAGACAAGGAACAACAAATAGAGGAGAGGCACATACCATTAGAATGTACTGTGAGCTCTTAGTGATTGGGCTTTAAAGGAAAACCTAAACAAAGGGGAATGGAGCTGATGAAGCAACCATCCATATTAAGTGAAAGTGAACCCAGTGGCACCAAAAGTCTGACATACCAGTACTGCAGGGAGGTAACTATAGCCGTCCTATTGTAGGAAAAGAAAGAGCACTGAGTGATTGCTTGGAAGGTGCTGTCCACACAGACTGGTTGTGTGGACAAAGAGAACGATCTTACCGTGCTATTTTGTGGCGTGTGGACGCGGTATCCGCCGCGGATCCTATGGCGCTAAGGTATGGAAGAGGTGGCGGTGTTATATAGCCCAGGTAGAGTGCTGTTTATCCTATCAAGCGCGCGCCACCGGAAGTGGGTGGGCGTGTGTATGACTGACGTCATCCGGCGCATCAAGCGCTGAGAGAAGACGTGAGTGGGGGCGTGTCAGAACTAGGCCCCGGAAGTATGTCACATCCTGGCAGGCTGGAACACTACAAAGTGAGGAGGGATATGTTACCATGGTGACAGTAGCAGCGTTACTAACAGGAGTGCCAAAAGGGGAAACGGTTGTTCAGTGATTGGTGGTGAAGATTCAACAAAAGTTCACAGTTGTGGGTTCTGTAATTGAAATAAAACATAATTAGTCCAAGCAAAATGGAATATCGTAATAAAATAAAGAACGAGAGAAATCAGAATTATATGGCATAACAACAGTAATGATATGTTACGTCAAGATCATTAGTATAAGATTACATCATAACATTAGGAACGGAGGAAAGCCTGTACATCATAATCTTTGTTTAACCCTTTGGGGTGCCAGGGTATTAAGCTCATGAATCCAATAGGCCTCCCTTCTTTTTAAGATATTAATACGGTTACCTCCCCTACGTGGCAGATGGATTTGCTCTATTACTTGGAACTTGAGTTGGGCAATAGTGACTGGCAGTGATAAAATGGAAGGGGATCGGAAGAAGCATATTCTTGCACCTAATAGTAGACTTGTGCTTCGATATTCGATCCCTAATATGCTGTGTAGTTTCCCCTACATACAAAAGGCCGCAGGGGCACTTAATGAGATATATTACGAATGAGCTATCGCAAGTGTAGTATTCACGGATATTATATTTTTTGCCCATGTGGGGGTGGTAAAAGATGTTACCTTTCTGTACATTATTACACTGCATACATTGTAGGCAAGGGAAGGTACCGAATTTAGGATTAGAAAGAAAACGTTGGTGTTTAGGGGGACTAGGAGAGCCAATGTCAGCTTTAATTAGGATGTCGCGCACATTACGTGGTCTCCTAAAGCAAGGTAGGAAAGGTTCCCTAAATGCCTCTACCTGTGGGTGGGCTGTTGTTAAAAGATGCCAATGACGCCTAATACTAGAATGTATATGGTAGGCAAATGGATGGTGGTCATGAACAAAAGCAATGCGATTAGTGGCCTTTGGTTTAGAGGGGGAGGAAAGATCCAGATTATTCAAAGTGTCTATGGGGTAACCCCTCTCGAGAAATTTTGTACGCATTTCTTCCATGCGTATTTTCTGAGTCTCTGTATCGGACACTACTCTTTGAACCCTTTTGAGCTGTGACTTGGGAATCGCATTTTTCATTTTAGTTGGGTGGAAGCTCGTATAATGAAGCAAACTATTGCGATCAGTGGGTTTCCTATAGAGGTCAGTAGTTAGATGGCCTGACTCATCTTTAATGACAAGTGTGTCTAAGAAGTTAATCTGTTTGAGGTGATGTGTCATAGTAAAGCTTAAACCTGGCCAGGATGTTTGTAACATGGAGAAGAAAGAGTGTAGTGTTTCTAATGATCCTCCCCAGATACAGAAGATATCGTCGATGTACCTCCTCCACACTATAGCGTGAGTGCGGAAGAGGTCATCATGATAAATGATGCAATCCTCAAGGTGAGTTGTTGGGACAGACGGACACGTAAAAAAATCACGCGGAATTCATTTGACCTCCATTCCTGTCATTGCAATCTATGGTTACGGGTGCAGTAAAGACAGTGTGAACAGGCCCTAATGTAAAACACAGGCATTAGACATAAACTGCTGATCCCTATTATGGCGACACTACAATTACAGAACTATATTTTCTCTTCCCCATGACAGCACCGCACATGAGAGAAGGTATCCGCCCCCAGGAAACAGGAAACCTGTAGCAGAGACATAAGAAGGGGGCGGCACCTCTCCTCTCAGTTTGGTTTCCTGTTTCCTGCAGGTGGATGCCTGGGGCAGAGCGGTACCTTTGGAGGGATCCCCCTCTGAGATGATCCGTTCGGGAGGCCGAGGTCCGGGGGGAGAGAGCGGCAGGGGGCGCGGTCGCGCGCACGCGCCTGTCAGCCCAGCTTGAGGGCGCTGCAAACGATGTCCTCCTCCTGTGATTCCCCGGCGGCCGCTCCAGTGGGAGGCAGGGCCGGGGGAGGCGTGGCCACCATGACGCTGGCGCTGATTGAGTGGCGACGGCTTCCGGGGTCGCACCGGAATTGACGTCGCACGCCGGGGGAGCGGTTTACTGGGCACTTCCGGGCGGGAGCAGTCCCAGAAGCGCGCACCGCTCCTCCATAAGAAGGGAGATGCGGCAGACGCCACTAGTCCCAGAGAGGCTGCACACAAGCTCCACTGTATAGAGCCAGGCCAGCAGCAGGACGGATGGATCCTGAAGTCGGGGGGGCCAGGTGAGTGCCTTTGTAAGGCAGCGCTATAAATTAACAATGGCCCTGTGTATGTTTTCTGTAGGGAAAGGCCACGTCTAAACAAAAGAACAAAGAATGTGCGTTATGTAGAAAAGCCCTAGCTAAAACGTATGAGAAGCGACTCTGTCGCTCGTGCATTAAAAAGACAGTGGCCGAAGAGTCACCGTCCCTGCTCCAAAGCATTAAAGCTATGATCCGGGAGCAAGTAAAATCGGCGGTGAAAGATGAGAGCAGACCACACGTAGCACTGATAAAACACCTGCCTCACCCCTGCCCCCACTGCCTCCCACAGAGATAACTACTGATATAGAGTCTGAGGAAGAGCAAGGGGAGATAGAGGCCTCGGACTCGGACCTGGACTCCTCGGACGAGGAAAAGGGTCGTCCGTATTTCCTATCTGAAGACATTGGGAAATTGCTAAAGCTTGTAAGGTCCACAATGGGACTTCAGACGCCAAAAGAGCCGAAATCAATTCAAGATGCTATGTTTAGCAATCTTGAGGGGAAAAAACAAAGGGTTTTTCCCTTCCATGATGTCCTGTTAAATTTAATCAGGAGAGAGTGGGGAAAACCCAACAAAAAAAAAAAAAATGTCCATACCGCAGGCGCTCAAACGTAAATACCCGTTTGATGAGGTGGTATGCGATAAATGGGAAAAAGCTCCCAGACTAGATGCCGCCATTGCTAGTACATCCAGAGGAATAGCATTGCCATTTGAAGACATGGGCGCCCTAAAAGATCCCCTCGACAAGAAAGCAGACGCTTTTCTAAAAGCTGCTTGGGAAGCATCAGCTTGGTCGTTTAAACCAGGCGTGGCTGCCACTTGCACAGCACGTGCTATGGTCAAGTGGTTAGATGAATTAAGTGACCAAATTAAGAATAAACGCCCAAGGGACTGCTGGAGGCAATACCTTTCCTACAGAAGGCAGCGGAATTCCTGGCTGACGCCGCAGTAGATTCCGTCCGAGGTGCCGCCCGTGCATGCACCCTTTCAAATTGAGGCCGCAGAGCACTTTGGTTAAAAAACTGGTCGGCAGATTTCCAGTCAAAGGTTAAATTCTGTGCCGTCCCCTGTGATGGTCAATACTTATTTGGAAAAGCACTGGACGAAATTTTAGAAAAAGCGTCAGATAAGAAAAAACGGTTTCCAACCCCCTTCCCTAGGCGTCGGTGGACTGAGGCTCACTCGTCCTTTCGTGGAACAGGGAATAGAGGGAGCCGAGGGCGGCCAGACGATAGAACCACGCGGGGTAGGCCCTGGAGGGGAAGAAAGGAGAGAGGTTTCCTCTTTAGTAGAACCACCCCGAGACCCGATACCAAGCAATGATGCCAGGGCGGTTGGGGGAAGGCTTCGATTCTTTGTCCATCAGTGATTGCCCACCTCAAAGTGGGTAACCGACCTGTTGGCCGAGGGCCTACGACTAAGTTTTCTAACCCTTCCTCCTCAAAGACTAAAAGTGACCCGGGTAGCCAAGAAGAATCAGGCTACATTAGAAAAGGAGATCCAGCTCCTCATTCAAAAAGAGGTACTTATAAAAGTACCATGTCATCAAAAAGGGAAAGGGTTTTACAGTACTCTGTTCCTCACGCCAGAACCAGATGGGTCACTAAGAACAATATTCAATCTCAAAGCCCTGAACCAATATATCAGAACAGAAAAATTCAAAATGGAGACCTTGGGGTCAGCAGTAAAATTGCTCGACCCAGGTTGCTACATGGCAGTAATAGATCTTACCGATGCATATTACCATGTCCCAATATGGGGAGAACACCAACAATATCTGAGACTGGTAGTAGAGATTGCTCAAATCCCCACTCATCTACAGTACCAGTGCCTACCCTTCGGGGTATCAGTAGCCCCTCGTATATTTACAAAAATCATCAGGGAAGTAGCATCCTTTATAAGAAGGGAAAATATCCTGTTAGTACCTTATCTAGACGATTTCCTGGTTATAGCGAACGACAGGAAAAATTGCGAAGATGCAGTTACAAGGGTCCTGGAGATATTAACCAGATTAGGCTGGATGATCAATCTGAAAAAAAAAAAAAAAAAAAAAAAAAATCCAAATTAACTCCAGTGCAGTCACAAGAATTCCTTGGAATTCAGTTGGACTCATTAAAACAGCAGTGCATTCTTCCAGGAAAGAAAATTGGGGCTATCCAGAGGAAAACAAAAATAAATACAACGGATACAATCCGGTCGAGCCATACCAGTAAGAGAGGCAATGTCGCTCCTGGGCACGTTAACAGCAACAATTCCAGCGGTCCGGTGGGCACATGGCCATACGAGAGAACTACAGTGGCAGATCCTATCCGAGCAGGAGAAGAGTTCTTCCAATTTAGATCGGGAGATTATCCTCTCCCCTCAAGTGCAGGAGTCCCTAAAATGGTGGCTGAACACCGAAAACTTAAACAGAGCAGTGCCCTGGACTACTAAGAACTCGGTGGTATTAACCACGGACGCAAGCCGAGTGGTTGGGGGGCACACATAGGGAAACGAACCCTACAGGGCCAGTGGGAACCCGGAATGAGGGATGCATCCTCAAATCTAAAAGAACTGGCGGCTGTAAGGCGAGCCCTTCCCCTAGTAAAGCAAGAAGTACAAGGGAGACATGTCACCGTATTATCCGACAACAACACGGTCATAGCATACATAAACAGACAAGGGGGTACATGGTCGGCAACCCTTATGGCAGAGGCCAGGGAATTATTCGCTTGGGCAGAAAACAATATTCTATCCTTATCAGGTACACATTTAAAGGGGGCAGACAATTATCTGGCCGATTATTTAAGCCGTCATGTACTACACCAGGGAGAATGGTCCCTAAGTCAAAAAATATTTGGGGAAATCTGCGCTGCCTGGGGCACACCAGAAGTAGACTTGTTTGCCACCAGGAAAAATTGGAAAGTGGACAGGTTCTACTCCCTAAATTCAAGAGAGCGGCCAGAAGGGGTGGATTCGCTACTACACCGGTGGAAATTTCGCCTGGCCTATGCGTTCCCTTCGTTGGCATTGATTCCAGTAGTCTTAAAAAAGATCTAGCAGGAGAAAGCTCGAATAATCCTGATTGCACCCTTCTGGCCGAAAAGGGCATGGTTCACATGGCTCAGACGCATGTCTGTCTCGGACCCATGGATCCTCCCAGATACCCCGATCTGCTATACCAGGGCCCAGTGAAACACCCCAGGGTTCACGGGCTGCACCTCACTGCGTGGAACTTGAGAGGGGACTCCTTCTAGCAAAAGGGTTCTCAGTCCCGTTAGTAACCACCCTGCTCGCTAGCAGAAAAGAGGTAACTTCACGAAAATTTGGGAAAAATTCTTGCACTTCACGGGCCGACAATTGACTAGAACAGCCCAGAAAATACCAATAAGAGATCCTAGAGTTCCTCCAGAAAGGACTGGGAAAAAGTGTCCACAAGCACCTTAAAAGTGCAGGTATCGGCCCTGGGTGCATTGTTTGATCAAAAACTGGCAGATCACCCATGGATCTATAGATTCATCCAGGCCCACAAAATTAACATCTAAGGTAGCTCCCTGGATCTAAATTTAGTATTAAGGGCACTCCATTTGAACCTATTGCTTCCATCTCCATAAAGACGCTAACGCTAAAAACAGTACTCCTGGTGGCCCTAAGCTCAGCTCGTCGTGACTGCGAGCTGCAGGCGATATCTGTAAATCCACCATATACCACCTTTTTTGGATGATAGAGTGATTATAAAAACTGATCCAGCCTTCCGACCGAAGGTAAATTCCACAGGGAGCAGGAGATAATTTTGCCCTTGTTTTGTCCGAACCCCAAATCCCAGGGAGAGAAAACCTTCCATTGTTTAGATGTCAGATGTTGCCTGCTTCAATATATAGAAGGCTCAAAATCATGGCGACAGTCTTCAGCCCTTTTTGTCTCCTTTCAGGGGACAAACAGGGGTAAAAAAGCTTCAAAGTCAACGACTGCACGATGGCGCTTCGTATGGGTATTACACTAGCTTACTCTTCTTCGGATCTATCTCCCCCACTGGGTGTAACGGCTCACTCTACGAGAGCCATAGCCACGTCATGGGCTGAAAGGGCAAATGCTTCAGTTGAGCAGATCTGTAAAGCAGCAGTATGGTCCTCACCATCCACTTTCTTCCGACACTATAGACTAGACCTAGGGCCCTCAAATCTGGCCTTTGGGAGAAAAGGGTTGTCTGCTGTTGTCCCATCCTAGGAGTCTATTCTATCTTTCCTCTCATGTGCGGTGCTGTCATGGGGAAGGGAAAAAATGATAATTACTTACCGGTAATTTGATTTTCCAGAGCCATGACAGCACCGCATTGTTCCCGCCCTATCTTGGTGATGGTTGTGTGGTGCACCAGAGGAGTTAAAATTATATCTGGATGTGTAAATATATGTATATAGATATGTATATAAAGGGAAAAGAAGGTGAATATTAGTAATGCTGTTATATAACGTATGTAAACTAATAAGGCGATTACCTTGCATACTCTGAAACAAACTGAGGGGAGAGGTGCCGCCCCCTTCTTATGTCTCTGCTACACGTTTCCTGTTTCCTGGGGGCGGATACCTTCTCTCATGTGCGGTGCTGTCATGGCTCTGGAAAATCAAATTACCGGTAAGTAATTATCATTTATTCAGCACATATACACTATACATGTACACACGTTATATATACTTGCACTATATACTGTATATACGGTATACAGACACATAGTGTACAAGCACATAAAGTGTAAACACACATTCAGTTTACATTATGCTCACATACATATACAATTTATACATACAGTATATTTACACAATATACTGCACACATATATAATAAACAGACATACATATATACTGTATCTACATGCATATATTTATACTCACAAATGCACCAGATATACACAATCATACTATATACTGTATATATGCACACATACTATATACACATACACACTGTATACTGCACATGTACACACAGAGATATATATATATATATATATATATATATATAATTATATTATATGTACACTTACCAGGTCCTGCTGATTCACTTGAGCAGGTTTCAGGACAGTGGTGTAGGAGCAGCCATGATGAGGAGGAGAGGACACACACAGGGCTGCAGGCATCTTCCTGCCCCAACTCTGCTGTGCTGTGAGAATGCCCTTCCCCCTCACTCTCAACTTCTAAGGCCTCTTTCACACTTCCGTTTTTTACAATCAGTCACAATCCGCCAGGTTTTGAAAAAAACGGATCCTCAATTTTCTTTTGAGGATTCGTTTTTTTCCCCATTGACTTGCATTAATGGCGGATTGTGACGGATTGCTGTCCGTTGCATCCGTTTTTTTTGAGGATCCGCCAAAAGTTGCTGTCCGTCACCATCCTCAAAGATTTCAAAACGGAGCTTGCAACGTTTTTTTCGCTGGCGGATCCTCCAGACACCGATTTAACCCGAATATCAATCTCTCTCTCTCTCTCTCTCTCTCTCTCTCTCTCTCTCTCCCAGCAGTTCCTTTATTTCCTCATTTTCAGGATCCGTCTAAAAACGGATCCTGTGACATCCGTTCACATCAGTTGACAACAGATCCGCTTAAATGCCTTTTTGGCGGATTATAACTGATGCAAAAAAACTGAAGTGTGAAAGAGGCCTAACCTGACTCTGCAGGAGGAGAGAGGGGGGGGATGGAGGGGAGTTTGGGAGATGCACATTCTGGGACTACAGAGGATGCACAGCATTATTCACTGTGTCTGTGCACTTCATAAAAGGGGCTGCAGATGCAGGGGCCCTCTTTGTGGGTGGGGGTCCTAGGCAGCTGCCTTGTCTGCCTGCCCCAAACGCTGGACCCTGCTTGTGGGAAAAGCCCTTTACGTTTCTTGACTAGTTTTTAAAAATGTTATTGCCCTGTTTCTATTTTCCGCCATACCTCTGTCTTTGTAGAGCTCCTTGTTAAGCATGTTGGTTGTCACTCATGGTTTACAGTTTCTTCAGTTGGATAAATGTACCTTTTCAGAATAAAAGACAGTCGGGGCGAGTTGTAATAGTGAGAGCTCTTTTCGACGCAGATTTCTAAGATCTAATACATTTTAGTAGTTGTCCTTCAGTGAGGAAAATTTGTTATAATTTTTTCTTAAATTGCATGTATTTGGGAATAAAAATAATTTTTCAAATTAGGTTTCTTTAAAAAAAATGTTGCAGTTTGGTTTTTACAGGCTTGTGACACATTTAACTTTGATGTGGTCTGTGGTTGTAAATCAGTTGAGAGGAGCTAAGAAAAACACAGAAACTCCCCATTAAACCATCATATCGAGCTTACTGATAGATTCTTAATTGTGTATCTGTTAGCCAACACCAAGAGTGAAACCTAGACAAAAAGCTGTAATGGAAAGATTTGCGTTCTATTCTAGTTTTGATTTACAAGTACCGACACAAATATTCCGCAAAGAAAATGGCCTTGCATCATTGGCCCCCCTTCTTCTATCCTGTTTGAGGTCAGGAATGTTATTGAGCCCATACAAGATCCCCTTATGTGGCAGAATGTGAGACACTAAGAAACCTCTGTACGTAGGTGGACATGCTGTTTTTCCTGGCAAATTCATTTTTTTGCTACACGTTTAGAAAGTTGTGTTGGTTTGAACGTGATGGAGTCATACATTTTTAAAATCTCTATATTCTTGTACCTTTTGCAGTCACTGTATTACATAATAAGGGACAGATGATGAAGCAGTTTGCTCTCACTCTGCTAATTAAACTAAACTAATTAACGCTAACCGTGCTTTCTGGTGACCACATTATCATTAGATCAGTGCCACACATCCTTGGCTTTAGCAAAATGTAGCCCATAAAGAAAGAAGTAATTTTCCTACTGTCATTAACACAAAAGGCATGTTTCATAAAACAGGTCTCTTAAAGACTGGATCAGTTCATCTCAAAATCATCGTGACCTCAAAAGATGGTTTGTTCAATAATGCATTGAACAGATGTTCTGTAAGCTAGGTGTAGGTTTCCAGCCTCCTGATGCATACAGCCTTGAGGAAGCTTTGGGAATAAAGTAATCTTCTTTCTCATTTTGTGATTTGGTTGTACATCCAGTAAATTATAATGTAGTCCCATGATTCTGGACACCACAGGGAATGGATTATCACTCGACAAACTGGTTGGAAGTTGTGCTGAGACATTAAGGATTAGAAACTAAGATGAAAATCCATAAATTGTACATATATACTATAGCTGGGGCACAACTGATTGTGGACATGTTGGTTAGAAAGGAGCTTTGAAGAATAAGAATCAAGAAATATTGGGTGCGATGAAAGCGTTGTGATATTGTATGTTAGGGAAGGAGCTCTGAAGACCCTTCAGCATTGATGGGGTCTTCTAGTGATGTAATTTATGCTTGCTACAATCTAGTAAGAATAAACATACTTATCTGCAATATTTTACGATTATCATAGAATTATAGAATGTGAAGTTGAAAGGGACCTCAATGGTCATCGTGTCCAACCACCTGCTCAATGCTGGAGTCGCTAAACCATCTCTGATGGATGTCTATCCAGCCTCTGAAGACTTCCATTGAGGGAGAACTCACCACCTCTCATGGCAGCCTGTTACTCATTGATAACCCTCACTGTCAAAAAGTTTTTTTCTAATCTGTATCTTCTCTGTTTCAGTTTCATTCTATTCTCATGTTTCCATGTGCAAATGAGAATAAGGATGATCCCTCTACATTGTGACATCACATCAGATATTTGTAGACAGCTATTAAGTCTCCTCTTAGCCTTTTTTTTTTGCAAGCTAAATATGCCCAGATCCTTTAACTGTTCCTCGTAGGACATACTCTGCAGTCCGCTCACAAACCTGGTAGCTCTTCTCTGAACTTGCTCCAGTTTGTCAATATCTTTTTTTAAAATGTGGTGCCCAGAACTGGACCCAGTATTCCAAATGAGTCCTGACCAAGAAGGAGTAGAAGGGATAATTACTTCACGTGATCTAGCCTCTATGCTTCTCTTAATACGTCCTAGAACTGTGTTTGCTTTTTTTTTTGCTGCAGCATCACACTGTTGACTAATGTGCAGTCTGTAATCTGTTACATGTTTTTCTGTCTGTTTTCAAAATAATTCACAAAAATTCCCAAATATTTTCTCTTTATAAAATAGAAGTAGTTTTGGTGGCCCCAGAAACAGTACAACTCCCATTCTTGTCTGTGGATTGTGTCAGGAACAAGTGAACAAGGTTAAACTGCAATACCAGATTTGGCCACACAAGAGAAAGGCCCTACTTTTAGTGTGGCAAAAGCTTACCCTCTACCATGATGCCTTACTCTTCAGATGTGTATTTTCTCTTTTTTTTCCCTCCTAGAAACAGCATCACTATCACTTTTTTGTATGATTTTGCTTGAAAATGTAATATTTAATAATTATTTAATAAAGGATGACCTTGTTCTGTTTCAGGTCTACTGCTATTCTTTAGAGGGTTCGTCAATTATCTCAAAGTACGGAACATGTCGGAAAGTATGGCGGCGACTCATAGAACAAGATTTTTTTTCTTGTACTAAAGGTAAGTACTTAATCTGTAGCTAAATGATCCTAAGAATCTGTTTCTACTCTTAGAATGGGAAGATCATTCTCCTAATGATTTCATCAGTAAAGGATGTAAAATTTCAAATCGCGAACTTTGTAAATGCATCTCCGGTAGCTGGCTGCTAAAATGTGTTTGATCCTCCATTTATGTGAAATATGGGCAATATTTTCTTTCCAGTTATTCTTTCACAGATTTTGTTTTAAATGATCCTTGAAGTGTAAATTAATGGACATGCGTTAAGTGCCATAAAATGTTTAATGTACTAGGCCACCAGAATTGCTTTCACATCTATACATCAGGAACATGGCACGTTACAACGTGCGTCTTCCTTGCCCTGAAGTGAAAGCCGCTTGCTGCTTTGTATGCTAATCCACTGCCTAATCATTAGAGATTTCCACTGCACTTTATACCTTATAAAACCCTCTGATTAGTATGTGCTCGGTGATGAACATGTACAGCTAAATGAATTGTGCATTTTCTGTATTTTTTTTTTTTAATTCCTTAGAGCGTTGAATATTTATACACACTAATGACGTATATTAAACTTCCAGAAACATAAGGACATGTTGATTTAATATAAAGGACGTCTTGTAACCTTCACAAAAATATTCTGCATAAAATTCATACCAAGACACAGCATATTACCTAGAAGTGATGTTCTTTGCTGTATAGTACCAGATTCTGCTAATGATCTTTCTGAGGGTTATGTATAAGAACCAATGTAATTGGGCATATGGCATCTAACCTCTGTTGACTTTATTCAGAAGCGCTCCTGGGGCTTGTAGATCTTCTGAGCCTCATCCCAGGCCAAGGGCTTCTCTTAGCCAACTTAATGCTCTGCACTGATGAGGGACAAGAACCCCACAATAGATGGCTATACATGGGTCTCTGACTTGGCTAAAGACCTCCTTACACATTAGACTAATGTCAGCTCGACCCACCGATATCGATGGGTTTGCCTGACAGTCTGATGTTTATGTGGGGGTGCCGGCTAACTGCCTATCGTATTGTTATTCTAGAGATAATTCGCCAGCTGACATCACTTTCATACCCAACACTGAAGCACTCTGCCAAACTATCTCTCCTGTGTATGTGAGAGTTGTAACAATTGTTCATCTGACTGCCATCCAATGTGTATGGCCAGCTTTATATCCCTTGTCTGAAATGGTGAAAACTTATGAAAAGCTATCTGTGATGGTTAACCCTTGCAAGAAAGTTTCTTCTAGAGAGACTTAATTTGCATCTTTGTACTTGGTGGGTTATTGTAATGAATGCTTGTAAATATTCAACTCAATGTTAAGATTCCTGTTAAAAAAATTTTATAAAAATTTTCTACCATTATTTTCTTTTTTTTTTCCCCTGACATACAAGCCCCAGCACCTTATATCATGCAGACTGTAGTCCAAAGAACTCTCACTGTTCCCCATAAGCCACAACACAAAAAAAACAGGTTGGTAGGCTGGAAATGAACGGTCACTTGAAGGTGTAGAAGTGGACAAACATAATACCATATTTGCACATTAAGAATTTAATTAATTTTTAAAGGGGTTGTTCCACAATAGCAACTTATAATGCGGATAGGTTCTAAGTGATAAGTTACTTAGTTCAGTAGTTTCCATTACTAGGACTTTCACTGATCTTGAGAACAGGGGTATCTGGCACCCTGGTTTCAATGGACCAGTTGTAGAACACGTGCACTGCTACTTCATTTACAGTCTTTGGGACTGATGGAGAGAGCCAAAGAACAATACTGCAAAGAAGCTGGGGAAGGAGGGTTAGGGTTGTCCCACAATTATGAAATCTGCATTTAAATACTCATCAAACTGTCCATTGGGCTTTAATGCCTTAATCTATTGATCAGAAAAAGATAGCCTGTGAAAAAATGAGTACGTTCATTCTTCTTGAAGACTCCATGCAACAGAAATCCAATTGTCAGTCTTGGATTACTAATGCGGATCCTCTTATACATTTGTATAGGATTTGCTGTGAGCAAATCTAGAGTATATGATAAAAGCCAAATTATGATGACTAGTCAGCTTGGTCAAAGAACCTCCAAAGCAGTAGGTGTATCGAGGTGTTACCAATATGCTGTGGTTAGTATCTGCTGAAAGTTGAAATTACTACCAGCGCCCTGGCCACAAGGTAATGGACACCCAAGACTCTTTGATGTTTCTCGGCAGGCAAAGGCTTGTTTGTCTTGTCTGGTCTGATCCCACAGAAGCACCATTGTAGCCAGAATTGGTGAAAAACCTAATGCTGGCTATGATAGAGAAGCGTTGCAGGACAAAAGTGGCATTCTATGGGAAAAGTCCTGCTGGGAAACCATGATACAAAATATCTGATGCTAAGGTCTTGGTGCCAGAAAGCACAGGATACCTTCACAGGCCTTGTGGAGTTCATACCCGCCTGAAAGTCACTTGTAGTATCACAGCAGCCTACCTGAAGGAAACCCACTTGTGGTAACCCATAAAGGCTGCCCAGACTTGTAATATAAGGATAAATGGAAGTCATACTACAGTTAATCTTATGGTCAACAGTAGACAGTCTTCAGCTCCGAAGTCAAAGGTTGCCACTTGTCCAAAGTCGCTGTTAATATCAGGTCTGCAGTTTTATTAATGCTAATGACCAATGGAACAGATGGCATGCTGAACAGATTTTTGTTAAAATTGTTCTTTGCCTACACTTCTATTTAGAAAAATGAGATTAATTATGGTGTAACTTGACTGCTGCAAAGCAGCTTTTCTCTTTCTTTCAGTCAGCACAACTCGAGTCTAGTTTTGAAATATGTCACATCTGACAGTCGAGTTATTACTGATACACAGCCCCACAACCACAGTCTTCTCAATGGTGACTAAGGTTTGCATGTTTCTACCATCCAGTCTCCTTCAGATTACTTATAGGTGTTGTCCAAGAGAAAAAAAATGATGGCATGGATTCACTTAACACAAAAAAAATTGGCATATTCACTTTCCAACCACCCCAGGGATCCGGCGCAGGCTGCTAAAGACATCTGCGCCAGGTCTGAAATCAATGCCTGCTCTACTCGAAAGTCAATGGACTTCTGCAGCTAGTCACAGACTGCAGCGGTTAGATGGTTGGAAGAATGCTTCATAAGCTATTTCTCTGAGGGGTTCTTCTAGTCATCTGATCACTACTGCCAGTCACAGGCTAAATCTTAAGATGGAAACAAAATGAAACATATACCCTGCTGTAAGTATGGAAAAAGCAGTATTGCATATAAATTACATAGGGCACGTAGTAAATGCTTTTTGGTTAAAAAAAAACCCCCAAAACATAAAAGCCATCCCACGAGCCAGTGTCGAGGTGTACCTAGTCGGGACTGTCTTACCCTATAGTATTAAAATATGTACCATGTGTTAAAATGATCTGAATGTGAGAAAGGGCTGAGCTGGACCATGGCCCAACTATGGACACCCAGCAATGGGAAGATATTTAAATGTAATGTCCATCTCAATGAAAGGGAAGCCACATCCTTGTGTGCACGGAGTACAGGAACCTAAAGCAAAACAAAAAGAAATGGACTGGAGTGTAAGTTGGTATACATGCTGCGTGTAGGAGCATGTTCACACTGGCCATAAACAAACAAAATCTAAGATAGAAAATGAACATATACCCTGCTGTAAGGAAGTGAAAAGCAATAAATAACTTAGGGTGCTTAGTAAAACACATTTGACAAAAAAAAGCATAAAAACCATCCTACCAGCGCCAAGGTGTACTCAGTCGTGACGGTCCTAACATCTGGTGCTTTGACTTTTGAACGAAGCGGTCATCACTTCCAGAGCTAGCTAAGACACCATGCCTTCAAAAAATTATTTTTTTTTAAATCTCAATTGGACAAATTTTCGTTTTTGAGCTTCCATTTTTTTCCTCCCTTTCTTCCAAGAGCCATAAGTTTTTATGTGTACATCAACATAGCCATGTGATGGCTTAATTTTTGCGGGACAAGTTTGTAGTTTTCAGTGAAACCATTAATTTTACCATAAACTGTAGTGAAAACGATAAATTAAACTCCAAGTGATATGAAGTGGTGAAAGAAATTTCAATTCTGCCATTGTTTTAACAGCATGCATTCCATAGCTAAAAAGTTAAAAACATGATTTTTCAGGTCTCTTTGGCAGTGCCAAATGTGAAGTTTTTTTTTTTTTTGAAGGGGGGAGGTAAAAATAGCTAATTCAGTACTTAGTAAATAAATAAAAATTAGTTTTGAGTCCACATTTTCGGAGACCCTTACATTTTTCATTATTGACACAGTGATGTGAGACCTTATGTTTTTTTTTTTTTTTCTTTGCACGTGACCTGTATTATTACTATCTTGGTGCGTACGGTGTTTTGATCTTATTTTGTTTTTTGTTTTTTTTCATGCAAGATGACAAAAAATCTGCATTTTTGATATCTTGATATATTTTTTTTTTCTCTCCTTTTAATTACCATATAGATTGATTTAATTTGATATTTTCAAAAATTGGCCATGTTCTACCATGGCATTACCAAGTATGGTTTTATTATAGTTCATTTCTTTTCAATTTGAGGAAAAAAAGGGGTGATTCAAACCTTAATAATTTTTTTGTACTTTTTAAAACGCTATCCATAAACTTTCACAATTTTTTTTTCAGTTCTTCTACGCAACTTCAACCTTGTTTGATAGCTTTAATACAGAGTGCAATATGATAGAATATCATCAAAAAGTACATTTATTTCAGTTCTTCAATACAAAAAGTAAAGCTCAAATATTGTATAAAGTCATTACAAACAGAGTGATCTGTTTCAAGTGTTTATTTCTATTAATGTTGATGTTATGGCTTACAGCCAATGAAACCCCAAAAGTCATTATCCATTATCTCAGTAAATCAGAATAATTTTAACAAAAACACCTGCAAAGGCTTCCTAAGCATGTAAAAAGATCCCTTAGTCTGTTTCAGTAGGCTTCACTATCATGGAGAAGACTGCTGGCTTGACAGATTTCCAGAAGGCAGTCATTGACACTCCACAAGGATGGTAAGCCACCAAAGGTCATTGCTTTAGAAGCTAGCTGGTCGGGGCACCTTTTGCATCAATTACTGCATTAATGCATGGAGGCGATCAGCCTGTGGCACTGCTGAGGTGTTATTGAAGCCCAGGTTGCTTTGATAGCAGCCTTCAGCTTGTCTGTATTATTGGGTCTGGGGTCTGTCATCTTACTCTTGACAATGCCTCATAGATTCTCTATGGGGTTAAGGTTAGGTGAGTTTGCTGGCCAATCAAGCACAGTGATACTGTTGTTTTTAAACCAGGTATTGGTACTTTTGGCAGTGTGGACAGGTGCCAAGTCCTGCTGGAGAATGAAATTTGCATCTCCAAAAAGCGTGTCAGCAGAGGGAAGCATGAAATGCTCTAAAATTTCCTTGTATACGACTGTGCTGATTTTGGTCTTGATAAAGCACAATTGACCTACACCAGCAGATGAAATGGCTCCCCAAACCATAGTGGAACCTTCACACTAGACATCAAGCAGCTTGAATTGTGTGCCTCTCCACTCTTTCTCCTAGACTTTGGGACCTTGATTTCCAAATTAAATGCAAAATTGACTTTCATCTGAAAACAACACCTTCGATCATTGAGCAACAGTCCAGTTCTTTTTCTCCTTGGCCCAGGTAAGATGCTTCTGGCATTGTCTATTGGTCATGAGTGGCTTGACACAAGGAAAACACTTGTAGCCCATGTCTTGGATACATCTATGTGTGGTGGCTCTTGAAGCAATGACTCCTGCAGCAGTCAGGTCCTTGTGAATCTCCCTCAAATTTTTCAATGGTCTTTTCTTAACCGGGATAACCACAGCCTTGAAAGGCTTGTTGGTTGTACACCTTTTTCTTCCACACTTTTTCCTTCCACTCAACTTTCCATTAATATGCTTGGATACAGCACTCTGTGAACAGCTAGCTTCTGTAGAACTAACCTTTTGTGGCTTACTCTCCTTGTGGAGTGTGTCAATGACTGCCTTCTGAACATCTGTCAAGTCGGCAGGTATAGACTTCACAGGAACACAAAGATGACTGTGACTGGGGCCTTCAGTATTCCCCGTTGATGCTGTTATACCTCATCAGAGTCCTGTGATCTCATCACTAGAGGCTGATGTGTACTCAATGGGTGTGTTCATAAAACAAAGCCATCTAAATGCTGCTGTCAGAGATGGTGGCATCTATATAGTCAAACAGCAGTAATTAGAGCTAGCTCCAGTCTCTGCTGTTAGTCAGGTGGTAAATCTTTAGCTCAGTTGGCACCTGCCGATTATAGAGCTCTCTCAGTTCCTGAGTTCGATCCATTCTGCACCCAATATAGGACATATATCTATGTCTTGTGTTTGGGAGGGCTTAACCAATACTAATGGCCTCTGTTATGGGAAGAGGTGCTTTTCTCTTTCCACCGCAATTTTAAATACATTTTAGTAATTAATTTCATGTAGGAAACCTTCCATTTGCACTTTAGGAAGATATAAAAGGATGTCTACTGAGGCCATGTATGACATAGTCGCTGTAAATGCATGACAGTGAAACCTTTCTCGGCAGTGACAGCTGACTGTGACTCAACCATCAGCTTATCGGCAGAGCTGCTATACTTAGATAACCTACTAATATATGTCATTGTTATTTTTGTGTGCGACTAGTGGTTTTCAGTCACTAATGAGTCTACTTGCACGTTTCTCCGAGTTGATGTACTATGTTAACGTAACCTAATGGTAGACTTGTTAAGTAACAGACAGTAGACCATTGATGTCTTGTCGGGAATATCTCATTACTTTTTTTTTTTTTTTTTTTTTTTTTTTTTATAGAGGTCTTTGAAAAAGTTTCTAAACATTTTTAACAGCTGAATTTTTTTTTTTCCCTTTTAAACTTTTAACTTTCGGTGAAAGCATTACATCTGATTAGCACAACCCGCATTTAAGTTTGGTATTACTTTGAAGTATTGCTAGTATGTTTCTAACTTTTCGACTAGAGATATGAAGCGCTGTCATTTCTGATATGGGGTCATGCAGCAGTTCACTGTGATCTCGTAGAGTAGAATTGATTCTGTTCTGTTCTGAAAAGGGTCCAGCTAGTAAAATCTGACTTAAATATGTTGCCGTATAAAACAAAATACTGAAAAAGAAAGCATTTTCTTAACATCACAGATGTGTTACAGCGGGAAGTAACGGTACATTTACACAAAATATTGATTTCTGCTTTGCCTTTGATTTCAAATGTCTGTTTTTGTTTCCTTTTAGGCAAAAGCAAGCAGACATTCCTCTCTTTATCCAATGTGAATCAAGAAGGTGTAGAAGAGGCTAGATTAATAGACTGGAAGACTACTAAGCAAGAAAACAAATCTCTCGGTTTCCAGCAGCTCCCGTTGTTTGATAGAATTGTCGAATATCTCTTGTAAATATCTCCTTTTCTGATTGCACACTTGCCAAATGGAAGGTTTTCCAAATCTTGACAGCCCATTTTTCTGATGCTAGAATCGCCATGCAGCATGTTAAACCTGACCTGTACCAACACATTACTGAGTGTTGTTCTTCGCGTATGTTTTTTATTTTTGTCACCGGTACGAGCAAATATTTCAAATATTAACCAATTCTGCTGAATTAAGCAGCAACATTTTCATCATCTTTCTTTTTTTTTTTTTTTGTGCATACAGTTTCAGCATTAATTTTTTTTTTTTCTTTTGAAAGCAAAGGTACAATCATTTTGCAAAAAGATAAAAGCAGAAAAAACAATATGACTTATTGTAAATAGGTATCTCCATAAGACCATTTGGCAAGTTCATTATATGTAAGCGCTATGTTAAGTTAATTTAAATCTGAATAATATGTATATTTTTACTAACACTACTTTTTCTTTTTGGATGACTGAATAGAACGTAGGTTCCTGATTTTAAAATGTGCCATACAATCTCTCATGGGCTCATCAGATTGTATCATTGTCTTATGTGTCAATGTCTTACCTTGAGCAATGAATGAACAAACGAATGACCTTCAGAACGTATCGGAAAGCGTTCAGTTTCCACATGGCGTGTGAGATCAGTACAGTGCGTTCTCTTTGTACGAGTGTCTTTTGAATGCCTCGTTACTAGATCATCGACATCGTGCATTTGCCAAAGTACCAATCTTCTTAACAGCCGTTTAAACATCTGACCAATATCCTCAGGATGTAGTCAGACCCTCTCTGAGCACGAAAATTCGTTTCCAAGTGCCAAAAAAAATTGCTTTGGTGCTCAAGGAAAATGAGAGGGATGCATAGACTGGTAAGAAAAGGGTTAAAAACGAACGCCTAATGCACTCACAATTTTTAACCATTTTTGTTTTAAATTGCTACTTATTAAATTGAAATCCTAATGGGCAGACAGATCAAATTAGAAAGCACCTATTTAGTACCCTGCAGGGGAGATAATATCGGCAGCACATAGCAATACTCTGTTATGTAATATGCAGGAGCAAGGTGTATTGTGTCCTCTGTATGGGCAAACGTGTCATTATTTATTTCCCATGTAGCCTTATTTTCCTGTGCAGTTATTACTTCTGGAATGATAGCATTTTTTTGTAATGCTAATTAAGCTGTTGAACATTTTATTGCTGGAAAACATAACCTCATCTCTTAATCAGATCTACTCTGAGAGCTAATTTTGCACTTGATTAGAAATGACTGCTCATCTACTGTGGCTTGGGTAATGCAAGAGCGTACCTTGAAGGGTTTATCCTGTTAATTATAGTCATGCAGACAGTCCTGAAAAGCTGTTAATTGGTATTTTAAAGTAATTTAAATATTTCATACTCTTTTAGATTTTTTTACTTTCATTTGCTCCCCTGATGTGCTGCTGGGGAATTGCTGTGGATAAAATCTGTCACCTTCCCCCTCTGGCAGCTGATGATTTTGTCATTTTTTAAAATTTTCCCTGCAGAAGACTCTACTCCTAAAGTTACTGCAGAGGCAGTATTTGATTTCCTTTCCTGAAAACAGGGCAGAAATCATTTAAATTGACTGTTTTGCAGTGAACAAAAGATCTCAATGTGGAGACCTGGCTGTTAGGAGCGTGACTAAGCCTGTGAGTCCAGCAGAACTTGGCTCATTACATGGAGTGCACTTAGCTGTATTCTCGTGTAAAGTTGAAGCATTATTGTAGTTTTTTGATCTATAAATTAATATGATTAATGGTGTTACAACCCTTTCAAAAGTTTTTGTGGCTGAATTTCACACATTTTGCTGTATTTTTTTTTTCCTATTCTGTTAGATGGAATTTTACACTTGCCATTTTTTTGTAGGTCAAAACACTCCAGCCAAATGTTAGTTTAACTCAAATGCCTGCAAAGCATTTGTGTTTTGTTTTTGTTTGCTTTTTTGAGGATGTTTCAAAACGCAGCTTGCTTTAGATATATGGGGTGTTTTGTTGGCTTTATTCCCATAGCCTTCACTATAGGGCTTCAAAAAACGAAACCGAAAAACGCATGTTCAAAATGTTACATCGTAAAACCGCTGCTAAAACGCTTACAAGATAGTCATCATAAATGCGTGAAGTTCATTACTGTGCTCACAAGCATCAAATAGTGCAGGAAAAGTTAGTTATGTGTGAACGAACCCTTAATAATTCATAAGAATTTAGTTTTCTCCTAATTGTGTGCCAATGGAGAGAAGTCATGTAACTGGGATATGATTTGGGAATAGTGTAGAATGAGTTTGAGCATTGTGGTATGTAAAATATGAAATCCTCATAGAAATATTTGCGCTTGCTTTCTTGTGATTGTCCAGGTTTCAGTCTACTATAGATCTATTGTGTATCTTTAACATTAGGGATTATTTTTATTCGCATTCTGTCTGCTGTATTAAAGTGGACAACCATGCAGAATAGCTAGTGTGCATAAAATTAGGAACCAGTAGTTCATAGACATTGCTTCTTCTTGCTCCTTCTCATTTAGTGGAATATTCAGCTGGAGACATTAACCTGGCCCTACCTTTCGGGTAATGATACTTTGTAGATAATGTGGAGAGACTATTAAAGCTGTAGAGTATGTTTAGTCATACGTATGTGTGCATAGAAGTTGGGTTTCTTCTGTCTCCATCTATGTTCCGCAGGTAATAATAATGCAAGGCCAAACTAACCTCATGTTCTCACCAAATGCCAATGTGGACAAAGTCTTAAGCAGAACGACTAACTCTCATAGTGCCTTTTGCATTATGTGTTGACAAAATAGTTTCTATTCCCAAAAAGGGAACATAAGAAAGCTACATGATCACAAGCAAATATAAGTGATGTTCTCTATAGCCTCCATCAATATTGTGTCTGGTGGTGCTCTTCTTCCTCATGAAGACAAGGGGTCTTTATTTATGAACATTACTTGTTCACATGTCGTTTAACTCTGTAACCACCTTCATAAATTTAGATATGAACTATGCGACCATGTAACTTTAAGAGGTTTTCTCGTAATAAATGGGTAAAATGACAAAGTGAATGCAAAAACAAGAAGCTTTGCAATCTACTACTTATGTAAAATCCTCCCAAGAATGGAGAGTACAGTTTACGGCTTGTAGGCGGCCACCTTTGCAGCTTACCAGAGATAACTGATCTAGGCAAGGAGCGAAGCACCTGTAGGTTGTATCCAAAAAACAAAAGCTTGCAAGGGCCACATCGCAGGAACGGCTGCATTGTAGAACACAAAGTGCATGCCACTAGAGTGACTGTTGCTTGCCCAAATTGTGCCATTCCCCTGCAAGAAGAAAACCTGTAGGCATGGTAGCAGTGCACTCACGAAGAGCGTTCATGAGATTATTCTTTGTAAGAGAGGCTACAAAATGTTTTGAGGAGGACCTATCTCCTCCTAGGAAGCTTCATGAGGGAAACTAACTAAAATGTAAACGTTTTTCAAATCTTTATAATTGGAAAAGTAAAAACATTTTTTCTAATTTATTAACAAAATCTCTGAGAGGAAGGCTTAATCGTCTTTCTACTGTCTCACTATCTTGATCGCTTTGTGAGACTTCTTGCTTCTGAGCTGGGAGATGCCACTGTCTTGGAGATGTTGTACAGCAAGCAGACACAGGAGATCTGTGCTGCTTTTTTCATACTGGATGTAGTAATGTATTAAGCAATGTAAAATTGATCTTTTTTTATGGAGCAGCATGAGAAGGTTAGAAGAAACCCACTACACAAGTCAAACATGTCACAGCTCCTGTTTTGAGCTCTGTGTGATGTAGTGAGAGCTTCAGATTAATCCTTTAGAAGCTGCTGTGTACCCAAACAGTAGATTAATCTTTTACAAGCAGATATTTTGTCTTCTAGTTGATTAACTCTCCACAAGATGCCATTTCCTCCTTGTGAAGATATAACTTTGTAGAAACCACTTCATCCTTCTCCTTTAGGTACCTTGGTTCTCCCATGATTTTCCATGGAGTAGCAAGTTGACACATTAATGACCTGATTTGTTCCCCAGAGTCTCCGTTGCTCATGTATAGAATCATTTCCCACCTGACAGTAACTACAGAAGAAACAATCTAAAGTTTTTTTCCCCTCACTCTGGTAAAGTAAAAGCAAAACCTGTGCCCCAGTAATGGTGACAGAAATCATCAGAGCTGCTCCTGTCCAGTATTTGTGTGAAATCTCATTTCACCTTCTGTCACCCTTTCTTCCTCTCTGAAGCGATAGGTCCTCCTTTAAATTACTGATGATGAGCAACGTTTAGAAATCCTGGATTTGTTGCACAAGGCAGCCAATCTGAGCTCGGCTTTTGTCAACCTGTTCTTCATAAATCAAAGCTACATTATTTGTTGCTATTGGACCTTTAGTTATAAATGATGCCCGAAGTGTTCAAAATTAATAAGGTTTGTAATATATATTAAAATCCAAGGGCGATACAAACTACCACTTGTTACATCTTTCACCATTTTTTGTTGCCATTGCATTGGCAGAACTGCCATTCACGTTTAGACTGCACACATGAGATTTTACTTATGTCGTATATTTTTCATCAGATAGAAGTGGCAATCCCTTGTTTTTATTGCAAGAGTTCAGCAGTAGATCGTTTTACTTTACTATTTCTGCTCGGTTTGGACTTTGTCCTATGAAGCAGAGCAGGGTATGGAGGTAATCCTATGCATTTCTATATACACGGCCTATACAGCATTTTCTTAAATGCACTAAAACCCAATGCATAGAACTTTTGCATGGGTCATTGTCTTCTGGGGAATCCTTGGTGCTTTATTCTCTTCTCTAGTATCCATGCTATGTTTCTCTGTCAAATCTGGAATATGTCAAACAGATGTTATGTATTTAACACTTGTCCACAAAATCTGCTATGTTCAGAAGCTATACAGTGCCTGTCTTCCATTCGCCATCTAAAATAGCCATAGTCCACTTTGAGTATTAGACTGGAGCTAAATTTACCTTGTTTCTAGATATACTCCATAAACAAGCACATATTGATATGGGATCTACATGGTTCTCAAGTCTTAATTCAGTTTCCTTAGGTCATTATGCTGCATTATTTTCACAAATGAGACTTAACTTACAGGGCAGAGTTGACCTCATTTTCCCCATAGATGTGAACCAAACCTTAAAACATAACAGCAACCCATTGATTTCAACAGAAAATTCCAGGCTTTCTTAAAAGTCATCCTTAGTGCAAACATCATAGCAGGCGTTTCTGTGTATTTTTGTTTTATTTTTGTGGAGAGGTAATGAGCTGGGATAAGGCATTATCAGAGCATGCTTGTGCGCTAACCAAGTGTCTTCACCGTGCTCGAAAAATATGTTTGAGTCCTCACAGATGCGCAACACATGCAGGTATTACCTGTCTGTTAGGCAATCCCTGCATGTGTTTCGGTTGTTGAACAGCCGCGAGACATGCAGCCACCGGGAATCGAACATATTATTTGAACACACCGAAGACATTCGGTTAGCACCCGAGCATGATCTGATAACGCTTTATTAGAGCACGTACACTCATCACTAGTAGCTAGCGCTCAGCTAACTATCACTAGCTCCTGTGCCATCTATAAAGTTAGAATATGTATCTTTAATCACGGCAAATTTGGGCTGAACTGAAGTGTCCTAGTCTGAATAATTTATTCATTGATGCTGTAGAATAAATGGAGATCTTCCACTATGCATTTTTTTTATGTGAAATATTGTACGTTCTTGTCCATGTCCGCTTCTGAGGAAAAAAACAGCAGAAACATATGTGAAAAAACATGATACTGCGCAATATACCCAGTACCACAGACCTTAAATGGAGCAGTAATGTGGCTGCACGACTATCTCTCCATTAAAAATATCAAACACCTTTTCTCATTTATCCTGTGACTAGTTGATGAGATGTGATCTTGGGTCAGCCCCTTTAATGCCCACTTGTCTCTTGCCATTTTTTTTGCTGGTTAGTTTACGAAATGCCAACAACTTAAGGTGCCCATACACCATAAACAGCGGTCAGGCAGCCCTTGATTGAATCCGCAACATATTTATTCTGTTGCAAATTACTTCACGTCTAGATGTACTGTACTTGAGTAAAGCATAAAATCTTAGCTGGAAGGCAGATGCCCCCCAAAATACTACGAAGCATAAATTCCCCAGTAATGATATAGATCCCTACAATATTGATGTATAGATTAAGCTATTGGAGAGTTGCTAAGTAATTAGACCGTAACCCAGTGGAAGTACATGGTAATTCCAGACATTGCGAGTCATATAGGCAGATATTAATGGGGATCTGGCATTACAAATGAATATTCACATTCGGTTAAATATTCATTTTGTTGATCTTGTGGAAAAAATACATTTTGATTCTTTCATTGCACTGAAGAACTTTGATTGGGAATATCAACCATTCTGGATGGATTTTAATAATTATATGATTTTGCTATTTAAAGATTGTAATGCTGCCAAAAAAAGCACCAGACTCTTGGACTGCAGAAAAAAATAGCTTACTGATTGATTTGCTCTCTTTTCTTAAAATTCATCTGCCTTTTTATTTTTCTATTTTCAATGTATGTGTATTGTAAGTAACTATTCAATAAAACAACATTTTGTTGAAAGAATGTATCGATGTATTTCCAAGACTTTATTTGGTCGTATTTGTGCATATAGATTATATCTAGTGGAAATGGATGTAATAGAAGATCCTCTTCTGTTTCCTTATGTTGGAAAGTGTCTGTTATGATCCCGGTCCTAACATAATAATCTGGAGGAACATGAAGCAGCTTTTGAAGCCAAATGGAATGTATAAATACATGCATTTGGTTCCAAAAGTGACAATGGAAGTTTAGCCTCTTTACAATGAATTTGAAAGAAAGCCATTATGATGAAATGTCTACTTTTAATTTAAGGAGTGTAATAAAAAATATTATGTTTATTGTATAGGAATTACGGTAAATATATTTGCCCTCATACTCCCTCAATTTGTCACCAGAAATGTGAACATGTAGTTGTACAATTGACTGATGAACCAATTCATAGTCTGTTGTGGCCTGTTTTACCTCCCTATATCTTTACAAACTAAGGAGATTACTGGTCTGGAGTTTAAGTTCTATTTGGTTGATGATCATGACCACTGTTAAAGGGGTTTTCTATTTTTGGGATGAAAGTCTGCAGTCACTCTGTGACTTCAGACTTGATTCCTCTGCATGTGCACCGTAGTATGTTAGCATTCAGGGGTGGTCATGTGACCGTACATATGCGATTTGCATACTTCCAGCCACTTAGCCACTTTCCAACTAGACGTGCTTGGCCTCGCTCAATACAAGTGAATTGAGAAAGGCCTCTCATGTCTACTCCGCATGTGACTGCATGTATGAGAATCGCATACTTTGTTACACAACTGCCCACTCTCGCTGCACTGGAAAATCCTGTGTGGATTGTGAAGATTCAGAAGTCTATAGTCTCATAGATTGATGACAGATTTTCATCCCAAACTTGGACAATCCCTTTTAATATTCTGTCCTAAGTGGTGTCAATGCAGTTTTGATTTGCTTTAAAAAAAAAAAAAAATTAAAACACCTCAGAGATCCATAGTAGAGTAAACTAAGAGTGACTAAATGAACCATATAGTTTGGTCTTAAAAATGAAAAATACCCAAGCAGGCTCAACAATTTCATAAGGACTGAAAAAGTTGAAAACACAGTGTGGATGATCATAGACTTCTTAGTTTGGTAGACAAAACATCTAGTCAAGTTAAGAACACTGAGGTGGTTGGAATATCATGGTCATTGTCTGAAATCAAGAGATGACTTATTAAAAGTAAATCCAGCAAGCTTATCTAAGAATTCAGTCCACTGGAAAAAAAAAACAAAGAGCACATTGGTCTTTGCAAGAATGCAATTGTAAGAAAAAGAGCCTGCACAGTTCTGAAACTAGAGTCTATGGGCAGCGAAAACGACCATTAACTCCTACCAGAATGATGGAAGTAAAACATTTTGAGCAACCTCCTGTTTTGTGGCCTCCCTTCTAACCCTCTTGCACCCCTCCAATCTATCCTAACCTCCGCTGCCTGACTAATCCACCTGTCCCCCCGCTATTCCCCTGCCTCGCCCCTCTGTCAATCCATTCACTGGCTCCCCATTACCCAGTGACTCCAGTTCAAAGCGCTAAGCATGGCATAAAAAGCCATCCACAACCTTTCTCCTCCATACATCTCTGACCTAGTCTCCCGGTACTTACCTGCACGCAACTTCCGATCCTCACAAGATCTCCTTCTCTACTCCCGTCTTATCTCCACTTCCTACAATTGCATACAAGATTTCTCCTGTGCATCCCCTCTACTCTGGAACTCTCTACTCCAACATACACTCTTGCCTACCATGGGATCCTTCAAAAGGAACCCGAAGGCCTACCTCTTCTGACAAACGTACAACCTGCAGTAACAATCGCTCCACCATACCACTGCACGACCAAATGATGCTATAATATAGGTTTGACGGTCTAATGTGCTTGGGAGCATCCCAACTATTCCCTGAGAGATGATATCTGGGGGACTAATCTGGCATGACTGATTTTGGAATGCTGATCTACTGTTGTCCATATATTGAATGCATCCAGTACGAGAGTGCACATATGACATATCAAACATTGAAGGTCACACACCCTGGCAGAAGGTCACCTGTAAATTGTGAGAAATGTGTACAAAAACAGGGAACCTTGTGCCAGTGTTGAATGAGATGGACACAGTCATAGTTTTGGGAACACCAAGAACTTCCGTGAAGAATTTAATAACATTCTTCTTTCTTACTACTGTGACTAACATTAAGCTAAATCGTGCTACTAAATGACTTTCTATAAAATATCCCAAATGGAGGTTCTCCTTTATTGCAGTTATTAATAAGCTCCAATAATATGTGTACTTGATGTGCTGTTTTTACTGAAAAAAAAAAACAATTCCTTTTTATCTCATTACCCAATGATTCTGTTTTAAATATTTATAAGCATTTTGAGAGCTGATTATCTTAAAAAAAAATTAACTGATCTCTCAAAGAATATTAGTTTTAATCGATTTCCACTTCTAGAAGCCCGGATACCTTTTAAGCTTAACGAGAAAACAACATAAATAACGGTAAAACCTAATTAGCAATGAAAGATATTTAGCCGTCTGGAATACAAAGTTTTCACCAAACTGTGACATCCTTGTAAATGAGCCCAAGCTTTTGTTTGCATTCGTTTAGTTTATCTTCATTCTGCAGGAAATCATTAATGAAATTAATCCACTGCTGTGAACAGGCTGTGGCAGGAGGTTTGAAGACACTCCTGCTATGCAAGTAATTGGTGATCTTCCCAGAACTGCCTTTTACAGGGGTTTGTCTCACAATAAATCCTTGTTCAAAAGCTCAAACAAATGACATAAGGTTAACATGGTGTAATTTAATGTTCGGAGCTTAAAGCACGCATTGATAGCAATCTTAATTCACAGAACCTGCAAAGCTTAGCTCGGTTTAAATCCCCAATCATGTAGCTTAAATGTCAAATAAGATATGCATATTTTTCATAGCAAATTATTTTTTGCATAATCTATTATTATAACCCCATAAGGACAGCCCTCATTTGGCTTGCCTGACCAAACATCGTTTTTTTTTTTATTTTTATTTTTTTTTGTCATAGTGTTTCAGGAGTCATGTTTTGTTTGATTTTCTCCTGCTTTAGATGTATAATGGCTTCTTTTTTTTTGTGGGATGAGCTGCATTTGCCAGTGACAATATTTTGGGGTTCATATAACTCATTACCTAATGTTTCCTAACTCTTTATGGGGAGAAATAGAGGAAAAAAACAGCAATTCTACAGTTGTTTTTGATGTATTCAGTTTTATACTATTCATGTGCTGCACAAATCTAGAGTGAGATTTATTCTCTTTCTGTTTGCACTTTGCGGTACATTCAACTAACACTTTTTATGACACATTTTGGGAAGTGGAATGAGTAAAGTAAAAAATGGCAAATCTAGATTATTTTTTTAAACACTCTTCACCATTCGGTTTAATTGACATTTATTATTAATTCCACAGCACTTTACAGACATTATCGGCACTGTCCCCATTGGGGCTCACTCTAGATTCCAATTCGTTATTTCTTAGGACATGATATCTGAGTCAATGCACTAATGACTACCAAAATTTATACAGGATTTTTTTACGTTTTACTTTTTGCACCAAAAAATCAGTTTTTTTTGGTCACCGTATTCTTAGGCTCCTATTTATCCCAATCTACTATATAATTGTCTAATTCTGTCTGTAACGGAAATCCCGCCTCGCTGATAGGCCGCCACCAATCAGCGGCAGGCGCAGTCCAGCCTCTCGCATCGCTGATTGGTCGCAGCTAGTGTTGAGCATTCCGATACCGCAAGTATCGGGTATCGGCCGATATTAGCTGTATCGGAATTCCGATACTTAGTTCCGATACTTTTTTCATATCGAATACCGGAATCGGAAGTTCCCATAATGCTAGGAGCCCGCTCGATTTGATTCAGCCAATGGGGATCCTCAGATGTGTGGGCATATCCTGTTAGGCATGTAGGCATGTTAACTACTGGCATGGCTGTGATTGGCTGCTGAAATGATGTCATGATGCAATATAAAAAGCGCTGCAGCCGCCATTTCTGGTCACTCTGCTGTGAATTCAGTTAGGGACAGGCTGCTGTTGAAGACTGTGAGGGACAGTTAGAAATAGCGATTCCACAAAACATATAGTGCTTAACCCAGGCTACATAAACCACCACTGTAGCTTGCTTTTCCCTAGCAGCGCTGTTTTCACAGCTGTTTGCAAGGGCTGTGTGAGTGCAGACCCACGCTGTGTAGTGTGTCCTGCAGGCACGTCTGCTTGTAGGCCGGCCAGCGTGTGTCTCTGCCTCATACACATTTTTCTTTTATTGCTGCTTTTTTTTCTCCTGTATAGTGTGCTTCCATACGTATCCATATATGTTGGTTGCAAACACTAAAGGAGTGGACAGCGGAGCCTTTCAGCAGCCTTTCAGTGCTATAGCCCATTTCTCTGCACTGTTTTTGGCTGTCTGATAGGTCTCTCTGTGTGTGAGTGCAGCTCACGTTGCAGTGTGTTCTACAGCCACCGCTAGCTGTAGTCCGCTCAGCGTGCGTCACTGCCTCATACATAGTCCTTTTTTTGCAGCTAATTTAGCCAGATTTTTGCTCCTATATTAGTGTGCTTCCAACCGCATCTATTGTCATTGGTTGGTTGCAAACACTATATAGGATTAGATAGAGGAGCCTTTTTGCTGGCTTGTGCCCTTCAGGGCCAGCCAGGCTAGTATCACCCTATTTTTTGGAGCCTCATCAATTGCATTGTAGGTTAGCTTCCTGCATTGTAATCGCTCCAAAAAGTTTGTGATACTATAGCTTTCAAACTTTGGTCACATCCTTTCCTTTCCCCCCACCCAAAAAAAGGAAATAAAGTTCACCAAACACTCCACTTTACAGTTGTCTAGGCCACATTAGATCATATTAAAGTGTAGTACACACACTCTTAGCCAAATTAGTGTTTCTTATACTGGTTAGCAGGTGTTCAGGAATAAGAACACTAAGCCACCCCTTTTTTACTTTTCTGCCTATCTTTATCAGTCTACCAAGATGAAGAAGGCAGGGAGTAAGGCACGTGGCCGTGGAGTTTCAGCAGGGAGAGGATGGGGGGGATTCAGCAGGGAGAGGACGTGGGGATTCGGTATCTGCTGCGGCCACCAGTGACCCGGCATCCCCCACTTTTACCAGGCAACAGTCCTTCATGCGCAGCTTTGTAGGACCTCGCCGTACCCCACTGCTGTGTGACGAACAAATTGAAGCCGTTGTCGGATGGATGGCAGCTAACGCATCCACTTCAATGACTTCCGCATCCTCCCAAGGCCAGAGCACTGAAGAGCAACCATCTGTCTCTTCACCACCTGCCAAATTGCCCAGGCAGTCTGAGAGCCCTGGACAGGAGCCATCTCAATCTTTACTTCTGTTCTCAGAATCTGTTGGCTTGGAAAGAGGTGGCCAGCCAAGCAGCATTCTAGAGCGTGAAGAAGAGGGAGTATGCAGTGATGCGCAACTGCTTTGTCCCTCTGAATCTGAAGAGGCGGGTGGGCCAGTGCCTATGGTCAGCACACCTCAGTATGCATCAGATGATGATGAGACTCAGTTGCCAATTTCTGATGCGTACGGTGCTGGCGAGACAACCCAGGACCAGCCGGTGCTTGAAGAGGGGAGTGGAGATGATGAGGTCCTTGACCCATCATGGCGTCAGCCACTGGAAGGTGGTGGGAGCAGCTCTGAGGAAGAGATTCCCCGTACGGCCAAAAGAGGAGGGAGAGGGCGGGGGCAGACTTGGTTGCCTGTAGCCTCCACTTTGGCACCCGTGAGGAGCAATCCTCTTCCAAAACACAAAACGGGCGCTCCCAGGACTTGCAGTGCGTGGTCTTTTTTTGACACAGTTGCAGATGACATTTGCTTTGTCAAATGCAAGCTGTGTCATCAGAAAGTGAAACGAGGGAAAAATGTGACCAACCTCAATACCACAAATATGTGGAAACATGTGCGTACCAAGCACGAGGTTGAGTTACACAGACACACTGAAGATGTAGGCCAACTTTCAGCAGCACCTACCACCTCTTCAGCTCGTGTTGGGGCCTCTTCCTCCAGCTCACACACAGCTGGTTCGGCTTCCTCACTGGAACGCCATGGAAGAACCACTGCCACTGTTGTCCAGAGACCCAGTGAAATTCCACCCACTTAACCACGTTCGCAGTCATCAGCACACTCCCAGGCCACTCACCAGCAATCGGTAGCACAGGCATGGGAGAAAAAGCGGCCATATTCGGCAAACCATCCCCGAGCACTGGCTCTGAATGCCGGCATTGCCAAACTACTGGCCCTTGAGATGCTGTCATTCAGGCTGGTGGAGACTGACACCTTCCAGAACTTTGTCTTTGGCAGTTCCACAATACAATGTGCCCAGCCGCTTTTATTTCAGCAGGCAAGCTGTCCCTGCCCTGCAAAAGCATGTGGAGGGAAAAATTAAAAATGCGCTACTAAATGCCGTCAGTAGCAAGGTCCACCTGACCACCGATGCGTGGACCAGTAGCCATGGACAGGGACGATACCTTTCCCTCACTGCCCATTGGGTCAATGTTGTGGAGCCGGGTACAGATCTGGAGAGTGGCTCTGTACGTATTCTGCCAACTCCAAGGATTGCAGGAATGCAGTCTGTACATATTGAGTCCTCCTCCTACTCTAGTTCCTCGGAATCAGCACTGCGTGAGCCTGTTAGCCCAGATATGAGCACAGGTGTGGCCAAACGTCAACAGGCCGTCCTTAAATTAATTTATTTAGGGAATTGGAGCCACACAGCACAGGAGCTCTGGAATGCCATCAAGCAGGAGAGCGATGTGTGGTTTGTGCCAGCGAAACTCGAGCCAGGTTTGGTAGTGAGTGACAATGGCCGAAATCTAGTGGCAGCTCTAGGCCTAGGCAACCTCACTCACATACCATGTCTGGCACACGTGCTCAATTTGGTCGTGCAGAGCTTTCTGAGGGACTATCCGGATCTTGATGCACTGCTGCACAAGGTTCGCCTAGAGTGTGCTCACTTGCGGCGTTCCAGCATGGCAAGATCGCGCATTGCATCTCTGCATCGCCGATTCCGCCTGCCAGAACATCGCATCATATGTGACCTCCCCACCAGGTGGAATTCAACGTTACATATGTTGGAGAGGTTGTGTGAGCAGCAGGCAGCAGTAATGGAGTACCAGCTGCATCAGGCGCAAACAAGTCGCACTGTGCGCCGGACACACTTCACCACCACTGAGTGGGCCACTATGAGGGACATCTGCCAAGTTTTGTGTGCCTTCGATGACTCCACGCGGATGGCCAGTGCAGATGATGCACTAATCAGCATGACTGTCCCCCTCATCTGTCTGCTTCAAAAAACCTTACAAGCACTAAGTGAGGAGGTTTTTGAAGAGGTCGAGGATGAGCAGTCAGAAATGCCATCTGCTTCTGGCAAGTCTGCGCAACGTGCTTCCACACAAAAGCCCAGGCAGGGGACACTTAGTGAGGAGGATGACGAGGAGTCAATGGAGGAGGAGGAACACATCTCCCCAGAGGAGGGAGGTACACAAGGCTCTAGTAGTCAGTGTGTAGAGCGAGGGTGGGGTGATGCTGAGCAGGCAGAGATGCTGCCTCAAGCTGGGGACAGCGTTTCCGGTCCAGTTGGCAGTCTGCAGCACATGGTTGATTTCATGCTGCAGTGCTTGTTAAATGACCGCCGCATCGCCAACATTCTCCACACGGCTGATTATTGGGTGTACACCCTCCTAGATCCTTGCTACCGGGACAACTTACAAAGCCTCATACCACAGTTGAACCGGGAGCGAAAAATGCGGGAGTACCAAGAAACACTTGTGCAGGCCATCATGTTCTCCATTCCCCCCACAAGTGTTGCTGGTAGTGCTTTTCAAAGCAGCCATGTGGGTAGAGGCAGTGGAGGAAGCTCTGCACAAAGAGGTAGCAGAGGCAGTGCCGCAGGACAAGGCAAGGCCAGTATGGCCCAAATGTGGAAAAGTTTTGTGGGACCGCCACAAACGGCTACACCATCATAGACAGCTCCAGTCAGCAGGAGGCAACGTTTCCGTCAGATGGTGACAGACTACTTGTCGTGCCCTGTTAGTGTTCTCCCAGACGGCTCTTCCCCGTTCAAGTATTGGGTCTCTAAGCTGGATACATGGCCAGAGTTTAGCCAGTATGCATTGGAGGTGCTGGCTTGCCCTGCTGCCAGTGTATTATCGGAACGTGTCTTTAGTGCTGCAGGTGTTGTGGTAACAGACCGTCGCACGCGACTATCTGCCGATAATGTTGACCGGCTTACTTTTGTGAAAATGAACAAGGCCTGGATCTCACCTGAATTTGCCAGTCCTCTTCCAGAATAAATAATTGGCTGGCAACAGGATCCAGGTCTCCTGTTGTGTTCATGTTTCTATGACCTGAACTTTATTTCCTGGGCTACAGCAACGCCCGTTGTTGCTCAGAAGTGCTGTCCGCACAGACAAAACACTCGCTCATGTGTAAGTGGGGTTCAGTAACGTCAGCTGATCCCCTGCTGTGTGTACGGCAAACTCTCCTGCTGCCTACAACTTCTGACTACCTCTGATTTAATATGTTCTCTGATTTGCCCTCTGTCTCCACTCTGTTTTGAGTATTTCCTCCGGCCTACAACACCGCCTGTTTCTGCTCTCAAGTGCCGTCTGCACAATCCACACTTGTTCCTGTGGTACCTGGGTCCTGTAACATCTGCTCATCTCCAGAGTTGAGCACGGCAATGTCTCCTGCTTTGTCTACATTCCCACTACTTGTAGTGGAAATGTGGACAGAGCAGGAGACATTGCCTGACTCACCTCTAGGGAGAAGCTGCTGTTACAGAACCCCAGTAACACAGGAACAAGTGTGGGTTGTGCAGACGGCATTTCAGAGCAGCAACTGGCATGGTTGGAAGCCAGCGGAAATACTCGAAACAGAGTGAAGACAGAGGCCTAATTGGAGTACGTTGACAGTTAGTAGTAGTCTAGAAACAATCGCAAACTGCCACCAAGTAGGCCTCGGCCTACTACCTGATTTTCCCTGGGCTCCGACACCGCCAGTTGGTGCTCAGAAGTGCTGTCCGCACAGACAAACCACTCGCTCATGTGTAAGTGGGGTTCGGTAACGTCAGCTGATCCCCTGCTGTGTGTATGGCAAAGTGTCCTGCTCCCTCCACAGTCAAACAACCTCAGATTTACACCTGGCTCCAAGTAGGCCTCGGCCTACTACCTCATTTTCCCTGGGCTCCGACAATGCCAGTTGGTGCTCAGAAGTGCTGTCTGCACAGACAAAACACTCGCTCATGTGTAAGTGGGGTTCGGTAACGTCAACTGATCCCCTGCTGTGTGTACGGCAAACTCTCCTGCTGCCTACAACTTCTGACTACCTCTGATTTAATATGTTCTCTGATTTGCCCTCTGTCTCCACTCTGTTTTGAGTATTTCCTCCGGCCTACAACACCGCCTGTTTCTGCTCTCAAGTGCCGTCTGCACAATCCACACTTGTTCCTGTGGTACCTGGGTCCTGTAACATCTGGTCATCTCCAGAGTTGAGCACGGCAATGTCTCCTGCTTTGTCTACATTCCCACTACTTGTAGTGGAAATGTGGACAGAGCAGGAGACATTGCCTGACTCACCTCTAGGGAGAAGCTGCTGTTACAGAACCCCAGTAACACAGGAACAAGTGTGGGTTGTGCAGACGGCATTTCAGAGCAGCAGCTGGCGTGGTTGGAAGCCAGCGGAAATACTCGAAACAGAGTGAAGACAGAGGCCTAATTGGAGTACGTTGACAGTTAGTAGTAGTCTAGAAACAATCGCCTCGGCCTACTACCTGATTTTCCCTGGGCTCCGACACCGCCAGTTGGTGCTCAGAAGTGCTGTCCACACAGAAAAACACACTCGTTCATGTGAAAGTGGGGTTCGGTAACGTCAGTTGATCCCCTGCTGTGTGTATGGCAAAGTGTCCTGCTCCCTCCACAGTCAAACAACTTCAGATTTACACCTTGCTCCAAGTAGGCCTCGGCCTACTACCTCATTTTCCCTGGGCTCTGACAACGCCAGTTGGTGCTCGGAAGTGCTGTCCACACAGAAAAACACACTCGTTCATGTGAAAGTGGGGTTCGGTAACGTCAGCTGATCCCCTGCTGTGTGGCGGGCAAACTGCTGCTGCCTCCAAATTTTAGCTACTTCAGATTTAAACATTCTTTGATTTGGCCTCTGTCTCCACTCTGTCTCTAGTATTTCCCCTGACCTCCAACACCGCCAGTTCCTGCTCACAGTTGCCGTCCACGTATTCCACACGTGTTCCTGTGTTACTGGGGTTCTGTTACGTCAGCAGATCCCCCAGTGTGTGTCCGCCACTGTCTCCTGCGCTGTCCACCTTCCCACTGCAAGCGGTGGAAATGTGGACAGAGCAGGAGACAGTGGCAGACACACATCAGGGGATCTGCTGACATTACAGAATCCCAGTAACACAGGAACACGTGTGGATTGGGCAGACGGCTACTGTACACATAAACTGGTGGTGTTGGTGGTCACGTGAAATCCTGGAAACAGAGTGGAGACAGATGCCTAATTGGAGCACGTTGACAGCCTGTTGTAGCCTACAAACAATCTAAAACTGCCACCAAGTAGGCCTCGGCCTGCACCCTGGTTCTCCCTGGGCTCCAACAACGCTAGTTGGTGCTCGGAAGTGCTGTCCACACAGAAAAAGACACTTGTTCATGTGAAAGTGGGGGTCAGTAATGTCAGCTGATCCCCTGCTGTGTGGAGGGCAAACTGCTGCTGCCTCCAAATTCAAACAACGTCTTATCTTAAATTGCCTCCAAGTAGGCCTCAGCCTACAAAATGACTATCCCTGGGCTCCAACATCGTCAGTTGTTGCTCGGAAGTGCCGTCCACACAGAAAAACACACTCGTTCATGTGAAAGTGGGGTTCGGTAACGTCAGCTGATCCCCTGCTGTGTGGAGGGCAAAGTGTCCTGCTAACTCAAAAGTCAAAATACCTCAGCTTTACACCTGGCTCCTAGTAGGCCTCGGCCTGCACCATGATTGTCCCTGGGCTCCCAACACCGCCAGTTGGTGCTCGGAAGTGCTGTCCACACAGAAAAACACTCGTTCATGTGAAAGTGGGGTTCAGTAACGTCAGCTGATCCCCTGCTGTGTGGAGGGCAAACTGCTGCTGCCTCCAAATTGTAACTACTTCAGATTTAAACATTCTCTGATTTGGCCTCTGTCTCCACTCTGTCTCTAGTATTTCCCCTGACCTCCAACACCGCCAGTTCCTGCTCACAGTTGCCGTCCACGCATTCCACATGTGTTCCTGTGTTACTGGGGTTCTGTAACGTCAGCAGATCCCCCAATATGTGTCCGCCACTGTCTCCTGCACTGTCCACCTTCCCACTGCAAGCGGTGGGAATGTGGACAGAGCAGGAGACAGTGGCAGACACACATCAGGGGATCTGCTGACATTACAGAATCCCAGTAACACAGCAACACGTGTGGATTGGGCAGACTGCTGCTGTACGCATAAACTGGCGGTGTTGGTGGTCACATGAAATCCTGGAAACAGAGTGGAGACAGATGCCTAATTGGAGCACGTTGACAGTCTGTTATAGCCTACAAACAATCTAAAACTACCACCAAGTAGGCCTCTGCCTACACCATGATTGTCCCTGGGCTCCAACAACGCCAGTTGGTGCTCGGCAGTGTCTTTGGCACGGGGACTCCCTGTTGCCCAGCCTGGTTCCAGCACGCCTGCTGTTTCCGGGTAGTGTCAAGGTCACTATGCCACCAATCCGTTGTCCTGTCGTCTTGCGGCCGGGTTAGCCGACTCTACGGTGCCTGCAGTTTAGGTGACTCCTATGTGGGCTGCGGGAACTGGCACTGAAGGCTGGATCCGTAGTGCCAATGGGACATGGACCCCCTGTAGGACTGTGGGTTTCGGTAACTGCGGCCGGCTTGCGGCCTGGCTACTTTGCTTTCAATGGGTACCTTCTGCTACCCACCCGGGTTCCAGCACTGTCTGCTGGTTCTCGCCAGAGCCTTTGGCCTAGGTGCCTCCATCTCGGTATCCGAGGTCCAGCACCGTCAGCTGGTCCTTGGTAGTGCTTTCTAGCACAGGTACCTCCTGCCTAGTAACCGTGGTCCAGCACCGTCAGCTGTTCCTCGGTAGTGCCATTGGCTCTTGTAGCTTTTGCTACCCATCTGGGTTCCAGCACCGTCACCTGGTTCTCGGCAGTGTCTTTGGCACGGGGACTCCCTGTTGCCCAGCCTGGTTCCAGCACGCCTGCTGTTTCCGGGTAGTGTCAAGGTCACTATGCCACCAATCCGTTGTCCTGTCGTCTTGCGGTCGGGTTAGCCGACTCTACGGTGCCTGCAGTTTAGGTGACTCCTATGTGGGCTGCGGGAACTGGCACTGAAGGCTGGATCCGTAGTGCCAATGGGACATGGACCCCCTGTAGGACTGTGGGTTTCGGTAACTGCGGCCGGCTTGCGGCCTGGCTACTTTGCTTTCAATGGGTACCTTCTGCTACCCATCCGGGTGCCAGCACTGTCTGCTGGTTCTCGCCACAGCCTTTGGCCTAGGTGCCTCCATCTCGGTATCCGAGGTCCAGCACCGTCAGCTGGTCCTTGGTAGTGCTTTTTAGCACAGGTACCTTCTGCTTAGTAACCGTGGTCCAGCACCGTCAGTTGGTCCTCGGTAGTGCCATTGGCTCTTCTTCCTTCTGCTACCCATCCGGGTGCCAGCACTGTCTGCTGGTTCTCGCCAGTTTCTCAGCCTTCTTGTACCTTCTGCTACATTTCCAAGATCAAGCTTTTTGAAATTGTCTTTGGTAATCCTTATTGATCTCCATGACGATGACCCTGATGACGACCCTGAAGACCACACCAAAGAAGACCCTAAATAACCCTAAATAATAAGACCAAGAGGACAAAGAACATGAAGACAACCACCAAGATACAGAACAAAAGACAGAAGAACAAGAAGCAGAAGAAGCAAAAGCAGAAGAACAGAAAGCAGAAGAACATTAAGCATAAGACAAAAAATCAGCATAGAAGAAATCAAAATTATAAGCAGAAGACGACTAAGCAGTAAATGGGGGTGAGTCCGTTCCTCCTCGTGGTGCCCCTGGAAAATGCCTGCTGCTGCAGGCCAAACTGAACGCGGACAAATCCTGTTGTAAATCTTTTGTGACAGGCAGAACGTAAGGTGTAATCTTATAACTTTTATAGATAAGTACTACAGGAATGCCTGTTACCATAAGAAAATGAAGAAAAAGAATAGGAAGAAGATGAAGAAATAGCATATGAAAATTAATAATAGCTGAATAAGAAGAATATGAAGAATGGAAAAAAAAAATTAATGGGAAGAAGGTGAAGAAGAAGAAGATGAATAAGGTGAAGAAAAAGTTGATGAAAAAAATGCTACTGCTGCGGATCATGAAGGAGAAAGTGTGGGAGAAGTACAAAAGAAGGTGAAGAGCATGGAAGTTGCGAAACATACATATCTGACTAAATATAAAAAAGTTAACATAGTCAATATCTTTTTAACTCCGAACGTCTTGAAAAAAAAAATTGGAGTTAATGCTATGCCATGTGATTTGAATAAACCACTATGCTTTTAATGTCTCCTCCACCTCCCACAATACATTCTACATGATTCTTATTTGTTTTCAGTTATGTAGAATTAGCCAACAAGGAAATAAAGGCCTTTTTTTAATTCCGATACCGGAAGTCCCATTGACTTGAATGGGACTTCCGGTATCGGAATCGGCGATACCCGATATTTTTTTCGTATCGGGCGATACCATCCAATACGATATTTTTGGGTATCGAACGGTATCGCTCAACACTAGTCGCAGCCTAATGTGCGGATGGTAGCCAGGGTCTGGAGGAGAGGAGACTCCTCCGGGCCCTTGGTACCATTAATCTGTAAGAAATATAATTAAAATAAAAAGGAGTGAGATACTCCCCTTCGGACGGGGGGTGAGGGGACCATGCATACCAGGAAAAGGGGGTGAGGGTGACTATACATACCAGCAAAGGGGGGATGAGGGGGACCATGCATACCAGGAAAGGGGGGTGAGGGTGACCATGCATACCAGGAAAGGGAGGTGAGGGTGACCATGCATACCAGGAAAGGGGGATGAGGGGACCATGCATACCAGGATTGGGGGGTGAGAGGACCATGCATACCAGGATTGGGGGGTGAGAGGACCATGCATTCCAGGATTGGAGGGTGACCATACATACCAGGATAGGGGGGTGAGGGGACCATGCATACCAGGATAGGGGGGTGAGGGGTACCATGCATATCAGGATTGGGGGGTGAGGGGACCATGCATGCCCCAGGATAGAGGGGTGAGGGTGACCATGCATACCAGGAAAGGGGGATGAGGGGACCATGCTTACCAGGAAAGAGGGGTGAGCGGACCATGCATACCAGGATTGGGGGGTGAGGGTGACCATGCATACCAGGATTGGGGGGTGAGGGGACCATGCATTCCAGGATTGGAGGGTGAGGGTGACCATACATACCAGGATAGGGGGGGGGGAGGGGACCATGCATACCAGGATAGGGGGGTGAGGGGTACCATCCATATCAGGATTGGGGGGTGCATTATTATTAAATCTTCATAAATAAACTACATACATATTCCCAAAATGGCATAAATAATCTCACCCCATAAAAAAACAAGCCCTAACACAGCTTACTTGAGAAAAAAATAAATATCAGGGGTCAGAATATGGCTACACAATAATTTTATCTTTTTTTCCACAAATTTTTTTATTTTTTACCACCAAAATAATAAACAAATGACAAGTTTAGTTTCGCCATAATCGTCCTGACCTGAGCAATCATGGTACCAGGTCATTTTTTACCACACAACACCATAAAAAAAATTAAATGAAAACAGGATTACACGTTTCTAGCAATTTCACTGCGCTACTTTTTTTTTTTTTATTCCTGTGCTCTAGTAAACTGTGGTAAAATGAGTGTTGCTATTCAAAAGTACAACATACTCTGCAAAAAACGAAATTGGCCTTGTCGGAAAGGGGCTAAAGTGCTAGGATCGGAGCTAGCTATTCCACCTAGCAGTGTACCACAAGCTCAATAGTATATTAGCGCCAGTCTCTGCTGCAGATGGCAACTGCTGTACCTGTGCCTACCCAATTACACGTACATCCCATGAGTATTTTGACTGAATGCCAAGAAACATCTGGAGGAACGCAGGCATTGCTCAGTGCCTAACTAATACCCTAGTTACAATGGTGTTGATGGCCTCTCCAAATCCTATCCCAATAATAATATTGGCAAATACCTCTATTTAGAAATGTAGTATAGTTATTCTGATTGGCTATATCGACTACCCCATGTGCAGGGCGTTGCAGTAGTTTAGCTATTCATGGTGATGACCACTAACCGCTAACTAATGGTCACTATACAAGCGGTCGTAACCATAGATATCTAAGCTATTGCAATGCCCTAGCGATCTCGCTATATGTGACTCATAGCGGCGACCGCCCCCCCCTCTGGATATCGCTGATCGTGCTCGAATGTCCTGGGCCATTTTTTCATCGTCGGCGTCCCGCTGGCCAGCGCGCATCGCGACCTCGTTGGCGACACAGAACTCAGGGACGCAGGTGGGAGTCTTCAGAATCACTGCTGTGTGACAAGGTACCAACGACCGCCGAGGTCGTTATACAGATCGCCATATCGTTGCTGCATCGTTGAAGAGATCTGCCTGTGTGGAAGCTTACTAGCGACCATGTAGTGACACACCAGCGAACCTTACCAGGTCGTATCGTTGTCGGGATCGCTGGTACGTCACTATGTGAAACGTGACCCTAAGCGATATAGCTAATCAGAAGAACTGTGCATTTTTAATTAGAGGTATTTGCATATATAAGTAATATTACATATTGGGATAGGGTCTTGAAAATTGGAAAAGGTACAGAACACAAAACAGTGCCATCATCAAGAATCTAAAAAAAAGCTCCTTAAATGCATTTGTGACACGGAGGACTATTTCTCTTCACGAACAACCTCGTCCAGATTCCGTCAATCATCAACAGATACGTCCCATTCAGACTCAGACAATGGTGAATGGGGATGCTACCGAAGAATTTCAACTTTTTAGGTCAATAACGTAGAACAGACCAAAGAGGTAACCGAGACATAGGGGCCAAGGTCACAGAAACTTCACGAACCACTGACAACTAAGTCCTAGGAAAACAGGAAAAAAATTGTAAGTGACAAGAAATTGTGAAAAAACGCAATTCTAGCATTATTTTTTTTAGAAGTTTGTTTTTACAGTATACATTGTGTGCTAAAGATAATCTCACAATATGATACTTCTCATCAGTACGAGTACGGTGATATCGAACAATTTTTTTGTGATGGAAAAAAAATCAAAAGTTAAAAAAAAAAAATTGGGGGGTTATGTTGCCCTTTGCTGAGACCTGTAAGAAATGTCATTTTTCAGTCGATGGAGCTGTGTGATCGCTTATTTTTGTAAGGCAAAAGTATGTTTTTATTGATACCACTTTTGGATAGATATGACCTTTTGATTGCTTGTTACAGCATTTTTTGTGTTGTAGCGACCCAAAAAAATAATGGTTTTTATATTTTAATAGATCTGACTTTTCTGAATGCGCCAATACCACATATGTGTATCTTTTAAATTTTTTGTATCTTTCACTGGTTTTGTCCTTTTCAGGGACATGAAACTCTGATCACCTGATTGTGCTATATACAGCAACATTGCTGTGTATAGGAAAAAAATCATATCCTCCTTTGAAGCCCAGCTACAGGCAGTTTTTCAGGGGAGCTTTGTAATAACATGCATGGAGTTCTTCAACAGACCATCTACTGTCATAGCAAAGCATCAGCACCCCACGATCACAGCATGGGTGCGCGATAGGCGTTTAGAATGACGCGCCCCCAAGCTGGCGAGTTGTTAATGCCGCTGTCAGAGGTTAACAGCAGTTTTTAACAGGTTAACAATCACGGACAGTGTTTTTGTACCACCCACGATTGTTAATGGCCGGTAACACACAGCAATTTCCTGTTGAGTGAGGGCCAGGCTCACCCTATTAATATGCTCCATATACCCGCTTGCATGAATGGGCTAATGAAAGCCACCAAATAACAGCCACCCAGTTATAACATTCTATGCCTCATTGAAAGGGACATTTTACAGTAGTGTGTGAAACTCTTCACCCTAAGCATTTTTCGGGTTTGATACCTCACATCCTGAAATTTCACAGGTTTTGTTTTTTTTTTTGAGAGTTTGCGTCAGTTTATGTAAAGAACATGCCTACAACTGTAAACACTTGGTTTTCCTTTTATTGTGAAGCAAACAACAAAAAGGGCAAAATAACTGAAAACTTCAGTGTGCAACTATTCACCCCCCCAAAGTCAGTACTTTGTTAGAGCCTCCTTTTGTGGCAATTACAGCTGCAAGTCACTTTAAGTCTTTAAGAGCTTTCCACATCTTGCCATTGGGATTTTTGCCCATCCCTCCAGAGAAAACTGCTTCAGCTCCTTTAAGTTAGATGGTTTCCTATGATGAACAGCAATCTTCAAGTCTGAACACAGATTCTCGATTGAATTAACGTCTGGGCTTTGACTAGGTCACGCAAACATTTACACGTTTCTCGTTAATCTACTCGAGTGTTGCTTTAGCAGTATGCTTTGGGTCATTGTCTTGCTGGAAGGTGAGCTCTGTCCCAGTCTCAAACCACTGACAGACTGAAACAGCTTTTGATCAAGAATTTCCCTGTATTTCGCACCATCCAGCTTCATCTTGACTTAGACCATTTTTCCTGTCCCTGCTGTCGCATAACATCCCCACAGCATGATGCTTACCACCACCAAGTTTCACTTTTGGGGGGGTGATGTTCTTGTGGTGATGAGCTCTGTTGGTTTGGCACCAGACATAGCATTTACCATAGTGGCCAAAAAGTTCAATTTTGGTCTCATCTGACCACAGCACCTTCCTCCATATATTTAGCGAGTCTCCCATGTCTCTTGACAAACTCAATATGAGCCTTACAATTTTTGTGTGCAAGTAAAGGCTTTTTTCTGTTGTGACAAAGTCACTGGCAAAGTACTGGAGGGGAGATATGTTTCACTGAGGCTGTTCCTTCAGTGATCTCAAACCTTGAAGTTTGCTCCAGTGCTGAGAGGGGTCAATCGTCCTTTTTAAGGGTTAGGCTTTTTAGGGAATAGCTGAAGAGCAGGTGGGAGGCTGTTCACCATATCTCCTCACTAGGGTTGAATTTGCCAGGTAAATAGACAACCTTTTGAGCCATTCAGTGTTCGGTGTATCTGGAACCGGCAGCTCCAGAGAAGTGTTTGTGTTATAGAATGCTGTAGATAAGCCCTGAAAGGCGATGTTTGTAACTCGTATCTGCCAAACCTGGTGACAGGTTCCCTTTAGTGGTGTTGCAGCCGCTGTGTCCTTTCAGAAAAGGTTTGTGCAGTTGTGCTCAAAAATTTACATTAGCCCGGCAAAATTTTTGCTTTCTTGGCCTTTTTTCAGAAAATATGAATGATAACACCAAAACTTTTTTCTCCACTCATGGTTAGTGGTTGGGTGAAGCCATTTATTGTCAAACTACTGTGTTTTGGTGTTATTCATATTCTCTGGAAAAAAAAAAGCCAAGAATGCAAAAATTATACCAGGGTATAATTAACTTTGAGCACAACTGTATATACTGACAGACCAGGTGACACTTAGATTGCACACCGGTGGACTTCCTTTCACCAAGTATGTGACTTATGATGGTAATTGCTTGCAGCAGAAATTTTAGATGCTTTCTAAAAAAAAAGGGGTGAATACATATGCACATGCCAATTTCTAGTTATTTGATCCCATGCATTTACCGTAATGTATGCCTATATTTTCTCACTTCACCAACTTAGACTATTTAGTGCTGATGCATCACACATAAATCTGATTACAAAAATATTTAAACACAGGTTGTAATGTAAATAAAATAGGTAAAGGTCAATGGGGGGGTGAATACTTTCACAAGCCACTGTATCTTTTTTTGAATGATGGAGACAGGGGACTCTACACTGTCCTTCCACTTTTCTAGAAAATAATCAAGCACTACAGTCCCTTATGGGTACATTCCCACATTCAGGATTTTCTGCTGTTTTACCGCTGCAGAATTTCTGCACCATTTCCACACCTATTATGCAAATTAGCGGACACATTTATGTTTTTTACACATGCTGATTTTCCTCATTAATGCAAGTCTATGGGGAAAATGTGCATGTGTACTCGCAAGAGAAATTGACATGTTGCGAATTTGACGCGCAGCATGTCAGTTTCCGCTGGTGATCCACAGGTGCACATAGACACACAGTGGACATGTCATATCTAGAAATCCATCCACTATGCCATCACAGCTGGCCGCTGAGTTTTTGACTCTGCATAAATACACAGCATAAAAACAGCCAGAAATCCTGAATGTGGCAACGCACCCTATTAAAGTAAAAGCCTTAGTGGTTGCACCTGCAGATATAGGTGGGTCCACTGTAGTAATAGATATACACATGGAAATGGAAGAAATCCTCTCCCAGCTAGCGAATAGGGAGGTGTGTCAGATCTTCCCAGGTAACCAATCCCTAATATTAAACACAAATTAACGGCATAATTGATTATCTATACAAGGAAACTATAGACAAAAATGTCTCTGAATATTAACAGAAAAAAAGTATCACTCCATATATCAAACAGATGGTCTTGTTCTTTCTAGGTGTGGGTGACTGAGTCTCATCGAGATAGGTGAAATACCTGACAAACCCTTATTAGTCACATGGGATTTAAGTAGCCTTTACACATTCATCATATGTGAAAAAGGTCTAACAGGAGTGAGTAAACTCCTTGGTAATAATGGATTGGGAGATAATGAGCTGGTTTCTTCTATTGATTTATTGAGCTTAGTCCTTAACCCCTTCATGACCCAGGCTATTTTGACCTTAATGACCTGGCCATTTTTTGCAATTCTGACCAGTGTCCCTTTATGAGGTAATAACTCAGGAACGCTTCAACGCATCCTAGCGATTCTGAGATTTGGTTTTTCGTGACATATTGGGCTTCATGTTAGTGGTAAATTTAGGTCAATAATTTTTGCGTTTATTTGTGAAAAAAATGGAAATTTGGCAAAAATGTTGAAAATTTCGAATTTTTATTCTGTTAAACCAGAGAAGTATGTGACAAAAATAGTTACTAAATAACATTTCCCACATGTCTACTTTACATCAGCACAATTTTGGAAACAAAAATTTTTTTGTTAGGAAGTTATAAGGGTTAAAAGTTGACCAGCGATTTCTCATTTTTACAACAAAATTTACAAAACCATATTTTTTAGGGACCACCTCACATTTGAAGTCACTTTGAGGGGTCTATATGGCAGAAAATACCCAACAGTGACACCATTCTAAAAACTGCACCCCTCAAGCTACTCAAAACTACATTCAATAAGATTATTAACCCTTCAGGTGCTTCACAGGAACTAAAGCAACGTGGAAGGAAAAAATGGACATTTTAATTTTTCCAACAAAAATTTTCTTTTAGCATCAATTTTTTCATTTTCACGTGGGTAACAGGATAAAATGGATCCTAAAATTTGTTGGGCAATTTCTCGTGAGTGCACTGATACCTCATATGTGGTCATAAACCACTGTTTGTGCGCACGGCAGGGCTCAGAAGGAAAGGAGCGCTGTTATGAACGAGTCACCGTAGGAGGCAGACACAAAAATAGAAGCTACGTCCAGAAAACCAGAGAAGTTGGCAACTATCAGATTGCAGACCCCTGAACCTATCAACACAACTAGCAGTAGCCGTGGGGGGTTCCTACGGTGCCCTAGACCCCTCGATCACAGCCGGAGAGCTAAATAGCCTAAAGACAGAAAAGTATAATATAATAAGATTGTGATGTACATAATATATATGTGTATATAACCAGGATTACCCATAGTACATGGTAGAAATACACTCTAGGGCACATATATATACGTATATATATACAGGACTACGAAGGGCAACTGTTAAAGATTAACAGCAAAAAATCAAGAAGAACCAACAGTCAAAAAAGACACATAAAGAAGTCATACTTTATTAATTCATTTATATCATAAAATGACACAGGTAATCGTGAAAAAGGGGAATGAAGAAGCATACAAATTGGCAAGAATAGGCCATGCGTGCTGTCAAGAATTCAGGATTCTAAGTGAATATAGGAATCCCTATAAATCATGTAACACCAAGCCCACAAAAATCTTCTTATTGTATGGCAATATAGGTAAATAAAAGTAATTATGCTTATAAATATCAAAAAAAGGGCACTGGTGGTACATGATAGAAGTTGTCACTTGCATGCTCACAAATCACAGCAGTAAGCCTAGCAGTCATCTGAAAACTGTGCAACATATAGGAAACGCGAGTGCATAACTGCCTATACTGTGAATCAACCAGGCTCACTGCAGGTAAGTGAATGGGAAACCAAACATGACGCATATGGAACCAGAAGTTATTACCTGATAAGAGACAGACACGCAGGCCGGACCCCGACGCGCGTTTCGGAGCAACACAGCTCCTTCCTTCCTATTGATGAAATATTACTATCGCTCTGATTGGCTGTTTCACTTTCAACAGCCAATCAGAGCGATCGTAGCCATGGGGTGCTAAGCCACCCCCCTGTGGTGAAGCACAAAGGGTCCTGTCACTGCGGGTCAGGTGACCTTTCCGTGACCCCGGTCACCCGAACCGCAGGGGGGCTTTGAAGTCATGACACAGCATATGCGTCATGGGTCGAATTGGCACCGACTTTCATGACGGATACGCTGTGTCACAGGTTGGGAAGGGGTTAAGGAAAATTTCTTTTTTTTTTTGCAGGATTCTTTCTACTTACACATTTAAGGGACTGGTATGGGGCCAACACAGACCCCATATGCAAATTACTTCATGTTTCATTTTAAGATCAGATTATTTACATTCAGATCACATTAATAAATCTGTTGCCCAGGGTACATAGATGACATTTTTTCATATGGGGGCCCACTAGACCCCCTGTTGAAGTTTCACAATCATCTCAAAAGCATCTGGCCTTTATAACAATGTTACATTTTGATCATGTGTAGAGTCATTTCCTTGACACTACAGTTATTATAGGTGAAAGAGGCAAGTTACACACTGATCTTTATGTAAAAGACAATTTATTACATTCTACTAGTTGCCATCACACTGGAACAAAAAAAAATAATACCCATTTCTCAGTTTGAAAGCATTAACAGGATTGTTAAATATCTAGAGGCCAAACTGAAATGGTCCAATGAAATAGATACCAAATTCAGGGCCAGAGGCTATTCTGATAAAATACTCAAAAAAAAAAAAAATGAAGTCATGCATAATAAAGTTCTGAGATTTCAAAATGTAAAAGGATAGCATTTGTCCACATGAGTCACCTCTTTGCATATAAGATTCATAAGTTCATTAACAGTCATTGAACAATCTTTAATAACTTATCCAAATATCGCTGAATTTCAGAATAAATTCCTTCCATTTTTCTTCTAATTTGAGAAACAAACTGGTGAATGTTGATGTTGGTTCTTCAGCCCTTAGAACAACACAATTTCATTTCAACACCCAAAGATGATGTACTTTTCCTTGCTTAAATTGTTACAGTATAACAACGTTCTTAATGGAGACATAATCCATCATCCCCAAAACTGCAAGGGACTATCCATCAGGGTATTCTTCACATGTGAGATATTCTTTGCGATATGCTATTAAATATCCATGTGTACTTTTATTCATTGGTTAAACCACCCAACAAGTAAAATACAGAATTTCCCATCATAAGTCTAATATTTGTTGAGAAATACGTTCCCTCTTCCTTATCATTTCCACAAAATGGAACATAGACTTGCACAATTAAAATTCTAGATTTTTGAACAAGTCTTCCTAACAGAGGGAGAGATGATCAAAAGCAATAACACAAAAAGGGGAGGCCTTCTGGATACACAAAATACAAATATCAGAACCAAGGGGAGTGAACAGGGAGTTTGACCAATCAAGTTTTTCGTAGACTGGGTTCTCGTAGCATTTTTTCTTATGACTTGGTGCCCGCCTCTAGTAGGCGTAAACAGATGAAAATTATGCACAACAGAGCACACAGTGACTCCGTCTGCATCATTATAATCAATTGATCTATCGACACAAATGCCCAAATCCTGTTTAGCTGAAATTTCGGAGATAAGGCTCAACAGGGACACTGAATGAAAGAAAAAATGCTATGTGAACCTAGCCTTAATAATAATACTTTTTCTAACTGGTTGCCTATCTATTATTTTTTTTGTTACATCACTGCCTACAGCCCCTATCAAGTGTTGAGAACACCATCACTACCTGGTAATATCATGGCACATTTATCTTTTCTTTAACCCCTTGGCCCCGGATCCTGTTTTCACCTTCATGACAAGGCCAATTTTTACAGTTCTCACCACTGTCACTTTGAGGTCATAACTCTGGAATGCTTCAAAGGATCCTGGTGATTGAGATTGTTTTTTCATGACATATTGTAGTTTATGATAGTGGTAAAATTTCTCTGCTACGACTTGCGTTTAGTTGTGAAAAAAATGGAAATTTGGTGAAAAATTTTGAAAATTTCGCAATTTTCAAAATTTTAATATTTATGCCCTTAAATCAGAGAGGTGTCATATAGCACTAATTAGTTAATAAATAACATTTTTCACATGACTAATTTACATCACCACAATTTTGGAAACAGAATTTTTTTCGTTAGGAAGTTATGAGTTAGAAGTTGATCATCGATTCTCATTTTTACAACAAAATTTGCAAAACCAATTTTAGGGACCACCTCACACTTTAAGGGACCTATATGACGGAAAATTCCCCAAATGACACCATTTTAAAAACTGCACCCCTCAAGGTACTTAAAACCACGTTCAAAAAGTTTATTAACCCTTCAGGTGCTTCACAGGAATTTTTGGAATGTGGAAGGAAAAAATAAACCTTTACCTTTCTTCCACAAATATTTTCCTTTAGACCTCATTTTTTTCTACTTTCGGAGGGGTAACATGATAAAATGGACCATACATTTTGTTGTGCAATTTCTCCTGAGCATGCTGATACCCGATATGTGGGACAAATCTACTGTTTGGGCACACAGCAGGGCTCGGAAGGGAAGGATCGCCATTTGACTTTTTGAATGTAAATTATGCTGGAATAATTAGCGGTTGCCATGTCGCGTTTGGAGATCCCCTGATGTGCCTAAACAGTGGAAACACCCAACAAGTTACACCATTTTGGAAACTAGACCCTGGAACTTATCTAGATGTGTATGGAGCACCTTTAACCCACAGGTGCTTCACAGAAGTTTAGAACGTGGAAATAAGTCACATTTTTCTAAAATAAATCATTTTAGCACCAAATTTAGCATTTACATAAGGGTAAAAGGAGAAATTACTCCATAAAATGTGTTGTGCAATTTCTCCTGAGTATGCCGATACACAATATGTGCAGCAAAACAACTGGGTGCACGGCAGGGCTTGGAAAGGAAGGAGCACCATTTGACTTTTGGAATGCAAAATTTGATGGAATAATTAGCGGACACCATATCACGTTTGAAGAGCCCCTGATGTGCCTAAACAGTGGAAACCCCCCACAAGTGACCCCATTTTGGAAACTAGACCCCTTATGGAACTTATCTAGACGTGTATTGAGCACCCTGAACCTCCAGGTGCTTCACAGAAGTTTATACCATTAAGCCGTGAAAATTAAAAAAAATCACATTTTTCCCACAAAAATCTTTTTTAGCTACAAATTTTGTATTTTCACAAGGGCAAAATGAGAAAATGTACCCCAAAGTTTGTTGTGCAATTTCTCCTGAGGCATTTGTCCCACAATTTCTGCTGGCTATGAAAATACCTCATGTGGCTGTACAGTACGACTTTGCCATACGGAGTAACTCGGAAGGGACAGAGCGCTATTTACCTCCTTGAGCGCTGATTTTCCTAGACTAGTTTGTGGATTCCATATAAAGAGCCCCTAAGTGCTAGAAAAGCAGAATCCCCCCTCAAGTGACCCCATTTTGGAAATTATAACCCTTTGACAATTTATCTACAGATGATGTGACGATTTTGACTCCATGGGTGTTTTCCACAAACAGGCAGGAGTGGATGTTGCTGAGTGTTGCTGAGTGAAAATTGCAAACTGCTGTTGTAGAAACCAGTGGGCAGCATGGTGGCTAAGTGGATAGCACTGCAGCCTTGCAGCGCTGGAGTCCTGGGTTCGAATCCCACCTCGGACAACATCTGCAAGGAGTTTGTATGTTCTCCCCTTGTTTGCGTGGGTTTCCTCCCACATTCCAAAGACATACTGATAAGGAATTTAGATTGTGTGCAAACTGTAAAACGCTGCGGAATATGTTAGCGCTATATAAAAAAATAAAGATTATTATTACATTGTAGCGACCAGTACATTATGCCCAGCTCGTGCTTCTGGAGACACGCACCTCTAAATTCCTACAAAAATTCCAAACATGTGGGTGCTAAATGTTGTTTAGGCACAGTGATGCTCAGAAGGGAGGGAGGCATTTGGGGGGTGAGGAGCTTTTCCAGAGCCTTTGTGCTACCAGTAACGTGTAAGCCCCCTATATTTCCATTAACAGATGACAGTTCTGAATGGTGACTTGCTTTTTTTGTGGATTGAGTAGAAGCTTTTATTGGGAACATTTTACGTAACGTTTGGGATCACAGTTATCCGGCGCTCTACGCTGACCACTTACTTTGGGGTTTCCATCTAAATCTCTGAGTGACGTGATTCAGATGAAAGCCCAGATGGATCCATTCACTATATTGAGGCAGCAGAGTTACTCTGGACTCCATCTGGCCCTGTGTTCTGCGGTGTCGTTCTTTTCAGAAGTGCACAAAACTGTGGCCGACAGCACTTTTATGCAATCCTAAAAAGACAGACACTGCCAGATCACAGGTCAGACGGCATCCACAGTGCCTCAATCTGACTCATTATAGGGAATCTAAAGTCAGAAGTTATGTCTGAATCACGTATTTCAGAGATTTACACGTAAACATCATTATAAGCGCTCAGCGCAGAGTGCAGGATAAATTTGCGCCGAGCCTTACTGCGATCTTTGGGAGGCAGAATGAAAAAACTAACAGCATGTGAAGAATTAGTTTTATTTAATTTTTATGCCGTATCTTGTGTGATATAAGTAATTAGGCGACTTTATTCTTAGGATCGGTGCGATTACAGCAATACCAGATTGATATCGGGTTTTTATGTTTGGCTGCTGCCACACGCTAAAAGACTATTTTTATTGCGAAAACTAGTTTTTGTGTCTCCATATTTTGGCCGACAGAGTTTCTATTGGTACCATTTTTGGGCACATGACATTTTTTGATCACTTTCTATTCTGATTTTTGGGAGACAGAATGAACAAAAACCAGCAATTCAGGAATTGCTTTTTTTATATACCGTTCCGCGTGTGTCAAAATTGGTAAGGCAGCTTTATTCTTCGGGTCAGTACAATTACAGCGATACCTCATTTATAGCTTTTTTTTATGTTTTGCCGCTTTTACACAACAAAAACTATTTTATAGAAACAATAATTATTTTTTGCATCACTTTATTCTGAGAGCACTGACTTTTTTTTTATTTTTCAGTGGTACCATTTTTATTTACATCCGTCTTTTTGATTGCGTTTTATTGCACTTTTTGTTCGGCTGTGTGATGATAAAGCATTGTTTTTTGCCTCATTTTTTTATTACGGTATTCACTGAAGGGGTTAACTAGTTGGACAGTTTTGTAGAGCGGATAATTATGGACGCGGCTATACTAAATATGTGTACTTTTTTTTTTATATTTACAAAAAAATTTATTAGAAAAATATTTTTCTTTTTTTTTCATTATTTAGGGATTTTTTTTTTAAAGTATTTTTACACTTTGTAATATTTTTTTTTGTTGCTTCTTTACATTGTCCCAGGATGGGACATTACTATATTATATCAGATCACTGAACTGACACTCTGCATTGCAGAGTATCAGATCAGGATCTGACACACATGGAAGGAGGCATGCCAGCGGCTGTTCTCAGCAGGCACTCACAAGCCACCTTGCCTGCAGGGACCCCAAAGGACCCTGCAGCCATTTTGGGGCCTGGGGTCTCCATGGAGACCATCACAACAATGTGATCACATCTCGTTGTTCTGATGTGAGCACTCAAGGAGCCCCCTCCCTGCGTAATGCTTCTCTATGCCACTGTCACTACTGTCAGCGGCATCAGAGGGAGCTAACACCGATCATGGGCATTGCTGCAGGGTGTCAGCTGTCACTTACACATACTCGCACCCAATCGCCATAGCGCTCAGCGTAAGGCCACTCGATTGGTGTGCCGTACTAGTATGGCGCATGTCGTGAAGGGGTTAAAGAGAATTTGTCATGTGAAAAAACGTTAACGTGCAGATATTTGGTTAATAGCATTCTGAACATGCCTGGCACCCACACTTTGACCCCAAGTCTGAGCCGTTGCCAGTCAGTGCTGGTGGTGCAGTTATAACCACTGCTCTCTATGTACAGAGCGGTGACTGCACCTGCGCTGGCGCCACCCCTGTGACTGAACTCCAAATGCTGTCAGGAAGAGTAAAGTTTATTGTGACAAAATGTCCCTTTTGTCACATTATTTTCAGGGGTACCATCATTTCTGTCCAGGCCTATTTCATGAGTTTTATTTTTTTTAAATTCTGTGGAAGCATGGTTGAAAAGCAATGTCTGACTTTCATTTGATCATTTTCATAGATTTTTGATTTATTATTACTTTTGTCAGATTCAAGTTATTTCTGTCACCATTGTGGGTTTTTCTGTCATTAAATGAGGGGTACCAACAATTTTGACCACGTGTGTAAAACACAATAAAAGACAAATGTAAATAAAAATAGTATTGCTGAAAACGTCATCTTGTCCCTGAAAAGATAAGCCGCCGTTCAGCTCCATCAGCCAAAAAATAAAAAAATTATAACTCTCAGAATAAAGCGATGTAAAAATATTTTTTTTCTATAAAATAGTTTTTATTGTGTAAAAGCGCCAGAACATAAAAATTTTATAAATGGGGTATCACTGTAGTTGTACTGACCCGAAGAATAAAGATTCCTGATTAATTTTGCCATACGTGGAATGGCATAACCCCCCCCAAAAAAAAAACAATAGCTGAATTGTTATTTTTAGTTTACTCTTCCTCCAAAAAATCAGAATAGAAAGCGATCAAAAAATGTCATGAGTAGAGTTGACCGAATTTTCTCAGTTTCCCTCTTATTCGGCAAGCTATAGCGCTTACCGAATAAGCTGCAGAGGAAACCCGGCTTCCTGGATCGCACCGGCTGATCAGCAGATAGGTGCTGCAGCTGCATGTCTCGCAGCTGTGGCACATTCACAGCACATGCATGGAGAGCCTGTTTGCTGGGCTCTCTATGCATGTGCTTTGACTGTGACACAGCCGCAACACATGGCTCAATCCGAACAAATTGGCTCAACTCTAGTCATGAGCCTGAAAATGGTGCCAATATGACTCTTTCAGCAGAAATATGGAAAAATTATAGCTATAACAATATGGTGATTCAACAAGTAGTTTTTGAAAAAAAGTGTTTTTTAGAGCAGGGTTCCCCAACTCCGGTCCTCAAGGCCCACCAACAGGTCATGTTTTCAGGATTTCCAGGTGATGTAGGTGATGCAATTATTACCTGGGCAATACTAAGGAAATCCTGAAAACATGACATGTTGGTGGGCCTTGAGGACTGGAGTTGGGGAACCCTGTTTTAGAGTATGACATCAGCCAAACATAAAAAACTATATAAATCTGGTTTAGCTGTAATCGCACCGACCCATAGAATAAAGTCATCTAATCAATTATACCGCATGGGGAATGGCGTAAAAATAAATAAAACCAATTCTACACCTGCTGTTGATTTGTTCATTCTGCCTCCCAAAGATATTGCAGTAATGTTCATCTCTGAACCCTTGCATTGGGGTTTCCATGTAAATCTCTGAAATACATGATTCAGACAGAACCCTTGATAGAAAATTCCTTATAATGAGGCAGATAAAGGCATTGTGGATGCGGTCTGGCCTGTGATCCGGCAGTGTCCGTCTTTTTATTATGAGTGCATAAAAGTGCAGTCGGCCACAGTTTTGTGTACCTCTGCAAAAAATGACAACACTGAACAAAGGCTCGATGGAGTCCAGAGTAACTCTGCTGACTCATTATAGTGAATGGATCCCTCAGTGTGTTTCATCGGAATTACGTCACTCAGAGATATAAAGGGAAATCCCGATGTAAGTGCTCAGCAAGAGCACTTGATAAATGTGATCCCAAATATTTTATGTTTTATGTAAAATGTTCCCAGTAAAAGCTTCAATTCAATCCACAAAAAAGCAAGTTCCCACTCTGGTCTGTCATCTGTTAATGGAAATATAGGGGGCTTCCACGTTACTGGTAGCACAAAGGCTCTGGAAAAGCGCTATGGCTCCTCGTCCCCAAAAGAAATTCAGAAAATTCTGGGCTCCCAAATCCAAATTCCCTCTCCCTTCTGAGCCCCACAGTGTGCCTAAACCACAGTTAGTATCCTCATGTTTGTCATTTCCATAGTGATGAGAGCCCGCCTAAATTACGGGTGCATGAGCTGGGCACAATGTATGGGCACTACAATAGCAATTTTCACTCAGCAATATCCACTGCTGCTTGTTTCTTGTTTCTATAAAACACCCATGGAGTCAAAATAGTCACTACACCTGTAGATAAATTCCCAAAGGGGTATAATTTCCAAAATAGTGTCAGTTGAGGGGGGATTCTGCTCTTCTAGGACTTGGGGGCTCTTTATATGGAGTCTGAAATCTATCATAGTAAATTCTGCACTCCAAGATGCCTCCTATATAAGAGTACTGCTTAGTCATACGGCGAGACTCGTGAGGAACGGATTGCAAGTCTTGCCGTATGGCTAAGCAGTATTGTACAGACACATATGGGGTATTTCTACATTCAGCAGAAATTGTGGGACAAATTTTGATGCAAATTTTTACACATTTTCCCGTGTGAAAATGTAAAATCTAGGGCAAAAACAAAATTAAGGTGGTAAAAATGTATTTACTTTTTTCTTCATTGCCCAATGGTATAAAATTCTGTGACCCACCTGTGATGTCAATATGATCACTGCACCCCTAGGTGAATTCATTGAGAGGTGTAATTTGTAAAATGGAGTCTCTTATGAGGGGTTCTTCTTTTCTGGCACCTCAAGGCTCAGCCAATGTGACATGGCACTTTCAAACAAGTCCGGCAAATATGGCACTTCTTCCCTTCTGAACTTTACACTGTGCCTCAAAAGTAGATTTGGATCGAATATGTGCTATTGACGTACTCAGGAGAAATTGTACAACAAATTTTGTGGTCCATTTTCTCTTTCTATCCTGGAGAAAATAAAAAAATTGGGCCTACAATAACATTTTTGTGGAAATAATTTTGATTTTTTTTTCTGTTTTCACAGCTCAACATTATAAACTTCTGTGAAGCCACTTTGAGTTCAATATGCTTACAACACATCTAGATACATTCCTTGAGGGGTCTAGCTTCCAAAATGGTGTCAGTTGTGTTTTTTTTACCACTGTTTACGCACATTAGGGGCGCTCCAAACGAGAAATGACATCGGCAGACCATTGACCATGCCAGCAAAGTCTGCGTTCCAAAACGTCACTCCTTTTCTGAGACCTGCCATGAGCCCAAACAGTAGCTTACCCCCACATATCGGGTATCTGCATACTAAGGATAAATTGCACAACAAATTGAGTGATGCAATTTCTTCTGTTACCCTTGTGAAAATGAAAAATTTGGGGCTAAAAAACCATTTTTGTGGAGAAAATGTGTTTTTTTTTTTTAAAATGTTTTTTCACAGCTTAATGTTTTAAAGTTCTGTGAAGCACCTGGGGGTTCAAGGTGCTCCAGCTCACCTTAGATCTAAATAAGTTCCCTGAGGGGTATAGTTCCCAAAATGGTGTCACTTACGGGGGTTTCAACTGTTTAGGCACATCAAGGGCTCTCCAAATGCAACATGGAGTCCGCTAATTTTTCCAGCAAATTTTACATTCAAAAAGTCAAATGGTGCTCCTTCCCTTCCCTACCCTTCCCTTCTTTCCCTTTCCTAACCTGCTGTGCACCAAAACAGTAGTTTTCTCCCACATATGGGGTATCGGTGCACTCCGAAGAAATTGCACAACAAATTTTGTGGTCCATTTTTTCCGGTTAAGCAGGGGTCACACTAAATGTATGGAAAATCGATCTGAGTCTCCCTGCCGAGAGTCGTAAAAGTGTGCTCCGTATGGTCATCCGTGTGTAATGAGTTTCCAATGTGATGATGCGATTTTTCCCACCTATGTATCCATATGATATCTGTATGACATGTGTATGGCTTTACATTTCTCACTGATTTTTCCCCATTGGATGTTTTCTTGCATAACACTTGTCTGTATTCTACGGTAGTGTGACCGTGGCCTTACCCTTGCAAAAATAAAAAAAAATCGTGTCTAAAGTAAAATTTTGTCTGAATCTAGTCCTGTCTGTGACTCTGTGTCAGTATCCGTGCTGCCGAGTAGTTTGAACGGATCCCAAGTCCGTGTCTGCATGCGTGACCATTGGAGTCAGCAGCTGTAGTTCCAGTGACTGCACCATCAGGAGCTCCAGTGAACACCAGCTATCCCAATAGCTATGCCCTCCTAGGTAAGCCGATCCACGTTGCACAGTGAGTCCATGAACCCAAATTAGTATGGTGAGTCCTGATCACTATATAATTAGGATAGGTAGTCTTCTAAACAAGGAGCTCCTACCTCTTCAATAGTTGTTGACCAACAACTTTTCCTCCCAGCCGCCACCCTATACATTTCTAGGACTGGTAAAGCTGAGCATTCATATGTTAAAGATTAGAAGGATGTAAGCTGCTGCAGACATATCTGGTAATGGCTTTGTTTCCCTGTGAACAAAGTTATCAGGTGTTGAATTAAACATGCTCAACCTTTCTTCACCCATTGCCATTGCGGAATGGTTGGGACACCAGCATGCAGATGAGATGATCATCTGGTCCCACAAAAAGTCCTTCCTTAGGGCCCATTAACATGGCACGGCTCTATTCATGGACGACCGTTATAGATTAAATTTGGTAACTCACTGACATACTATTTTACATGGGAGGAAGTAATGTTTACCTTTGTATCTAAAAAAAAATATTTAAAATCCTTATTAATTGCACTTGTTTTTTTTATCTCTTGTTACATTAGGTTTGCACCAAATATGCAGTTCCAGGAGTGGAACAGATACTTCCACCCTAGTGTAGTTTTGCTCATGTGATATCTACAATCTAGCGGTGACCTAGTGAAATAAATAATGAATTACTTACATGCCTCTACCCATAAATCGGTCAGTAAAGATAAAATCCCAAAGTGGTATGTTTTATGGTAGAGTCATGTGCACGGCTTTGGGGTAAGCTAATGAGTAGAGAGATATGGTGAAATTTATATATAACGTTAATACATCACTTTACAACATCTTCTGTATTCTCTTGCCAAGCTGATTTTTTTTTTTGACAGATTTCGGTTTTCAATGACCACAATAAAAGGCGACACATAAGGTCCCTTCAGCCTTGATGTGTGCCACATGCAGATGCATTGGCTGAATCCAGACTGGTACCTAGGGTTCAGAGACATTTTGACCCTGTTTTCGAAAACAACCAGTCTTTTTAGCTATTCAGAAGTGTTTAGAGCTACCTCCAGCACAAAAGGAAAAGAAAGAAAATTAGCTCATTTTGTACTTTGCTTCACTGATGAGAAGAAAGACATGTTTTTCAGCTTACAGTCCTTTCATGTACAGCTCGGCATCCTTGCAAACCAGTTGAAAAAAAAAAAAGTACATAATGAGTAAGGCAGCATCATTCATAATAAGCAGCAAGCAATCCAACACTGAAATCCTTTCTCACGCTATTTCCTGCGGAGCTCGATTCTATGGACGTCTGAAAATATCTAAACTCGGCCCCGTGTTTGAACATCCCTTATTACCTTTAAAAGCCTCCGATCTGGCCCTTTGATTTGTTCTTTGATGCTGTTTAGAAACTTTCTGCGCAAGTATACAGGAGAAACTGATGAATATATCATCATTTCAAAGGGTGTGATATCAAACATTCCTTGCGCTGCACACACCATGGAAGCAGGAGGCCCAGAATGCTTTTGAAAAGCCACTTCACAAACACTGTTTATTTTATTCCTATCATTTGGATGACCTTGCTCTTCTGGAGAGAAGCCCCCTTCCTTTTATTATTCTTTATCACGGTGCATGCTGGGGACGGTTTTGTTTCTTTATTTCTGCTTGTCTTTTGTCAATCGGGACACTTCAAGCAACCCCACTGTCCTCACTTATATAAGTTTCACATGACAATTTTTGATTGCTAGCCAAGATTTTTTTTTTCACGAAAATGCGTGACACATTACCCTTCCAAAACATAATTAACAGAATAAGTTATCTGAATATCAGGTAGAAAAATATGAGAGGATCCAAGTTGGTAGCACTTCATCAAACTTGAAGAAAGTAGGTTATCTGACAATAGGTGAAATAAAAAAATATATACATACAGTGTATATATACAGTACAGACCAAAAGTTTGGACACACCTCATTCAAAGCGGTTTCTTTATTTTCATGACTATGAAAATTGTACATTCACTCTGAAGGCATCAAAACTATGAATTAACACATGTGGAATTATATAATTAACAAAAAAGTGTGAAACTACTGAAAATGTCATATTCTAGGTTCTTCAAAGTAGCCACTTTTTGCTTTGATTACTGCTTTGCACACTCTTGACATTCTCTTGATGAGCATCAAGAGGTAGTCACTGGAAATGGTCTTCCAACAGTCTTGAAGGAGTTCCCAGAGATGCTTAGCACTTGTTGGCCCTTTTGCCTTCACTCTGCGGTCCAGCTCACCCCAAACCATCTCGATTGGGTTCAGGTCTGGTGACTGTGGAGGCCAGGTCATCTGGCGTAGCACCCCATCACTCTCCTTCTTGGTCAAATAGCCCTTACACCACAGCCTGGAGGTGTGTTGGGGTCATTGTCCTGTTGAAAAATAAATGATGGTCCAACTAAACGCAAACCGGATGGAATAGAATGCCGCTGCAAGATGCTGTGGTAGCCATGCTGGTTCAGTATGCCTTCAATTTTGAATAAATTCCCAACACTGTCACCAGCAAAGCACCCCCACACCATCACACCTCCTCCTCCATGCTTCACGGTGGGAATCAGGCATGTAGAGTCCATCCGTTCACCTTTTCTGTGTCGCACAAAGACATGATGGTTGGAACCAAAGATCTCAAATTTGGAATCATCAGACCAAAGCACAGATTTCCACTGGTCTAATGTCCATTCCTTGTGTTCTTTAGCCCTAACAAGTCTCTTCTGCTTGTTGCCTGTCCTTAGCAGTGGTTTCCTAGCAGCTATTTTACCATGAAGGCCTGTTGCACAAAGTCTCCTCTTAACAGTTGTTGTAGAGATGTGTCTGCTGCTAGAACTCTGTGTGGCATTGACCTGATCTCTAATCTGAGCTGCTGTTAACCTGCGATTTCTGAGGCTGGTGACTCGGATGAACTTATCCTCCGCAGCAGAGGTGACTCTTGGTCTTGCTTTCCTGGGGCGGTCCTCATGTGAGCCAGTTGCTTTGTAGCCTGTGATGGTTTTTGCCACTGCACTTGGGGACACTGTCAAAGTTTTCCCAATTTTTCGGACTGACTGACCTTCATTTCTTAAAGTAACGATGGTCACAAGTTTTTCTTTCCTTAGAATTTGTATTATGGCAAGAAAAAAGCAGGTAACAGTCTATTCAGTAGGACTCTCCGCTGTGTATACACCAGACTTCTGCACAACACAACTGATGGTCCCAACCCCATTTAGAAGGCACTTGTGAAGTGAAAACCATTTCCGGTGACTACCTCTTGAAGCTCATCAAGAGAATGCCAAGAGTGTGAAAAGCAGTAATCAAAGCAAAAGGTGGCTACTTTGAAGAACCTAGAATGCAAGACATATTTTCAGTTGTTTCACACTTTTTTGTTAATTATATAATTCCACATGTGTTAATTCATAGTTTTGATGCCTTCAGAGTGAATGTACAATTTTCATAGTCATGAAAATAAACAAAACTCTTTGAATGAGAAGGTGTGTCCAAACTTTTGTTCTGTACTGTATATATTTTTTCAATCTAATTTCAACTGGTGTGGTAAGTTGTGGGGTAACAGTAGTATTAATTCCCATTTCTGGACTAGAATTATTTTTTACTGTGATATCATATTCTATAGCTCTATACAGAAGACATTTTCTCACATTAGTCCACGTCCTTGGAGATCACTATCTAACTCTTATCTCCTACACACGTACGCTAGTGTTACTGTCATAGGAAACCAATTACCCTAACGGTATGTTTGTGCAATGTGTATATAATACGGAGAACCTGGCTGAATCATATAGGAGCCTTCTTAATATGTTGCCTCGGAAGATCAGAGAGATCTAAGATCAGAAAGTGCATTTGGCAATGAAGCACCGCGTGTGTTGAAGGAACCTCTTACTGTAATTTTCTAGGTAGAAAATAGTGATATACTTTACAATAAAAGGGTACATTGCCTCATGTCATATGGGCACAGCGGAAAAACCCACAGTAAAACCTGCAGCAGCATTTACATTTGAATTGTTGAGGTTTTCCATTTAGTTAACCCAGTTTTTTTGCACAATTTGGGGGAGTAGTATGTTACAAATATGTATAAATATAGAACATAAGACAAAATAATGTCATAAAAACTTTAACAAAAAAAAAATAATCCCCAAGTGGCAAAAATACAAAAAAGCCATCATTCTTTTTAAAAACATTTTACTGCATATACTGTACATGACAAAAAAGCTACATATGTTTAGGTATAGAAAGGACCTTTATAACTTGACAGGTTACTTAATGGGAAACATGAACAGTATAAAAAAATAAACAGAAAACCGTTTCAAAAATCACTTTTTTGATTTTCGTGTCACAAAAAAAGTGTAAAGTTTTTATTTGAACTGCCCAAAAGGCACTGAAAAATAAAATCATTTCTGCCTCATAATACAACCCCTCATAAGCAGTGGCATGTAAAAGTTAGAGCAACCCTGGTCAAAATTACTGTTATTCTGAACGGTTAAGCAAGTTCAAGATGAAATGATCTTTAAAAGTCCTAAAGTTAAAGATCACACATTTCCTTTGCATTTTAGGCAATGCTATATACAGTATATACTTGTAAAAGGCGGCGCTACTAGGTACTAACCATGCAGGGTGCTCAAACTTTTGTATCTGCCCATTTTCCTTTTTGTAATTTTTAAAATGTAAAAGATGAAAACTAAATAAATATATTTATTTTTACATTTTAAAAATTACAAAAAGGAAAATGGGCAGATGAAAATCATGGTTAGTACCTAGTAGCGCCCCTTTTGCAAGTATCACAACTGTAAACGCTTTTTGTAGCCCGCCAAGAGTCTTTCAATTCTTGTTTGAGGGATTTTCATCCATTCTTCCTTGGAAAATTCTCCCCGTACTGTGAGATACCTGGGTCGTCTTGCATGCACTGCTATTTTGAGGTTTAGCCACAGATTTTCAATGATGATCAGATCAGGGACTGTAAAGACCATTGTAAGATCTTCAGCTTGCGCCTTTTGAGGTAGTCTATTTTGGATTTTGACGTGTGTTTAGTATCATTATCCATTTGTAGAAGCCAATCTCTTTTCAACTTTAGCTTTTTTACAGATTCATCCTATGATTACTTTAGGCACTAATGTAATTGAAAATTGCCTTGGAGAAATTGTTTTGTTACAACAGGTAGCCGAGACCGCCATCTCCAGTCAGCAGCGGGTCCTGCAAAAGGACATCAGAGCCCTGATGCAGAGACAACAGGTAGAGCTGTCTGGTGGAGAAGTCGGCAGTGTCAGAGTAAGTGATCCATTCCCCATTGCAGTACCTCCCAGAAGTGAAATGTTAATTTGATGTCGGGCAGCAATAGGCCTCAGGGGTCAAGATTACCAAGCCCTGGTAGAACGCATGTACTCTGATAGTAGGCCCACTATTCTGACAGCCAGAGGGGGTAGTTGATGTCCGCAAGGGGAGAGTAACAATACGCATCTTGAATTGTGGGGAGAGAGAGGTCCATTTACCCCAGTATGCCACCCTCGCTAAGCTGTTCATTGCCAGTAACAATGCAATAGAGGCAGCAGAACCCTTGCTTCCGTTGGACCACATGGAAGACAATGGCTCTGAAAGGCAGCTGGAGGATTGGAGTCAGCAGCTACATGTGAGCACTGACTCCACCCCTTCGCAGCTCCACTAGTCCTCGCTAAAAAGAAAGATGGTACTATGAGAATGCGTGTAGACTACAGGCAGATTAACAGCATTACACATGAGGATGCTTACCCATTGCCTGGAATTGTAGAATCACTAGATGCACTAGATGTAGAGAACCGTTAACTATTTCTCTACTTTAGATCTCACCAGTGGTTATTGGCAGGTTCCCGTGGCAGAAGCAGACAAAGAGAAGACAGCGTTTATGATACCAATGGGCCTCTGCGAGTTTAGCTACATGCCGTTCTGGCTCAGCAATACACTGGGAACATTTCAGCAGTTAATGGAATGCTGCCTTGGACATGAAAACTTTGAAACTGTTCTGCTGCACCTGGATGACGACATCGTCTTCTCCAAAACCTACAAAGACCATTTGAAGCACCTAGCCGAGGTATTCAAAGCCCTGTCCAACTTTGGCATGAAAGTAAAGCCGTCCAAATGTCACCTTTTGAAGCCCAAGGTGCAGTACCTAGGCCATAAGGTAAGCGCGGAAGGTGTGGCACCAGACCCTGACAAAGTCACTGTTATCTGGGACTGGCAAAGACTCAGCACCATTCATGAAGTAAGGCAGTTTCTTTGGGTGGTAGGCTACTACCGGAAATTTATCAAGTATTTCACCAAAATAGCTGCACCCCTGCAAGATCTTCTAGTGGGCCAATCCAAAAAAGCCAAGAGCAAGAGTCTTCCATTTGAGTGGAACAAAAGGATAGAAGAGTCCTTCATCAGGTTGAAATTGGCCCTCACGGGAGATGAGGTCCTGGCCTACCCTGACTACAACCAACCATTTGTACTTTACACTGACGCCAGCAATGTGGGATTGGGAGCAGTGCTGTGACAAGTACAGAAAGGCAGAGAGAGAGAGTGATTGCCTATGCCAGCAGGAAGCTTCATCCCACTGAAAGGAACTCCGACAACTACAGTTCCTTTAAACTGGAGTTCCTCGCCATTGTCTGGGTGGTAATGGAGCGCTTCAAACACTACCTGGCTTCAGCGAAGTTTACCATCTACACAGACAATAATCCGTTAACCCACCTTGAAACTCCAAAGCAGGGTGCATTAGAGCAGCGATGAATGGCCCGGCTATTCAACTGTGAGTTTACCATCAAGTACCGAGCAGGACATAAGAACACTAAACTGTGTTCCAATTTATTATGCAAAAAGAGTATAGGAGTGATAAGGCTAGAATTTTTTTGTTTGTCATTTAAACTCATTGATGGTGATGTGTGTCAGGGCTCTTTATATCACTGAAAGCAATTGCAGATACCTGTGCAAATTAGTCTGGCAGGTGTGTCTAAATAAAGGCAAGACCACTTAAGAAGGCTGTTTCACATTATTAAGCAGCCTACATTTTTTGCCAAAATGGGAAAGAAAAAGGATGTCTGCTGCTGAGAAGCAACAAATTGTGGAGTATTTAGGTCAAGGCATGACTACAATCAACATTGCCAAGACACTTCATCATGATCATCGCACAATCAAGAAGTATGTAGCTGATTCCCAGCACACAAGTGTGCGTGCTGATAAGGAAAAATTGAGGACTCTTTCCAACAGGCAATTGCTTCAGGTTAAAAGAGCAGCTGCAAAAATGCCTTGTCATAGCAGCAGACAAGTTTTTGAAGCTGCTGTTGCCTCCAACGTCCCCCGAACAACAAGATGCAGGGTCCTTCAGAGGTTTGCAGCTGTGCGTAAGCCATCCTGTCGACCACCTCTATCCACTGCACACAAGCAGAAATGGCTCCAGTGGGCAAAATGATACATGAAGACTTACTTCCAAACTGTTTTGTTCACCGATGAGTGCCGTGCAACGCTCGATGGTCCAGATGGATGGAGTGGAGGATAGCTGGTTGATGGACACCCCATGAAAACACGGCTAAGGCGCCCAAAAGGAGGAGGTGGAGTAATGTTTTGGGCTGGAATCATGGGGAGAGAGATTGTCGGCCCCTTTTGGATCCCTGAAGGGGTAAAGATGAACTCCATAATCTATGTGGAGTTTCTAAAATAGCACTTCCTTCCATGGTTCAAGAGGAAGAACCGTGCTTTCCGCAGCAAGATCATTTTCATGCATGATAATGCACCGTCTCATGCTGCAAATAACACATCTGCATCTCTGGCGGCTATTGGCATAAAAGAGGACAAACTTATGGTGTGGCCACCATCTTCCCCTGACCTCAACCCCATTGAGAACCTCTGGAGCATCATCAAAAGGAGTGTCTATGATGGCGGGAGGCCGTTCACATCTAAGCAACAGCTCTGGGAGAGTATTCTGTCCACATGGAAAAAAAAAATTGAAGCACAAACCATCCAAAAACTGACAAATTCGATGTACGAGAGAGTTCAGAAGCTTCTTTCGAACAAGGGGTCCTATGTGCAAATGTAACATCACCTAGAATAAAGTTTTGACTTGAAAACTGTTTGATTTCATTTTGTAATAAGCTGATAATGCTTATAATTTCACAATTCACAATTTTTTTTGTTCAAAATAAAAATAAAAAGGTTGAAAACTCTGCTGTGCATAATAATTTGGAACATGCATTTTGAGTGTTTCTTATTTTTATAAATATACTGTTTTCATAGGCAGTTTGTTCAAAAACATTGCAATTATACTAGAATATTAGATGACAGGAAAATAACAATGACTGCAATTCATATAGGTCATTTAGAGAAAATATGAGGAAATATTTTTTGCATAATAATTTGGAACACAGTGCAATGCTAATGCGCTGTCCAGGATGCCCAATTCACCAGACAGGGTAGAAGACCAGAAGAACTTGAAGAAATCGAGTTACCAACCTTCCACCGTCCAGTTGCGGCCCAGCGCTCCCAAGGGGTGAGGAATAAGCGCTATATTGTACAAGAGGCTATGGTGAACCCATTACCCCATCATGAATGGGCAGAGACGCAAGATAGTGATCCAGCCATTCGCCTAGTAAAGGAGTTGCTGACACAAGCTGATTCACACCCTGGTCCTGATGCCCCACGGGAAGCACAGTAGTTATGGAAGGAGAGAGGCAAGCTGTTCATCTATGAAGGTAAGTTGTGTCAGAGGAACATCAACTCGCTCACACACGAACTGGTCTGGCAGGTGGTAGTCCCGAAGCAGGATGCGCCAATGGTCTTGGAGGCATACCACGATGTAGCAGGACACTTCAGGTGGAAGAAGTTGGAGGTCCTACTTTGTGAAAGATTCTACTGGGTTTGCACGAGGAGAGCCATTGAGAAGTGGTGCCGAGAATGTGGCCCATGCAACCTGCGCAGGAAAGACCATAATAGCCAGCAAGCCCCATTACAGCTGATCATCATGAAACAGCCGCTTGAACTGGTAGCCTTGGATCACGTGAAGTTAACTCTGAGTAGGACTGGCTACACCTACGCTCTGACCATCATTGACCATTACTTAGTCGTGCCTGTCAAAGACCAAACAGCGAAGACAGCAGCCAAGGCATTTCAGCAACACTTTTGTCGACTGCACTGTTACCCTGAACAAGTGCTCACCGACCAAGGTCCGGCCTTTGAGGCAGAAGTGTTCCAGGAGCTCTGTAACATGTATGGTTGCATGAAAACCGGTAAACTCCATCAATTGCACTCCGGTCTACCTGATGAGTGCAAAACCTTGCAAGTTACCCATTGATTTGGACATGGGAGTCTTAACACCTGAGATGACATCACTAGATGCAGACTGGGATATGGAGCGGCAGCAACAATACCGCAAAGTGCAACAATGAGTGGCGTAAAGTTTGTTCCAGGGAAGACAGAGGCCGGAAAGGAATTACAATCAACACGCCCCTGCAGTTCCCTTGACACCAGGAGAACAAGTACTCAAAAGAAAGAGACGAGTTCACAAACTAGGTGACCAGTGGGAGGCTGAGCCATACATGGTTATACCTTCAGACTTTAATAACACCAAGGCATGCCTTATCAGCAAGGATGGAGGAGAAACCTCAGAGGCAGTCTCAAGAGATCATCTAAAAGTGTGCCCTGATCAACAGAAAGACAAAGAGGAACAAAAACAAAAAGAACACAGCAGCACATGTGCATGAATCTAGGCCATGTGAAAACACAGAAAAACATTAACAACATTCAATTTAGCAAAATTTTCCAAAAATTTTTTACAAAAACTTTTTTTTACTTACAGTAAAAGATGAAAGAATGAAGGTTCTTAGTGCACAAATTGGCTAATTCATGTATGCCCATCAACCCCGGCAAGGTGACCTCTCTCTGATGGGTCCCTACTCTACACTACAAGTCACTTCCGGGCCAGCGGCCTACAATTTTAGACAAACATGTCACTACTGGGCTAAGCCTATAATTTGTGGACTAGTTAATTGCGGCACCTACGCTAATGGGAGGGGTGCAAGATCAGACTGGAGGCAGCCAGTATCCAGTATTAAATTAGCCAAAAAACTGATCTGCACCTCCTAGTGTGAACACATGCAAGCTGCGGAAACTGCACAACTTAGACATGGCCTAGATTCATGCACATGTGCTGCTGTGTTCTTTTTTGTCTATGTTGAGAAGGAGAAGGCAGCCCAGAATACCAATACTACACAGTCTACTTATAGCGTAGTGACTAGTGCACTCGCTGCACCAGCAGTAGACACTAGAGAACAGGTCAGGTCATCGGAGTTACCTGCACTCCGTAGATCCACTCGTAGTACTAGAGGTCAGATCTCTGTCCGGTATAGAGAATACATAATGTAAATAAGTTAATAAGAATGCATAGTTCGTTAAGCATGAAAGCCTACAGAGACTTACTGTATGAACTTTTTAAGTATTCGTAATAACCAGTTGAAGGACAATTGGGCCACAGGACTACAGTATGTGTGGTCAGGACTTTATTTGTAAATAGTTACCCAACTTGGCCTTGAAAATAAGCCGTCGGCATGGCCGAAAAACCAGGCCCATCTACAGAGTGCCCTGTAGCCACACCCAGGGACGACACACAAAGTGGCCTAAGGCGGTTCCCACCAACCAAACCCCAGGAACAAGGACAAAGACAATTCCTGGACGGCAGCTTAAGGACTGGTCGCTGCAGTAACTGTGTCATTTTTTTTTTAGGTTTTGATAATTTTTTACATTTTTAAGACATTGTAGATTTTCATTTATTGTTGTTGTTAACAGTTCTTGTTATGTTACCTCAGTCTAGAAGTACTGAATTTCACTGGGGGGGGAATGTAGCACCACAGAGTCGGATTGCCATGATGACATTGCTTCCCTCTAAGGGGTGATGTCATGCCTGGAGGCAGGGGGGTCCCCATGCCAGGTAACACAGTGTACATGTCAATTCCTGCTCCAGGCCAGAAAGGGGAGCTTCCTTAAAGTTTCTGGCCAGCATGTGGGGTTAGTGAGTCAGAAAGAAGTCAGCTGAGAGAGTAAACAGGGGAGTTGTCATGGAAACGGGAGCAGCTGTTTCTTGTGACAATACAGTGAGGGAGGAGGGTGGGCAGTTGGTCTGTGGAGAGGGAAGGGACAGGAGCAGAGACAAGTGCTCTGGGGAACTGAAATTGCGTATAGCTGACTCCAGAGCAGTGCGCTGATAAAAAGGGACTCCAGAGTCCTTGGTTGGGCAGGTGCTGTACGCCCTGACAGCCGAATCTGGAGGGCAGGGGACTGCAAGCTCCCTGACCACACCAAACATCTGAAAGCACGGCAGCAGTCCAAGAGCCCGGGGCTGACAGTGGAAAGGACAGTGCTTGTGATATCGGCTCACGTTGTCTGCCACACAGGTTATAAACCATCATGCAGGAGAGGGCCGCAGCTTAGCTACAAGCAGCAGAGACCCAAAAAGAGCGCGCAGAAGGAAGGTCCCCAACCCCACCTGGCAGGGTGGATCCCCGGAATGCCTCCAGGCAAGCTGGACTCAAACTGTCATCTGTAATTGGTACCCCAGATTGCATCTACTTTCAAGTAAAAGGTAAAGAAAACTGCATCTCACTTATTCTCTGCACCCCAACGTTCACCACCATCTGAGCAATCAAATATATTTGCCCTGGGGCCCTGCTCTACCTGTGGGGAGCTGAACTATCTTTGTTGCATCACCATCAGCCCCAGTGGACCAAAACCGCAGTGTCGGCCACCCATTGCCGAACACCATGGGTGGCATCACGATTAAACACCACATAACTACCCTTTATTTTGTGACACGGCCAGGACCACAGAAACGGATCACGGCCCTGTGACCTCAATCATGGAACTGTCAGGTCCGATTCTGGGTAGCCCAAGGCCCTGGTGGGCGCGTCAGTTACTTTCATCGTTGTGCTTTTTTCTCACAGAAATTCCCACAAGCAGAGTTCAACTGTGATATAGACAATCAGCAACTCTTGGTTGAGAGCTTTCGAGTAATGGAGCCATTGGTTGGTGGGGGCTAGGAATAAAGTAAAGGTCTTTACTGATCACAAACATTTACTGTATGTTGACACTGACAAGTGCCTGAGTGCTAGACAGGCCTGGTGGGCTCTTTTCACTCAGTTTCAATTCTCTGTAACATTATCTCCCTGGTACTAAGAATGTTAAAGAGGATGCCTTATCACATAGTTTTGTTCCAGAGTTGAGGGATGAAAATCCAATCAAAATTCTTAGTGAAGGGGTGATGGTAGGTGCTTTTGGGTATCAATCTCAGACAGCGTATTATGGAGGCTCAGGATGGTGCACCGGAGAGCTTGCCACCTGGCAAGTTTTTTGTGCCTTCCTCACTTTGCACTGATCTTCTTAATAAAATATATGACTCGGTGTTGTCTGGACATCTAGGTTCCTCTGCCACCTGGAGAGCTGCTTCCAGGTCCTTTTGGTGACAGAGTGTTCAAAAAGGTGTGGATGAGTATGTTCGTAAGTGCAGGATTTGTGCCAGGTCTAAAGCCTCTTGCAAGACCCTGCATGAGTTTCTTTTGCTTAGCAAGATTCTGTCTCAACCTTCGATCCACTTGCCTATTGATTTTGTCATGGATTTGCCTAATTCTTGTGGTAATACTGTGGTGTGGGTTGTGGTTGATCATTTTAGCAAGATTGTTCACTTAGTTCCTCAACCAAAATTGACTATGGCTAACTGGTATAGCTACTGTGTTTATCTCCCAAGTTGTTAAACTGCATGGAGTTCCTAAAACCATTATTCCCGATAGAGGGGTTGAGGGAGGATTAATAATTCCTTCCATGTCTCTCAGTATTGAGGTAGACTTGGAGGAGGACAAGGAGTATGAGATGGAATGAGTCTTGAAATCCAGACATGTCAGAGGGCGACTTGAGCTTCTAATTAAGTGGAAGGGTTTTCGGTCTAGAGGATAACTCTTGGGTGGATGCCGATCACCTAGTAAGGGAGTTCTATCTGCGGTGTCAGCAGTTGGGGATCTTGGTGGGTCCAGTAGCCCCTCTTTGAAGGGGGGTACTGTCATGCTTCTGGATTTAAACCCTTAATTTTGGGTTCTGTGGTTGTCCTATCTTTCCACTGAGCCATGATAGATACACCTCTTATTTGGGTGTTTTAGTTCTGTTATCTTTGTTTCTGTTTGTTTTAGGTAGCAGGTTCTTTTCATTTACTTTGCTTGTCTGTCCTATCACCTTTCAGGTGCAGCTTTAAAAACCTTTCCCTACTGGTGTTTCCTGTTGGTGATAGACTTTGTTGGATTAATTCACTTTGCTGTAGTTTGTGTTGGTTGCAGTTGTTTTGTGTATGATTCCTTTACTCCTAGGTAACTGGTACTCTAGTGAACCTAGGAGCTGCTATGGACATTCAGGGTAAGCCACCATCGAGTGGGGCTGCCATTGCGTTATCTTAGGGTGCCAACTTCTGTGGTCAGGCAGGGACAGACCATGGCCAGACAAGGGTTTTTCTGAGTCAGAACAGGGACTTGTCAGATTCATATATTTGTCTCCCTGGTTAACACTGTGAAAGTGTTTTGGCAGTCATAACAGCATGTTGGTATAAGTGCAATGTGTAGGGGCATATTATATTAACACTTCAGCCATTTAACAATCAAAACCTAGGATAAAAACAAAATGAGCAAATACCCTGCAGTAAGTAAATAATTAGAAATTATACATGTATATAACAGCATACTTAGTTGACACTATTTTGATCAAAAGAGTGTAAAAGCCATCCTACTGTGACAAGATATATCCAATCAGGATGGTCCCTAACTCTTGTAGTTTATCACATATAGCCATTAAAGTAAAAATGTTATAGGTGCTAATTGTGTAGAGGCAAAATGGAAAAAAAAATATAAACATGTTGGTCATTAAGGTGTTGAAGTAGAACTTTTGTCACAACTATTATCCATTGGTAAGTGCTAAAACAACAAGATAACATGAGAAAAACTGCAAACTGACGAATGGAAGAAGTCTGGAAGCTTAGAACAAAATGGGGGTAGATGAGAGAATATGATGGCAGAATCAGACTACACAGGATAACTTTGCACAGTCGTGGCCAACAGTTTTGAGACTGACACATATTTTGGTTTTCACAATGTTTACTACTTCAGTCTTGTTAGACCTTTTAGTCGGATGTTTATGTTGTTGCTGAAGTACAATAAGATTTTCAGAAGTTTTTAAACTTTTAGGCTGTGTGCACATGCTGCGGATTTTGCTGTGGTTCCGCAGCGGTTTTGGCCGCTGCGGACCCGCAGCAGTTTTTGCTGCGGTGTACAGTACCATGATTCCCTATGGGAATCAAAAACCGCAGTGCAGACGGTGCGGAATTTTCCGCACGGATTATCTGCGGTTTTCAATCCGCAGAAAGAACTGACATGTCAATTCTTTCTGCGGATTCTCCTGCAGTTCTTTTGACCTGCGGTTTCACCTGCGGATTTTACAAAATCCGCGCGGATGAATCCGCACCTAATCCGCAGCGTGTGCACACAGCCTTATTAATAAATACTTTAGATTTTATGCAAGCACTCAATATTTATAGGGTTGATCTTCATTTTTCAAGACTTTTGCAATTCATCCCGGCAAGCTATATATGAGATTCTGGACCAGTTCCTGACTGATGGCAACCCATTATTGCCTAAGCACAGTTTCTGTGCTTTTGTTTGATCACTTGCTTTTTTGAGGATTGACTGGAATGCTGAGAAAAGAAATGACAGAGGGCTCATGGTAGTGCTCACCTTTACATCTCTGAACAATCATTCTTCCAGATATCCTAAAAAGTCTGAAGGGGGCTTCATCTGTCCTCTGCAGTCCAATCACTGTAATTCTTGGAGAATGTCAGTCTATAGGGAGTACAGGGTTTGGACTGTAGAGGAGTGGAAGAAGGGTTCTTCAGAGAAGAAAAGGTGAGTGCTCCCATGAGTTGTGTTTGGGGTTAGTTTTCATTCAAGGGAGTTGAATGAAAGTTTTTCCTAAGCATGCTGCCTATGAATAAGGAATGGTGGGGTTTGGTTAACCTGTGGTCCATCCTCAAAAAGTGGGTGAAAAAACAAAAGCACAAAAATTTTGATAAACTACAAGTGCTTAATTAGACAAGAATAGGTTGTATCGTAGATGTCTAGAAAATAAGGGCCGAAACTGTAAATGTTGAGTCTTTGCATAACATTGGTGGATTTGTCAAAAAAAGTGTAAAAACTTATGAAATGCTAATTATTTTACTCCAGTAACCATAGAAACATCAGACTAAAAGATCTAAAGACATGGAAGCATTAAGGATTGTGAAAATCAAAATTTGTGTCCATATAGACTTTTGGCTGTGACTGTAATCTTCAACTATGGAAAGAAAGACGTAGATTTGAATAGTAGCTGTAAACTGAATTTTTTTCTTTTAATCAAGACTGTTTTCCTTTGCTTTTTGTGTAATTTAGATATCTTATCTTAGAGCAATAATATGATGATTGCAAAAGTACAGTATGCATATTTTTAAAGGCAACTTAACTGTTTATGTATTACCATGAGTCTTGGTTTTGTACATAACTTTAAGATGAAATTCTACAAAGTGATTTCTGCCTGCCTTTTATAAGCTACCAAGTTTTTTATTATTGGATCCAGTCTATATAAAGAGTTCACATATAGGAACACTGTTAAATGATATTTATAGACTTTTTCTGGGCATATAATATTGATGCGCTATTTTTGGGACAGGTCATCAATATTAAATTGATGTAGTTCCATCCAGCATCTCCACCAATCAGCTATTTATAAGCTTCCAGCAGTGACTTGTTCAATATGACATGACATGACAGGACCAATGCCAAGTACTGCAGATCAGTTATTATTCAAGCGAACAGGAACTGATCTGCAGTACGTAGCAGCAGCCACTACACATTGAATGAAGCTGTGCAGTGCTGCTCCGCTCAGTTTTTACAGTCACCTGCTCCTGGTGCTGGATCATGACTGATTTGGTTTATTATTGTATTATACACCCAGAAAACCTTTTTAAGAGAAAAAAACTTGTTTTAATGGTATTAGAAGGGATGCACACATTAGGAGGGAGCTTTATCAATAAAGTCGGAGGCTTCCTCAACGTAAGAGCTCAGGTCAAAATTTGGTCTATCGTTGGCTTTAATACCATGATAGGTAATCCCTGTGCCGTTGTAGAAGGCAGTAATTGTGTTCACATGCATGAAGGAATTCCCCTCGGCAGCATTGAGGATGTGTGTTATCCCGAGGCACTGCAGTCTCATGATGTTCTGTGCGATGAAGGCGTTGCCCACGTAGATCCGGGGGAAGACCTCGTTGAAATGTTGGGAGGGGAGGCTGTAGAAGCCGCCATTGTTAGCCAGGAGCTGGCGGCTTCTACAGCCTCCCCTCCCAGCATTTCAATGAGGTCTTCCCCCGGATCTACGTGGGCAACGCCTTCATCGCACAGAACAACATTGGGAGGGAGCATATAGGAACTTGATGTGGCTATTTCACTGTTGCAAACAATTGGTACAGCACCATGATGTAGGAATGACTAGGCTTCAAAAATGTACAAATTGTAAAAGGGAACATGTAAAAAGGTTTTTACTACCCCCCTGAGAACAGCATGATGTAGTCACAGAGACCCTAATTCCAGCAATGAATCAACTGGGCTACATATTAGAGTTTTGATAAAATCATGGCATTATCTGCCCCAGATCCACCAGTTCTCTGAATGCTGAGCTCTGTATATCCCCGCCCACACCACTGATTGGTAGCTGTCTGTGTACACTGTGCATAGGCAGAAAGCTACAAATCAGTGGTGCGGGTGGGGTTATACCGAGCTCACCAATATGGGGGACTACATGGCAGCAATTTACAAGTCCTCTACTGATAATCTCCTGTTGATAAAACTGTGATTATATCAAAACTATAGTAAGCAGACCACTATCAGTCACATCGCTGGAATCATGGTCTCTGTCTTTACATTACGGTGCTCTCAGATTATGTGGCAAAAACCTGGTGACAGATTTTCATTGCGTCTTTACAATCCTTCTCATAAAATAATCCAGAAACACTGTACTTATAAGTTCTTCTGCTTAGCTCTGCTCATGTCTCAATGTGAATAGCACTTAAGGTTTACCAAAAATGTATTAAAGTTATAAAATATAAATTCTATTTAGCTAATGAAGCCCCAGAATGGCACTATTGTCATAAATCCTCTTACTTGTGTAGTAATAAAGAGACAGCTTTCAAAGTTAAGTGCATTTGGCAGGATATATATTTACAAGACACACTTATCTCAATAATGCAGATAATTCTAAAATCACCATTGTGTCCTGCAATTGCCAGGGGTATCGAGATGACAAATGAGAAACTCGAACTCTATGATATTGCCTTCTCATGTCTTTAAAAGGAAAAAAATAACATCCAGGAGGAGATCTAATATCTGTCTCTAATTCAGACCTCTGCCTCAAGGCAAAGACCCCATGACACAAACCTCATTTCGGTGGTGAAGGTTAGAACAGTCAGTGTCAAGCGATTTTCCATCAGGGAGAACTTAATCAGTGACCTTCTCAAAAAACTGTAGTCCAAAGTACAAAAGTTAAAGGATGAGGATATTCTACAAGGAGATGTCTCCTGGGGACTTGGTAATTCTCGTTTTGGAAATGTGTGCTGTCATAGGTCCCTGTTCATGCACATGTCGGGGTCGTTCATTCATATGTGCTCTACATGCTCTATGTAATGGTATCTGGAAATTGGTCACTAGAACATTCCTCTTACCTCCCAAGTTTTGATGGTGGAATGGAGGACTATATCACAACCTAATTTTTCAGGTCTAGCGGCTATAATGTTTCCCATAAACATGAGCTACTCCTACTATTCCGTCTCTAACAGAAATCCAAGTCAACATTTTCGTAATGTCAGCAGTGCCCTTATCTAAACAAGCCAGAGTGTTCCCATTACTGTGTTGCCACATTATCCCCATAAAAGTGCCAGTCATATAAAGAACTTGCTTGATTCCCTTATTATAAGCAGCCTTTAGCATGTAGAATACACACCCTGCCCTAATATCCAGCTCTCATGTACCTGAATTACAAACCAAAATGCGGAAGATCTTTGGACGGGACGGGTGTGCAAGAAGACATGGCCAGACGGCACGTGCGTGGGAGACCCCTCTAATGTCACAGTGGGAGACTCCTATAATGTCAGATAATGAAACAGGGCTGGCAATCTGGGATATGTAGGATCTCCAGTGTATTTTATATCCAAGCTGTGCATTATTTTGAGTTTGAAAATATAGTGTGCCTATGATAAGCTCATGGATGTAATATTTTTTTCTTCGATTTGGATGATATTATTGTAATTTAAGGCTACGTTATGAGTATTTTGTCTGTTCAAACCTTGCTTAATGCTTTTCGCAATTACAGCTGCCTCTTATGTGGCTTTGTAGTTTGCTTTGTTATAATGCTAATGCATTGTACTTTGGGCAACAGAATGAGCATTTAGGAGCCACTTGTGTGTTTCTGTACAAGATGTAATTACAAAGAAGTTGTACAAGACTAATCAAGGCGGCTCTTTATTTCATGCATCATTACAGCTGAAATGTGCTAGAAACGTGAAGAAGTACATGCAGTAGATACCTTATAACTGCCTATAGTAATGGACCAAAGATACGGATAAGTGTTGGGGGTCTGTTCTAGGCACAATGTAGTGGATTCCTCCAAACAAAATAAAAACTTGACTGTGCTCCTGTACTAATCAGTTTACTAACTGTAAGTAGTCTTCTCAGTTCTGCTATTTGTGATCCAGGCTTCCTCTGCCTCGATTTTCCTGTTACAGTAACTGTCTGCTCATCAGTCACCATTCTCTGCCATATAAACTGTCATATTGCTATAATGTAATCACTACAACGTATATTTCCTATCTCCTTGGCAGTTATACACAGATAACCTTCCTCACTTCTAATGGCGCCCATGCATCTTAGGTGGTAAAAAAGTTCCTAACTCCCCCATACACATGTACACTCTTCTTAGGCAAGCATGCACATGTTTTCAATGAGGAGAGCATAGTTAGCTGCTGCCAGATGCCTCTGAAGACTGATTATCTCCTTTGGAAACAAAATGATTGGGCATTATAATTAAATAGGAGGATCCCATATGCTTTAGATGGTAGGTGTCATGACAAACTTCAATATAATGTAACTTTTCAGAATAACCTGTTGTGTGTATATAAATAATAATAATTTCTGGCCATGATATTACTTATATCCTGCCCTTTTCACAAATTTTTCATTTAGGCTCCAATTTTCAGTTGTCTCTCAGCTGGTGGGTAGAGTCTAGTGGCTATGATGTATCCCATACACAATACACGCAAACATGAGTTTCTCCTACTATTCTCTCTCTAGCAGAAATTCAAATCCTACCACAGTTTGGAGGACACTATACAACAGCAATGAGCAGTGAAGCTGAACATTGAGGTGAGATAGGAACTTACTAGAAAGCAGAAGACCCCTCTGTGTAGCCCTCTCTCACTGTGCTCCATATCTGGTCATCAGTTTATCTCCATAGACATTAATAGGCAGCTGTAATCTGATACTTGGCAGGCTATCTTGACCAAGACTAATTTTAGCTGTGTTCCAAACTAAATGATGGTCCTGACAAATTTTTTAAATACATAAATACAAAAACAACAAGATCTACACTAGCGGGTTTCTAAATAATGGTATCGGTGATGTTAGTCAACTGTCTCAAAAAGCACTTAGAGAGAGTTGTGATGAAAGACTGCTACTCAGACTGGTCCCCGGTTATAAGTGGTGTACCCTAAGAACCAATGCTGGGACCGCTATTATAGAAATTATTTATTAAGTATATACCAGAGATTAATAGTGTTGTTTCTATTTTTGAAGAAGACACCAGTCTAGGTAGTATAGTGCAGTCTGTTGAAGATGTTCATAAATTACAAGCAGATTTAGTCAAACAGAATGTTCTGGAGAACAACTTGGCAGATGATGTTCAGTGAGGATAAATGAAAAATTTGAGTATTAAAAATATAAAGGTATCAAATGTCCAGGGTAGGGGTGGGGGAAGTGGGTAAGAACTAGGAGAGTCACTTGTAGAGAAGGATCTTGGTGTACTTGTAGACCACACACTAAATAACAATATGCAATGTCAATCAGCGGCTTCTAAGGCCAGCCAGAGATTGTCATATATTAAGGCCGGGATCACACATGTGAGAAACACAGCCAAGTCTCGCATGTTAATATCCGGCACTGCCGCCGGCACTCAGGAGAGCAGCGTGCGGCTGCATGTATTGTGTCTGCGGCAGTGCCGGGTATTAACATGCGAGACTCGGCTGTGTTTCTCACATGTGTGATCCCGGCCTTAAAGAGGCATGGACTCGGAGAATACTACCACTTTACCACAAACTAGTGCGGCCTCATCTGAAACATGCAGTTCAGTTCTGAGCACAAGTTAAAAGAAAGGATGAAAAGGTACAATGAGCAGAAACAAAACTGATAAGGGTATGGGTGATCTTAGTTATGAGGAAAGATGTAAAAAGAATTACATAACATATTAAGCATTGAGAAAAGATGTGTAATGGTGACATGATTAAATGATGAAAGTAAATAGTACAAATAAAAATGGGTCAAAAGCTGTTCCATGTAAAACTCTGTCAAAAGACATTGAAGAATTCCCAAATCCTGGAGAAAAAAGGCTCAGTCTCCATAAGAGACATGCTTTCTTTACCATGAGATCTATTGTATTAATGTGGGGTTGTAGCCTAGCTCAGGAGCTTGTCACAGTAGACACAGTCAATCATTTAAAAAAATAGATGATTTATTTTCGAGGAAAATAACATAAATACGTATTGTAAATGTTTAAAAAGCTTGTTCTGAATGTTAATCCAGTCGTTCAGCACATGAGATGAAAAGGGAAAAATATACTATTTTTGGGCATAATAGTTCATGCACTTACCTTCTTACATGCCTTGGTTGAACTTGATGGACATTTTGACTTTTTTCAACTGTACTATGACATATGTATGTGAATTCAGGAGAAAGGGGGCTTAAAAAAGAAGTGGCTCATAAATGGAGAAAGTCTTTTTCTCTGATAAAATATAGAGTAAAGTTTCTTATATTTGCTTGTACTACTAATTTTTGTGGAAATGACAGTGACTATTTAACTGTATGATACATGCTATATGAATTAATAGTGTTATATACTAATAAAATTAAAATAAATCAGTGTGGTGACATGCTTGATAAATCTATGCCTTAAAGGGTAAAACATTATTTGGTGATCAAATGTTTGCCATGAGAGAAATGTCAGCCAGAGCAGAATCTTTATTCATATATTTAGTGGCTTGCAAAAGTATTCGCCTCCTCCCTTGGCTTTTTGCCTAGTTTGTTATATTACAACCTGTGTTTAAATATTTTTCTATTCCGATTTGTGTGTGATGCATCAGTACTACATAATCTAAGTTGGGGAAGTTAAGTGAGAAAAATAGGCATAAATTATATTTATGGGATCAAATTACTAAAAATTGTCATGTACATATGTATTCACCCCTTTTGCGATGAAGCCCCTAAAAATTTCTGGTGCAAGTGTAGCAGTGGTGGAGGATGGTGGTTTGCTGCCTGACACATGCATTTGATGCTTGTGTATGTTATAAAAGGATGATACCCACTGGGGCTGCAGTTAGCATAGACAGGGTAAACTGTAATGGTCATTCCAGTTTGCAAGGGGGAACTGAAAGTTAGTAGCAAGTCCAGAAACTAACAGGGCCAGTCAGAGTGTATCATAGAATCAGTGTTGGAAGGGACCTCCTGGGCCATCTAGTCCAACTCCCTGCTCAAAGCAGGATTCGCTAAATCATCCCAGACAGAAGTCTGTCCAGCCTCTGTTTGAAGACTTCTATTGAAGGAGAACTCACCACCTCTCGTGGCAGCCTGTTACACTCACTCTAACTGCCAAAAAGTTTTTTCTAATATCTAATCTGTGTCTCCTCCCATTCAGTTTCATCCCATTGCTTCTAGTCTTTCCTTGTGTAAATGAGAATAAAGATGATCTTTCTACAATGTGACAGCCCTTGAGATATTTGTAGACAGCTATTAAGTCTCCTCTCAGTCTTCTCTTTTGCAAGCTAAGCATTCCCAAATCCTGCAACCTTTCCTCATAAGACAGGGTTTGCAGACCGGTAACCATTCTGGTCGCTCTTTTCTGAACTTGCTCCAGTTTGTTGATGTCTTTTTTTAAAATGTGGTGCCCAAAACTGGACACAGTATTCCAGATGAGGTCTGACCAAAGAGGGGTAGAGGGCAATAATGACTTCACGTGATCTAGACTGTATGCTTCTGTTAATACACCCTAGAATTGCATTTGCCTTTTTTGCTCCTGCATCACACTGTTGACTCATATTCAGTCTGTGATCTATTAGTATACCCGTCTTTTTCACATGAGCTGTTGCTTAGCCCTATTCCTCCCATTCTGTATATGCTTTTTTCATTTTTATTGCCCAGATATAGTACTTTGCTTTTTTCCCTGTTAAAAACCATTATGTTAGTTGCTGCCCACTGCTCCAATTTATTTATATCTTTTTGAATCCTTTCTCTCTCTTCCCTAGTATTAGCTATCCCTCCTAGCTTTGTGTCATCAGCAAATTTAATCAGTTTATCCTCAATTCCTTCATCTAAATCGTTGATAAAGATGTTGAACAATACAGGGCCCAGGACAGAGCCCTGTGGTACCCCACTTGAGACATTCTTCCAACTGGATGTGCAGCCATTTACAACCACTCTTTGGGTCCGATCACTAAGCCAGTTATGAATCCACCTAACAGTTGCCTTGTCCATTCCATATCTAGTCATTTTTTCAATAAGGATTGTGTGAGATACTTTGTCAAATGCTTTGCTGAAGTCAAGATATACTATATCTACAGCATTTCCCTGATCCACCCAATCAGTGATTCTGTCATAGAAGGAAATTAAGTTAGTCTGACATGACTTATTAGTTACAAACCCATGCTGACTCTGTTTAATCACTTCATTTTTATCCAGGTACTTACATACATGTTTAATAATTTGTTCAAAGATCTTTCCTGGTATAGAAGACAGACTCACCGGCCTATAGTTGCCTGGGTCCACCTTCTTCCCCTTTTTTGAAGATAGGAACATTTGCTCTTCTCCAGTCTACTGGGACTTCTCCTGTTATTCATGAATTTTCAAAGATTATGGAGAGGGGTTCAAAAATTTCTTCTGCTATCTCCTTCAGTACTCTGGGGTGTAATTCATCTGGACCTGGAGACTTGAATTCATTTAGTTTTGCTAAGTGTTTCCTCACTATCTTTCGGTCTATAGATATCCTGGATTCTTCTATTCCCTTGACAGGACAGTGAAGAACAGTTGATGTTACATTTCATTTCTGAGAGTATACAGATACAAAATAGGAATTTAAAAGTTCGGCCGTCTCAACATCCTGTCGTACCATTTCATCATTTTCATCCTGTAAAAATCCTATAGCATCTTTAAGTTTTCTTTTACTTTTGACATATCCCCAAAATCCTTTATTATTGCTTTTCATGTCTCTTGCAAGCCTCAATTCATTGTCAGCTTTAGATAATCTGATTTGTGCCCTGCAGGTTCTGCAGACAGCATTATATTCTTCTTTAGATATGCCTCCCTCTTTCCATTTTATAAACATTTCTTTCTTCCTTTTTAGCATGTGCTTAAGTACTGTGTTCATCCATCCTTGTTTCCTTAAATGCTTCCTATTCTTCCCTCTTTTTGGAATTGTTAACAATTGTGCTTTGAAAATTTCATTTTTCAAGATTTCCCATCCTTCTTGGACATTTTTGTCCTTAAGGATATCCAGCCATTGGATCCCTCCAATTCTCTTGGACAGTAATGTGTGAAGTAGCAGGCCTAGGTCAAGAGGCTGCTAGGGACAACATGGGCCTAATACTCGGGGCAATGGATTGCCTAAAAAATCCTTTCGCGTGATTATGTCCAATGGCATAGGGCAGTGATGGCGAACCTTCCTGAGACAGAGTGCCCAAACTGCAACCTAAAACCCAATAATTTATGACGAAGTGCCAACACGTGCCATATACCCCATCATGATCCCCTTCATGTAGAAATGCCCCATCATGATCCCATTCATATAGAAATATGCCCCATCATGATCCCCTTCATGCAGAAATATGCCCCATCATGATCCCCTTCATGTAGAAATTGTCAGGGTCCTGACAGTGCCGGCGTACAGCCTCCACTAGGCAGGGTCTCACCCGCACTGTAGGGACTCCTGGGGACAAGGACAGCCGGAAAATAAAGATGCACGGGACCTGAATGTAGAAGTTTAGAAAGTAGGCACAGGACCTATGGTCATGTGAACGGTCATATGACTGCAAGGGGGCGGGGCTTAGCGTCCTGCTTTCAAAGAAGGTAGAAAACTCAAAGTCGGGGAAAGCGGAGGTCATGCACAATACAGGCAAGCAAGGTACAGGTGGGATAAACAGACGGGAGGTCAGACAAAGCCAAAGGTCATACACAAGATCTCAGTAAAGTACCAGGGATGAGACAGAACGGATAGTCAGAGCCAAGCAGAGATCAAAACCAAACAGATGTAGAAGGTACCAGGCAGAATCCAAAGCAGAATCCAGAGAACAGACCGAGTCATACACAGAGAATCAAGCAACCAGAACACAGCACTAACACACTCAAGGGTCACCACACAATGCCAAGGGCGAAAGTATAACTGACGGGGGATAGGAGCATCCTGAGGCTATAAGAAGCCTCCCCAGAACCAATGAGAGGCCACCATAATAGGTCCCAGGTGTGCAGGTGAGAGTCTGCACTGAGGTCAGAACATTGACCCCAGCAGTGCCGGTCACCCAGCACTGGTATCATGACAGTACCCCCCTCTCAACGGGGGGCCTCTGGACCCCCAGGCTTGCCCGGGTACCTAGCATGGAAAGCCCGAACCAGGCGATCCGCATGCATCAACCGGGCCGGCACCCAGGACCTGTCCTCTGGCCCATACCCCTTCCAATGAACTAGGTACTGTACTGACCGCCGTACCAACCTAGAATCTACGATGTGACCAATTTCATATTCCACATGTCCCTCAACCGAAACCGGAGGAGCAGCGGACTCAGATTGTCCTCGGACTGCTTCAAACGGTTTCAGTAGAGATCTATGGAAGACGTTAGGGATCTTGAAAGAGGGTGGAAGGCATAGTCTGTTCGCTACTGGGTTGATTTTTTCCACAATCTTGTACGGGCATTGGAATTTGGGGCCCAACTTGGCTGACTGAATCTTTAACTTAATGTTTCGTGTGGAGAGCCAAACTTTCCAACCTGAAAAATGGGACCAGGTGTTCGTTTCCTGTCCACAAAAAACTTATACCTGCCTTGGGACCTAGATATACGCCGCTGGACTTCTGCCCATGTATTTTTTTAACCGCTGAACAGAATCCTCAGCCCTGGGGCACCCCGAATCCAGACGAGAAAACTCACCAAAATGAGGACTGAACCCATAGTTGATCAAGAAAGGGGACAGACCAGTGGATTGACTCGCCCGACTATTGGAGGCAAATTCAGCCAACGGCAGTATATCACACCAGTCATTCTGTCTAGCAGAAGTCAGACATCTGAGGATCTGTTCCAGAGACTGATTAGTGCGTTCCGTCTGACCATTACTCTCAGGATGGTATGCAGATGAAAAGGACAGAGATATCCCTAATTTTTTGCAGAAAGCACACCAAAACTTAGCCACAAACTGCACACCACGATCAGACACCACATTCAGGGGTACCCCATGCAAGCGGACCACATGCTGCACAAACAATCTGGATAAGGTCTCAGCAGAAGGTAATGCGGACAGGGGTACAAAATGAGCCTGCTTTGAAAATCTGTCCACCACTACCCATACCACAGTATTACCCCTGGAAGAGGGAATATTGGTAATAAAATCCATGGACAGATGGGTCCACGGTCTTTCTGGAACTTCCAAGGGCATCAGCTCCCCCGCCGGCCGGCTATGGGAGCTTTTAGAACGAGCGCAGACCCCACAACCAGAAATGAATTTCTTTATACCAGAACCAAGAGAAGGCCACCAGAAGATCCTAGCCACCGCCAGTCGCGTGGCTGATATACCAGAGTGAGCACACAACTTGGATTCGTGGAACTCTTGCAAGAGTTTAAGGCGAAGTTGCTCTGGGACAAACAACTTGCCCCCTGGCTTGGCCGCAGGAGCCAGCGACTGGGCCCCCCAATTTTCCGTTCCAATTCAGACGAGATCCCTGCTAACACCACCCCAGGGTGCAGGATGGAGGACGGTGGCTCAGGGGCAGACACAGGGTGAAAACTACGAGATAAGGCGTCAGCCTTGACATTCTTTGACCCTGGACAGAAAGTAATAGTAAACTGGAAACAAGAAAAAAAAGTGACCAACGGGCCTGTCTGGGCGTTAATCTTCTAGCAGACTCAATGTATGAAAAATTTTTGTGATCAGTGATCACAGTAACCGGGTGACTGGCCCCCTCCAAAAAGTGCCTCCATTCTTCAAACGCCAACTTGACCGCAAGAAGCTCTCTATTGCCTACATCATGATTTCTTTCAGCAGCAGAGAACTTCCTGGAAAAGAAAGCACATGGCCTGAGGTTGGTAAGAGTGGCAGACCCTTGAGATAACACTGCCCCCACCCCCACCTCGGAGGCATCCACCTCCACCACAAATGCTTTGGAAGGATCTGGCTGTACCAAGACAAGAGCAGACATAAAACATTGTTTCAGCGTTGCAAAGGCCTCTTTTGCGAGCGAGGACCAATTTCTCACATCCGCACCTTTGCATGTTAGATCGGTGAGAGGTTTGACCACTTGCGAAAACCTCCGGATAAATTTGCGGTAATAATTGGCGAACCCCAAGAAGCGCTGAAGACCCTTAAGATCTCGGGTTTGCACCCAATCCGCAATGGCCTGTACCTTCTTGGGGTCCATGCGAAAACCCTCACCGGATACAATTAATCCCAAAAATGACAATTCTTGCACACAGAATACACATTTCTCCAATTTGGCATACAGATGATTTTCTCTCAGTCTTTGGAGAACAGTTCGTACATGTTCCAAATGATAATGCTTGTTGGAGGAGTATATCAAAATATCATCTAAGTAGATAACGACAAAACGACCAATGAGATCTGAGAATACCACGTTGATGAAATTCTGAAATATGGCGGGGGCGTTGGTAAGACCAAATGGCATGACTAAATTTTCAAACAGTCCCTCAGTCGTGAGGAACGCAGTTTTCCATTCATACCCCTCTCGGACCCTTATCAAATTATATGCCCCCGAAGATCCAGTTTAGAAAACCACTTTGCCCCTGATAGTTGGTTACATAAATCGGGAATCAACGGAAGGGGGTACGTATTCCGTACCGTAATCTGATTAAGCTCCCGAAAATCGAGACAGGGACGTAACCCGCCATCTTTTTTCTTTACAAAAAACAAACCTGCCGCCACAGGTGAGACTGAAGGACGTATGTGTCTTTTGCACAGACTTTCAGCAATGTACTCCTTCATAGCCAAGCGCTCAGGACCGGACAAATTAAACAGACGGGTTTTAGGTAATTTAGCCCCCCGGGACCAGCTCAATAGCGCAGTCAAAGGGTCTATGTGGCGGCAACGTCTCGGCCTCGCTTTCGGAGAATACATCTTCGAAGTCCTTCAGGCATTCCGGAATACCTTCCAGCTCGACAGATGATACAGACACAGATTTAACTGGTTCAACCAGCAGTGCGGATTTATCAAATAACTTAAAATCATTAAACCCCCATTGAACAATCTCCCCCGCTTTCCAGTTAATAACTGGGTTATGACGTTGTAACCAGGGCATGCCCATCACCAACCCTGCAGGTAGATTGTCCAGAACAAAACAACTTAGGTTTTCCACGAGTAGCGCCCACTCTGAGTGAAAACAAGTCAGACATAAAGAGAATTCCCTCCTTAGTGAGGGGAGAGGAGTCAATGGCCATCACCTTGATTGGAACCTTGAGCCTAACTGTCCCTATCTTACAGTGTGTGACCAATTGGGAGTCAATGAGGTTAATTGATGATCCGCAGTCCACGAAGGCTGTAGAGGAAAAAGAACTACCGTCCACAAACAATTCCACATGCAGTAAGACTTTAGAAAATGATGAAAAGGGTACCTGAGGGTCTGAGTAGTCTCCCCGTTGACTACCCAGACCTAGTCGTATCCCGCCGACCGGGTTGAAGACGGGCAATCAGGACACTCCCTTTTCCAATGTCCCGTTTTACCGCAGTAAAAGCATAACTGCTTGTCCTTCCGGCGTTTCCTCTCCGTATCCTTCAGGGAGAGGGCGCCTACATCCATGAGCTCAGGGGCAGTCTCTTTTCCACTGGGGAACAATGGAGTTTCCACCTGCATCACCCCTCTGGCCCGCAGCCTGCGGTACATCCGGACGACCTGGGTCATGGCGTCCTCGAGAGAGTTAGATGGGGGATGTAGTGCCAAGGCATCCTGTAGCCGCTCGGACAAGCCTCTGCGAAAGAGTCCTCGGAGTGCGTCGTCGTTCCAAGAGATCTCTGCGGCCCAGCGGCGGAATTCAGTACAAAACCACTCAGCTGAGTGTTTCCCCTGACAGGCGCTCATCACCATGTCCTCTGCCAATCGCACTCGGTCAGGCTTACCATAAATATGCCCGAGGGCCTCAAAAAATGCATTCACCGACACTCTCTCAGGGGCAGTGGGAGGAAGGGAGAAAGCCCAAGCTTGTGGGGACCCTCTTAACAGAGACATAATGACCCCAGCCTTCTGACTTTCGTCCCCAGAGGAACGTGGTCTGAAACTAAAAAAAAAGTTTGCACCCCTCCTTGAAGACCCTGAAATCCTTTTTGTTTCCAGAAAAAAAGTCAGGCAGTTTAACAGGTGGTTCAGGGGACACCAAAACAACATCACTCGCCCCAGCCCCCAGAGACCCAGAGAGCAGCTAAAGCCCCCCACACTGTCTCAGAAACCTGCTGCTGAGAACGAGCCAGAGCTTGCTGCTCCAGAGATAAACCCTGAAACATCTGACTCAGACTTTTCATCTGGTCAGCCAGAGACTGTATGGGATCCATAACTCTCTGCACAAAAACCCCCAAAAAAACGTAATGGTCAGTTATAATGTCAGGGTGCTGACAGCGCCGGCATACAGCCTCCGCTAGGCAGGGACTCACCCGCACCGTAGGGACTCCTGGGGACAAGGACAGCTGGAAAATAAAGATGCACGGGACCTGAATGTAGAAGTTTAGCAAGCCGGCACAGGACCTACGGTCATGTGAATGGTCATGTGACTGCAAGGGGGCGGGGCTTAGCGTCCTGCTTTCAAAGAAGGTAGAAAACTCAAAGTCGGGCCAAGCGGGGGTCATGCACAATACAGGCAAGCAAGGTACGGGAGGGATAAACAGACGGGAGGTCAGACAAAGCCAAAGGTCATACACAAGATCTCAGTAAAGTACCAGGGATGAGACAGAACGGATAGTCAGAGCCAAGCAGGGATCAAAACCAAACAGACGTAGAAGGTACCAGGCAGAATCCAAAGCAGAATCCAGAGAACAGACCGAGTCATACACAGAGAATCAAGCAACCAGAACACAGCACTAACACACTCAGGGATCACCACACAATGCCAAGGGCGAAAGTATAAGTGACGGGGGATGGGAGCTTGCTGAGGCTATAAGAAGCCTCCCCAGAACCAATGAGAGGCCACCATAATAGGTCCCAGGTGTGCAGGTGAGAGTCTGCACTGAGGTCAGAACATTAACCCCAGCAGTGCCGGTCACCCAGCACTGGTATCATAACAGAAATATGCCCCATCATGATCCCCATCATGTAGAAATATGCCCATCATGATCCCCTTCATGCAGAAATATGCCCCATCATGATCCCCTTCATGTAGAAATATGCCCATCATGATCCCCTTCATGCAGAAATATGCCCCATCATGATCCCCTTCATGTAGAAATGAACGCCATCATGATCCCCTTCATGCAGATATATGCCCCATCATGATCCCCTTCATGCAGAAATATGCCCCATCATGATCCCCTTCATGTAGAAATATGCCCCATCATGATCCCCTTCATGTAGAAATATGCCCCATCACGATCCCCTTCATACAGAAATATGCCCCATTATGATCCCCTTCATGCAGAAATATGCCCCATCATGATCCCCTTCATGCAGGAATATGCCCCATCATGATTCCTTTCATGTAGAAAGGCCCCATCATGATCCCCTTCATGCAGAAATATGCCCCATCATGATCACATTCATGCAGAAATATGCCCCATCATGATCCCCTTCATGTAGAAATGCCCCATCATGATCCCCTTCATGCTAAAATATGCTCCATCATGATCCCCTTCATGTAGAAATATGCCCCATCATGATCCCCTTCATGTAGAAATATGCCCTTCATGATCCCCTTCGTGCAGAAATATGCCCCATCATGATCCCCTTCATGCTGGAATATGCCCCATCATGATCCCATTCATGTAGAAATATGCCCCATCATGATCCCCATCATGCAGAAATATGCCCCATCATGATCCCCTTCATGTAGAAATATGCCCTATCATGATCCCCTTCATGTAGGAATATGCCCCATCATGATCCCCTTCATGTAGGAATATGCCCCATCATGATCCCCTTCATGTAGGAGTATGCCCCATCATGATCCCCTTCATGCAGAAATATGCCCCATCATGATCCCCTTGATGCAGAAATATGCCCCATCATGATCCCATTCATGTAGAAATATGCCCCATCATGATCCCCATCATGCAGAAATATGCCCCATCATGATCCCCTTCATGTAGAAATAGGCCCCATCATGATCCCCTTCATGCAGGAATATGCCCCATCATGATCCCCTTCATACAGAAATATGCCCCATCATGATCCCCTTCATGTAGGAATATGCCCCATCATGATCCCCTTCATGTAGGAGTATGCCCCATCATGATCCCCTTCATGTAGGAGTATGCCCCATCATGATCCCCTTCATGTAGAAATAGGTCCCATCATGATCCCCTTCATGTAGGAGTATGCCCCATCATGATCCCCTTCATGCAGAAATATGCCCATCATGATCCCCTTCGTGCAGAAATATGCCCCATCATGATCCCCTTCGTGCTGGAATATGCCCCATCATGATCCCCTTCATGCTGAAATATGCCCCATCATGATCCCCTTCATGTAGAAATATACCCCCATAATGATCCCCATCATGTTGAAATATGCCCCATCATGATACCCTTCATGTAGAAATCTGCCCCATCATGATCCCCTTCATGTAGAAATCTGCCCCATCATGATCCCCTTCTTGTAGAAATTGCCCATTCCACCACCTCCATCATTTCCTCCTCCCCATCATTACCCTCTCCCCATCACTCCCATAATTGTCCCTCTCCCCATCACTCCCATCACAGCCATCATTGTCCCTCTCCCCATCACTGGCCCTCTCCCCATCACCGCCATCACTGGCCCTCTCCCCATCCCTGCCATCATTGTCCCTCTCCCCACCTCTGTCATCATTGTTCCTCTCCCCATCACCGCCATCACTGGCCCTCTCCACACACACCAGCGGCCCCACACACACACTAGTGGCCACACTCACCTCTCCGTAGTCTCCGTGCGCCAGCAGCGTCCTTCCTGTCACTTCCTCTCACACATTGAGAGGCGCGGCCACTGCTGGATGACATCATCATTCAGCTCCGCGGCCGCGCCGCTCAATGTGTGTGAGGAAGCTGCAGCTCTAAACAGTGAGGCGAGGCCTTGGCCGCGTGCCAGCTGAGAGGGCTCTGGTTGCCCTGTCTGGAACGCGGGCCATAGGTTCGCCATCACTGGCCTAGGGCAACCTCGAGATAGATGTCGGGGGCCTGGGGCGAATGCAGTCTGTGATGCTACAGGGAAAGATGGATGCAAACTGCATGGGGCAGAAGGTATTGCAATCCGAATATACTGCTATTGGTGGAGAAGACTCCCTAGAGCTAGAGAAGCCAGTGAGAGGGACATTCTACCTATGCTGAGAACCAGGGCTGAAGTTGTATCCGGTACCTGTAGGAAAGACCCATTGGGCCTTATCCTCTACATCTGCCTGTAAATACTGCTATTCACCACGTGAAAGTTTGGTTGTTTTTCTGAACCTCGTGTCTCCTGGATTAATTTCTGCACTGGATCAAGAAGAGGGACTTCTATGCTCAAAATAAAAAGAGGCCCACAGCCCTAAAGTAGGTGTGATGCACCTCACACATAACGGCACACTGGGACTAGGACACGGGATAACTGTAGGATGCCAAAGCGAGTGGGAACAGAAGCTCGCCCACGATTACCTTGCTTGGGCATCTTACACAAGCAATTACTTTCTTAAGTCAAATGCCTAGTGAAAGTAATTTCACCTGTGTACAATCTAAAGGCCCCGTCACACATAGCGACTCACCAGCGATCCCGACAACGATATCAATGTGTCAGGATCGCTGGTGAGTCGCTACATGATCGCTGGTGAGCGTCAAAAAGACAGCTTCACCAGCGATCAACACCAGCGACGCCAAGCGCGCTGCGTCGCTGTGTACATTAGTTAACAGCGTGCTGATGCAGGGAGCTGGTAACTAACGTACACATCGGGTATCTAAGGGACGTGCGCCACTTAGAAACCCGATGTGTACTTTAGTTAACAGCTCCCTGCATCAGCGCGCTGGTAACTAAGGTACACATCGGGTTTCTAAGTGACGCACGTCCCTTAGATACCCAATGTGTATGTTAGTTACCAGCTGATCGCTGGTCTCCTGCCTGTCATACGCAGCGATGCGTGCTGGCCAGCGGAAGACCAGCGATCAAAGAAATGTCCAGGGCTTTCCAAGAGCGATCAGCAATACCGACAGGGGGGAGGTCGCTGATCGCTGTCACACACAGCAATCTCGCTGGTGAGATCGCTGTTGTGTCACAAAACTTGTGACTCAGCAGCGATCTCGCTAGGAGATCGCTATGTGTGACGGGGCCCTAAGTGTAACATGGTCTGTCAGTATATACACACCTTTTCTGAAATGCCACTGAGGCTGCAACTTCATTAAGCAAGAGGCACCACTAACAAAACAACACCAGGGAAACTAAGGAGATCCTCCAGAGCACCATCAAATCCATTATCAAATGGAAAGAACAGGGTACCATAACAAACATGCCAAGGGGGGGCCCCCCACCAAAACTCACAGCCCAGGCAAGAAGAACACTAATCACAGAGGCAGCACAGAGATCAAAGGTAACCCTGAATGAGCTGCAGACTTCCAATGCAGATGCTGAAGTATATGTACATACGACCACAATAAGTCATATACTCCATAGAAGTGGCCATTATGGAAGAGTGGGTAGAAAAAAACTTTACTTGCACACAAAAATTGTAAGGCTCATTTTGTGTTTATAAAAAGACACGTGGGAGTCTCCCCAAATGCATGAAGGCAAGTGTTGTTGTTAGATGAGACCAAAATTGAACGTTTTTCCCACCAAGGTAAACGCTACGTCTGGCGCCAAATCAACACAGGTCATCACCCCAAGAATTCCAACCCCATAGTGAAACATGGTGGTGGCAGCATCATGCTATATGGCTGTTGTTCTGCATCTGGGACAGAGAAAATGGTCCAAGTCAAGGGGAAAATGGATGATGTGGAATGCAGGGATAATCTTGAGCAAAATCTCTTTCAGTCTGTCAGTGATTTGCGAGTGAGACATAAGGCTAAAGCAACACTCAAGTGATTTAAGAGGAAACATGTACACGTTTTGGATTGGCCTAGTAAAAGCCAAAACACTATACCAATTGGGAATCTGTGGTCACACTTGAAGATTGCTGTTCACCAGAGTACACCATCTAACTTGAAGGAGCTGGAGCAGTTTTGTCTTGAGGAATGAGCAAAAATTGCAGTGCCAAGATGTGGAAAGCTCATAGAGACTTATCCAAAGTACTGACTTTAGGGTGGTGAATAGTTATGCACTCTGAAATTTTCTGTTATTTTGTCCTATTTGTTGCTTGTCCCCCCCCCCCCAAAAAAAAAAAATATTCACAGTGGAAGATGAGCTGATGCATACTCGCAAACAAACAGTGAAATTCCAGGTTGTGAGGTATCAAAACACAAAAAATGCCAAGAGGGTGAATACTTTCGCAAGCCACTGCAATTTATAGTTGTATATGATTTTATTTTTCAAGATAAGACACCAGTATAGTTCAATGGTGACATCAGTGAGGAAAGAAGTAGTTAATGTCTTTTAATTAGATATTAATGACGCTGGGAACCTGAAACATAACAGCAGGAAAAGTAGAGCAAGATAAAAAATGTTAAATTGTTTTCACAGAGTTTGAAAAATTAGCCAAACAGTTGGAAAATACTGAACAACATCAAATGAACAAATAAAAAAACAATCAACCTTTTAAATTCCCATGACTCCAGTGGTTCCCCTCTCGTATTTTCTTACATGTCCTGCTGTGATGAAAAGTTACATCTCCTTTACTGCTGCAGAGGAATTTAACAGATGTAAGGGCTCACTAGATGAGCAGCTGAGGGGAATCCCCTGAGCCTCTGGTCCAAGTGGGTACACAGACCCCAGGCGTTGGTGCAGCTTCTAGAGGAAACGTGGAATGGTGGGGATTAGGACTAACTGGAAACTCAGGAGCAGACGGGCAGATGGAGCTATACCCAACAGGGATGGATTTGAGTTGAAATACAGTAGTACAGCATTATCTAATGGAACACGCCACACAAGACACTAGAGTCAAAATCCCAAGACACACGTGTGTGTGGTCAATGGACCATCTAGGAAGATGATGTAATTGATTTACGCCAGGCCACAAACAACCCAATGTGGAGCACAACAGAGGGCAGCAGAGCCAGGAGAAGAGAGTGGAACTTGAAATACTTGGGTAAACCGGTAAGTGTATCTTATGTTTTATCACATTTCCTAATGTTCTTTTTTTTTTAAAGGGAACCTGTCCCGCTGCAAAACAAAATTTGCCTGCAGATACATGGCTAATATGCGGGTCAGTAGTATTGGAAATCTGCCTGGATGACATACTGAACGTGCTGCTCCCAGGAAAAAAATAACTTTATTCCTCCTGGGAGCTGCCAGCTTTAAGTCATAGAGGCCTTCCAGCGCAGCTACAGTCACCACAGCTGTAAGCATGCCCCAGTACTTTGACAGTCTACTGAATCAATGCAGAGTCACTTGTTAGTCAACATGCTTACTGTGGCATGCTTACAGCTGCCACTTACAGTGCTGTGAGTGATGACTTTAACTGCGTCGGCACACCTGTATGAATGAATCTGGCGACTTTCGGGAGGAATAAAGTTAGCTATTTTTCTTCTGGAAGCTGCACTTTAAGTATGACAACCAGGCACATTTCTAACACAATTTACCTTCAAATTAACCCTACATCTGCAGGTTAATAACATTATCCAAAGTGATCGGTTCCCTTTAAACTCACAGTGAACCTCTATGCCAATCAAATGCAGACATTTTATTCTACACACTAAAGATGTGCACTCTATAAAGTAAGGAGGTAGAGTGTTTATTGGGAGACCAGCACTCTTCCGAAAGAGCACCAAGGGTATGTGCACACGTTAAGGATTCCATTGCGGATTTTTCCACGCGGATTTTGCTAAATCCGCAGGTAAAATGACTTGCGTTTTACCTGCGGATTTAGTGCAGATTTCCTGTGGATTTTCTGCAGATTTTGTGTGGATTCCACCTGTGTTTTTACACCTGTAGATTCCTATAATGGAGCAGGTGTAAAACGCTGCAAAGAATAGACATGCTGCAGAAATCAACCTGCAGCGCTGTGTAAAATTCTGCATGATGTGCACAGCGATTTTTATTTTACATAGGCTATAATGGTACTGTACAATGTAGGAGAATCTGCTGCGGATCCGCAGGGCCAAATCCGCTGCGTATCCGCAGCAGAATCCGCAGCGTGTGCACATGCCCTTAATGTTGCTGGTGCAGTAATAGTAAATTTTTTGCTATAATATTTGTGTTCACCCAAAAATAGGGCAAGAATCATACGATGTAAGAAAAAGCTCTAATAGTCAGCATCACCCATTCTTTTAGAAGACGATGTTTTGAAAAAGGACCAAATCAACACTGCATAATTAGCCTCCAGTAAAACAGAGGATCTGAGAACTAAGAGATATCTCAATAACCATAGATGTTGGTGAGACAGTTCACCACATACAGATAGAACATATGCACTTGATCGTCTTTGTACTGCAACACCATTGAATCTTTTATAAGCCACACAGATGGTTTATTTATTTTCTTCAATCACTGCCATATTTTTGTTCTAATCCTTTGAGAGGCAAATATGCAATAATCCACAGCAATAAGCTCTTCATTTTACATGTATTGCAATCTCTCTTGGCTTGCCTCACTAGAGGCATCAAAGGAACATGTAAATAGCGTTTGACAGGCTGACTACTTATTTATGGTTCTTGCCTATCTAACGTAGCTTTTACTCCATTCTCTTCCTTTGGATACAGATGGATGTAGATGCAGACTTATACCTTATTCACATGGTAGAGCCATGTAAAAGCAGATGTACCAACTATTGCCACTGTTGTGTTAGATATGCATTGGGTACGGAAAGTATTCAGACCCCCTTAAATTTTTCCCTCTATGTTTCATTGCAGCCATTTGGTAAATTCATTTTTTTTTCTCATTAATGTACATTCTGCACCCCATCTTGACTGAAAAAAACAGAAAGGTAGAAATTTATTAAAAAAGAAAAAATGAAATATCACATGGTCATAAGTATTCAGACTCTTTGCTCAGACACTCATATTCAAGTCACATGCTGTCCATTTCCTTGTGATCCTCCTTGAGAAGGTTCTACTCCTTCATTGGAGTCCAGCTGTGTTTAATTAAACTGATAGGTCCTGATTTGTAGAAGCACACACCTGTCTATATAAGACCTCACAGCTCACAGTGCGGCATCATGCTATGGGGATGTTTTTCAGCTGCAGGGACAGGATGACTGGTTGCAACTGAAGGAAGCATGAATGTGGCAAAGTACAGAGATATCCTGGATGAAAACCTCTTCCAGAGTGCCCTGGACCTCAGACTTGGCCGAAGGTTCACCTTCCAACAAGACAATGACCCTAAGCATACAGCTAAAATAACACAGGAGTGGCTTCAGAATATCTCTGTGACCATTCTTGACTGGCCCAGCCAGAGCCCTGACCTAAACCCAGTTGAGCATCTCTGGAGAGACCTGAAAATGGCTGTCCACCAACGTTCACCATCCAATCTGACAGAACTGGAGAGGATCTCCAAGGAAAAATGGCAGAGGATCCCCAAATCAAGGTGTGAAAAACTTGTTTCATCAGTCCCAAAAAGACTCATGGCTGTACTAGCTCAAAAGTGTGCTTCTACTCAATACTGAGCAAAGGGTCTGAACACTTATGACCATGTGATATTTCAGTTTTTATTTTTTAATAAATTTGCAAAAATTTCTACATTTCTGTTTTTTTCAGTCAAGATGGGGTGCAGAGTGGCTATGCCCCCAACCACACCCAATTGACAACTAGACACATGTGGCACCCCTGAGGGTTCAGTCACCACAGAGGTACTGCACCTCCTCCTGAGGTGTGGTACCCCACTATCCAGGTAAGGTGGAGACACCTGACCACACTCCATCACTCACATCCCACACACACACCAGTAGTGTAGCAGAGCAACCTTTGTGGCTCCCTTCTTGGAACACGAAGAGTGCTGGGAGATGGGTGGAGCTTAGACTGCACAAGAGAACGGAAGAATATTAGGAAAAGGTCCGTCTGTGAGAGAAGATCCCCTGAGAGAGATGGAGTGAAGGAAGTGCTGCAGCAGACTCCTGTGACCTGGAGCTGCTGGCACAGGAACGAGCCATAGAAAGCCTGATTATTCCTAGAGGAGAAGAAGAGAACTAAGGACTAGGGTCAGAGCAGAGCCCTTCCTCAAGTTTGAAGCACATGGCCGGGGTCAGGTCCCCGATGTTGTATGAATACTGATAGAGTTGAGTGAAACGGGTCGGTCAAATTCATAAGTCGCCGACTTTCGCTGAAGTCGGGTTTCATGAAACGAAACCAGACCATAGCGTGAGGTTCGCCACGAGGTCGGCAACCAGAGCGCCCGTGGTGCTCCTGAGGCTCAGTCGCCACAGAGGTACTGCACCTTCTCCTAAGGTGTAGTGCCCCACCATCCAGGTAAGGGGGGAACTCCTTTCCACGCTCCAACACTCACACTCCACACACCAGGGTAGTTCTGCACAACCACATTGCGGCTCAATGCTTAGAGAGTAGTAGAGCACCTTTGGTGGTTCCCTGCTTGGAACACTGGACGTGCTGGGAGGTGGGTGGAGTTAGAATAAATAAAAGACTGGGAAGGTTTAGAATTAGAGGTCAGTCTGCGAAGGCAGTCCCTTAGGGGAGTCCATGAGGGAAGTCTGACAAGGAAGCCACTCGGAGAGGAGTGGGGATCCCTGGAAGAAGGGATGGAGGAAGGAGTGCTGCAGCTGCCTCAGTGACCTGAGCCAGCTGGCATGGGAAAGGAAGGAAGGAAGAAGGACACTGATCTGTAATCTAAGCATCCATAAGAAAGAGAGAATAGTACGGAACGAAGGAGAATAGAACAGAGAGGATGTGGGTTGGAAGGAAGCACCCTGCCTATAGGTTCTAAGTGCAAGGCCGGGGCCCGGTCCCCGAGGTTGTATGGACACTTATGGTTCTGCAGCAGACACCGGTGGAGTAGTTGGCTGTAAATGCACTACTCCCATCTAAGACTTGGGGCACAACAGCATCTGTATAGAGAGCTGGGACTCAGGAGAAGGGAGTCCCCGAAGCAGGCTACAGCTGTCTGACATACGAGTAGAGAACACAGGAACATCTGTAAGGAGGAACTGCAGCGTAACTTAGTGCTAGGAGATCTTTACACTTAAAGGAGCAATAGAGGAGACGTTCAGAAAGGTACATGTTGGCGGAGTGTTGGAGCGGAGCCTTCCATCTTGCCTGGGGGTTGATTGAGTCCCTGACCCGGAGGACACAGCATGGAGGCAGGCACCTGTGTGCCCTACTGACTGTGAGTAAAGTGTTGGAACTAAAGACCCTGGTGTCCTCCATTCATTATCGCGCCTACACCCTCAGCACCACTACATCTGGGTACCAGCTCCTACACCGCCTATGCCTCTCCTCATCTATTAATACTACACTGCCCTCGGGCTACAGCTTCACCTGTGGGGAGCTACACCATCTATGCTGCAACACACCACCAGCCCCAGAGGATCTGCATGCAGCGTCGGCCTAACATCCCACTTGCCGAATACCACGGGTGGCGTCACGAACTATTACACTACAAACCGCAACCGCCATTGATTTGGGTGCCCAGGGCCATGGACTGGGTCACTGCTGCTGTGACACATTCCACTGATACCGGCCCAGTACCGAGTTCTCCACGGCCCTGGGAGGGCGACCCAACTTGGCGTCACGAACAGGATGATGAGACCCGATGCCATCGGGTTCTGTGTGCCTGAGATTTGTTGGACTTAGAACTTTTGAAAATGTGCAGAAGACCCAATTTGATAGACTGTAAAATGGACATTAGAAATGGCCGCTGGCGTGGAGAAGAAGGGCTTGAAGAGATGGGAGGTCCTAGGAAAAGACCACGAAAAGTCTTGGGCCTCCCCTGCCTGAATTACTATGTAACAGCAACATGGCCCACCCCCCGAGGGGTTCGTATACTGGCTTGGTATGGAGGCGCTGGAAGAAGACGCCGCCCCCGGAAGGAGGGGCAGAAGCCAGTGGCGGGAAAGGGGCCGAGGCAGGAAGAAGAACGCCAGAACGCCATAATGGAAAGAGAAGAGAAGACAGAAGAACGGGGGGAGGAGAAGCCACTCGCTCCCAGACCACCCCTGTGGAGACTGCGACCGCTGATACAACCTCAGCAGCGGCTGCCACCACCTCATAATTGATATTGTCATTGGTTGAGTCCCGTTCGGAGGAGATATATGAGGGCTCTGGAGCAGAACGGAGGGCCGGGACCGCGTCCCCGTTTGGACTGAGCGCGGTTGCACTGTCCTCCACTGACGATCCCGGCCGAGACCGGCCTTACCCCTGCCCGAATTCAGCTGCGGTCCATCCCATCAAAAACTCCGGGAGTTGCGGCAGCCGCCGTGCATCACCAGGAACCGCAGCTGGGAGCGCCCGATGTGATTACCGCTCCAGGTCTGACCCTGGTTTTAGGAGTGGAACCCACGAATAGGAATGGCCCAATTGACCTCCGCTGGCGACCCCCGACTGCAGTGCCGCTAGCTGAGGTCCTGATGGACACAGAAGAATCGGACTCCGAGGTAGCAGCGTCAACACCGGCTGAGTCACCAACCGCAGCCACAGTTCCATCGGTGGTAGCAGATATGCCGTCCCTGCAAGCAGTGGACATTTCTATGGCTCTTTCAATTACCCCGACCAGCCCTTATCTCTCACTTTGGGAGGTAGAATACATGCGTTTAGCAAGCAACCAGCGACAAGATGAAGACACCCAGAGTATTTCACCTGGTAGCGGTTCATCAGCTTCCAGAACCCCAGGAGGGAACAACAATTAATAACTCTCGTTACCCAGTAGAGTATTTTGCACCATTGTGCCTTTTTGTTTGCATCATGATTTAGTTTCGTGTGTTGCCCTGTTTTACTGGCAGCCTTTACATTTGAACGGAGCTATCATAAACTTGGAGTGATCCAAAAACTTTGTTGTAAATAGTTGCGCCTCTTAAGGTGCCCTCTCTTGGTTTTAAATAAAGACACTTTGCGAAGATAAGGTGTTTTACATAAAGACACTTTGCGAAGATAAGGTGTTTTACATTAGGACACTTTGCGAAGATGATGTCTACCTCTTGGGACACTGCAAAAAAATCCCGGCTGGGAGCAGTGTTCAGCACTTACAAGAATTTATTGTGAAGTATTTGATAATGTGTCTTATGATAGCTTTTACATAGAATTAGGAATGCTTTAAGGAAGAAATGAGAGATTTGAATAAAGAGTTGGAAATGCAAATGATGATTGTCACTCAGAGTAAAAGAGAAGAGTAGAGAATGTGCACTAGAAATGAGTAAGAAATGTGCAGGCGCAGAGTACTGAAGTGATAGTAAGTAACAGATGATAGCATTTTGAATTAAGCATTGTGTGAAGAATTGCACCTTTGATTTAGCTAGATAGTTAATTAAGAATTGTTTGCAACGTTTAAGGACAGTGCCTCTCATATTGGGAAGTTTAGTATAAGAAATGTTTATTTAGCATTATAAAATTTTTGTATGTTCCTGTACTGTCAATTTTGTTTACCTTGCAGCCCGCGGACGTGCTGTGTTTAACGGTTTAACGTAGGGGTATGTGGTGCCCCTGAGGCTCAGTCACCACAGAGGTACTGCACCTTCTCCAAAGGTGTAGTGCCCCACCATCCAGGTAAGGTGGGAACTCCTTTCCACACTCCAACACCCGCACCCCACACACACACAGGGTAGTTCTGCACAACTACATTGCGGCTCAGTGCTTAGAGAGTAGCAGAGCACCTTTGGTGGTTCCCTTCTTGGAACACTGGATGTGCTGGGAGGTGGGTGGAGTTAGAATACATAAAAGACTGGGAAGGTTTAGAATTAGGGGTCAGTCTGCGGGCGGCAGTCTGCGAGAGCAGTCCCCTAGGAAAGTAGGAGAAGGAAGTCACTCGGAGAGGAATGGGGATCCCTGGAAGAAGGTATGGAGGAAGGAGTGCTGCAGCTGCCTCAGTGACCTGAGCCAGCTGGCACAGGAAAGGAGAGAAAGGAGAAGGGCGTAGAACTGTAACCTAAGTTTCCATAAGAAAGAGAGTCAAGTACGGAACAAAGGAGTAGAGAACAGAGAGGAGAAGTGGGTTGGAAGAGGAACCCTGCCTATAGGTTCTCAGCGCAAAGCCGGGGCCCGGTCCCCGAGGTTGTATGGACACTTATGGTTCTGCAGCAGACACCGATGGAGTAGTTGGCTGTAAATGCACTACTCCCATCTAAGACTTGGGGCACAACAGCATCTGTATAGAGAGCCGGGACTCAGGAGAAGGTAGTCCCCGAAGCAGGCTACAGCTGTCTGCCATACGAGTAGAGAACACAGGAACATCTGTAAGGAGGGACTCCAGCGTAACTTAGTGCTAGGTGATCTTCACACTTAAAGGCGCAATAGAGGAGACATTCAGAAAGGTACATGTTGGTGGAGTGTTGGAGAGGAGCCTTCCATCTTGCCTGGGGGTTGATTGTCCTCAATTCATTATTGCGCCTTCACCCTCAGCACCACTACATCTGGGTACCAGCTCCTACACCGCCTGTGCCTCTCCTCATCTTTTAATACTACACTGCCCTGGGGCTACAGCTTCACCTGTGGGGAGCTACACCATCTATGCTGCAACACACCACCAGCCCCAGAGGATCTGCATGCAGCGTCGGCCTAACATCCCACTTGCCGAATACCACGGGTGGCATCACAAACTATTACACTACAAACCGCAACCGCCATTGATTTGGGCGCCCAGGGCCATGGACCGGGTCACTGCTGCTGTGACACATTCCACTGATACCGGCCTGGTACCGAGTACCCCACGGCCCTGGGAGGGCGACCCACGCCAAAGTCGTGTTTCAAATGATGCTTCCAGCGCCCTTTTTCAGCCAATGATGGGGGACGCACACTGTGGGCAACGCGATGACATGGGCATCGGTCACCACCATCTTTGAGAAGGGCATGCAAGTGATTGGCTTGCTTTGTGTGGCATCACAGGGGCTATAAAAGGGCATGCACGCCGACCGCCATCTTACTTCTGCTGATATTAGCATTAGGGAGAGGTTGCAGCTTCTGATTCTGAATAAGGGAGAGCGTTAGGCAGGGAAGAAGAACAAAAAAACTGCTTCTGCTGTTAGCGATTTCCACTGTACAACACAACAGTTTGTGTGCAGTGACAGCGGAGGCTATATTTTTTGTGCATCAGCTCTGTTGGTTATTAGGCTGCCTTATAAAGCTCCCTGATAGCTGCATTGCTGTTTGCACACTGCTGTGCAAACTGCTTTTTTAAAAGCAAAAATACTTTTCTTTCTCTTTTCTGCACAGTTACCAAATGTTCATTTTTCCACACTTTTGTGCGCAGAAGTCCTGCTTATTAGGCTGCCTGCTGCCATACTTGGACTGAGAGCATCATTGTCAGCCTCCTAAAATCTTTAGGGAGCTTCCAATTCTCCCTAATACTATATACACACCTTGTACTTTGTCATACACCAGCCAATTTCAGCCTGTTAAATTGAGGTGTAATCTATAGTGGGCCTGAGATAATAGTTCACCCTCCTAAAATCTCTAGGGAGCTTCCAATTCTCCCCAATACTATATACACACCTTGTACTTTGTCATACACCAGCTAATTTCAGCCTGTTAAATTGAGGTGTAATCTATAGTGGGCCTGAGATAATAGTTCAGCCTCCTAGAATCTCTAGGGAGATTCAAATTCTCCACAATACTATATACACACCTTTTACTTTGTCATACACCAGACAATTTCAGCCTGTTAAATTGAGGTGTAATCTATAGTGGGCCTGAGATAATAGTTCAGCCTCCTAAAATCACTAGGGAGATTCAAATTCTCCACAATACTATATACACCTTGTACCTTGTTTTACAGTACCATATAGCTGGTGGTATTTTGGGTACATTTTTTCAAAAAATGAGGAAGTATGGTGGAAGAGACCGTGGAAGTGGGCGGTGGTTGCCAGCTGGTACTGATGGTGGTGGGGGTGGTGGTGCATCTGCTGATAGTGGCTGTTACGCTGTGGACGCAGGTGACGAGAGTGGACCCACTGGGCCGTGGTGCCGAGTGAGCGAGCGAGCGCACCTAGTGGACCGACCCCTATACAGGGACCGTTAGGGAACAGACTCGGGAAGTTCTAGCGCCACGGCAGCCAGGACCAGGGGTCGGCTCAGGAGGGTGAACAGATGATGAGGAACAGAGGAAGGTCCGGAGAGGAACCAGGATGACCAGGGTCCAGAGGCTGAGGAAGAAGGAGAAGGACGGAGGATGGCGGGGGTCCAGGAAGAGGCGAACTGAAAAGGGAAGGAGACACAGGGGTTAGCAGGAGGCACGGACCGGAGAGTCAGAGGAACACTGGGGACACAGGCGGAAGACACAGGGACTAGCAGGAGGCACAAGACACAAGGAGTAAACTAGTGCGCAGCTTGCAAGGGACTAGCAGCAGGGAGCGCGGCCTAGACAACCGAGAGGCAACTCAATAGTCAGGCGCCTCCACTAAGGGAGGGCGGCCTGAAATACCTGGTGGTGGCCTCTGATAGGTCGGGAGGCCGGTCCGGGTCAGGTCACGCCAGACAGGTGGCTGCCGGCAGAGGCGTGCAGCTTATCCCTCCGGCGCGTGCGCAGAGGCACAGTGCGCGCGGCCGAGGGAAGTGGAGGAGAGCGTCAGGACGCTGGCCGCCGGAAAGTGAGGGGAGCGGAGGCGCGCGTGCAGGACGCGTCAGAGGAGAGAGTCGGGGCAGAAGCAGGAGCGGTGAGTATGGCAGCGGGGGCGGCGAAACGGGGAGCGGTGCTAACAGTGGCAAACGCACAATAGCACATAAGGTAGGAGGTGTTGAGCCTGCGTCATCGTCTGGCTCCACAAGGCCTCGAAGGCTCCCTTTTCTGGTAGTAGGCAAACCCCTTTTAAAGCTGGAGCTTCAGGAACAAGTTTTGGTTTACATTGCTGACACAGCATCCAGCTCTATCGCCTCCTCTTCTGAAGTTTCAAAAAATAAAAGCACTGAGTCGTCAGTGGAGGCTCTTGGTCAGGAACAACACCTTTCCTTGTGTCCTTCACCCCTACCAAAAGTGAAGGATGTGGCAGGCCACACTACAGATTAATCCGTGGAGCTCTTTTCACATACCATGCCTGGGTTATCAAGTCAAATCGTGAATTCCCCAGTCCAAGATGAATCGGACATGGAGTGCACTGATGCACAGCCACTGCTAGATTTTTCTGCTGGTACATTCACTCAGAGCACTACATTGTCCTCGCAGTGTACTGAGCCAGAATCTGACCCTGAAGAAACTCAGGTGCCCCTTCCCGCATACTATACCACCTTACACAGTGACACAGAGGAAGGTGCACATGAAATTGAAGAGGAGGTGATGGATGACCCAGTTGTTGACCCAGATTGGCATCCATTGGGGGAAGAGGGTGCCGCTGCCAATAGCTCAGAAGAGGAGGAGGAGGATCCGCAGCAGGCATCGACATCGCAACAGCTGTTATCTGGCAGGCCCGTAGCAGTCCAAAAACGGTTTACAAAAACGCAAAGAGTTGAAGGACAGCTTGGCCAGACGGTCAAATTAGCACAGCGTGCAGGGCCTCAAAATGTCTTCCATAGTAGGAAGAGTGCAGTGTGGCACTTTTTTCAACAAAATCCTAATGATCAGGCAAAGGTTATCTGTAAGAAGTGCGCAAAGACCTTTAGCCGGGGTAAAAATCTGAGAAATTTGAATACCAGTTGCATGCTTAGACATTTAACCACCATGCACTTGCAAGCGTGGACGGACTACCAAACCTCACGTACCACATGTGCACCTGCTCCGAATGAATGTAGTCAGTAACGCTACATCGCTTCCCCCACTGTAAGCCCACCGGTTAGCACACCACCAGCAGCAAATGTTGAGGTGTTGTCGCAAGGCCAAAGCAGTCAGGGAATCACAATGTTATTGCTACGAAAGACTGAATCTAGGCCATCAGCAAGACCACCAACACCATCACCAACCCTCTCTCAGTCCGCCATGTCCACCGCTAGTTCCACCATATGCAGCTCTCAAGTCCAGCTCACCCTACCAGAGACTCTCAGTAGGACAAGAAAGTACTCATCCTCTCATCCGCGTACACAGTGTTTGAACACCCACATTGCCAAACTAATCTCGTTAGAGATGATGCCCTACCAGTTGGTTGAAAGCGAAGCTTTCTGCGAGCTCATGGCCTATGCAGTACCAGTACCTACCCAGTCGGCACTTCTTTTCTCGAAAAGCCATCCCAGCCCTCCACCTGCATGTGAAAGACCGCATTGTCCATGCTCTCTAGCAATCAGTGAGTGGAAAGGTGCACCTCACAACAGATGCATGGTCCAGTAGGCATGGCCAGAGCCGTTACGTGTCCATCACTGCGCACTGGGTTAATGTGGTGGATGCAGGGTCCACAGGGGACAGCGGCGGTTGGACAGTGCTGCCTAGCCCACGGTATAGGAAACAGTTGGCTGTAGGCGTTCGACCCTCCTCCTCCTCCAGAAGCGAAAGCTCGTCCACAGAGCGCAGTCACACGAGCACTCCATCCGTAGCTGCCAGTGTTGCACACGAGGTGTCCCACTATCGAACAGCTAGTGGTAAGCGTCAGCAGGCTGTGTTGAAGATGATGTGTTTGGGCGACAACAGACACACCGCGGAGGTACTGGCCGACTGCTTGCAGCGACAAACTGAGTCATGGCTGGGGAGTCTACATCTTGAGGCAGGCAAGGTAGTTAGTGATAACGGCCGGAATTTTGTGGCAGCCATAGCCTTTTCAAAACTCAGACACAACCTTGCCTGGCTCACACCTTGAACCTGATGGTGCAGTACTTCCTCAATAATTATCCGGAGTTAACAGCCCTGCTCCATAAGGTGCGAAGACTGTGGTCGCACATCCGCTGGTCGCCTGTACACTCCAGTCGTATGCAGAAGCTGCAGCGATTGCTCCACCTTCCCAAGCACCGCCTAATTATCGACGTTGCAACAAGGTGGAACTCCACCCTGCACATGGTTCAGAGGCTGTGCGAACAGAGGCAGGCTGTAATGCATTTGTGGAAGGATACACGGGCAGGCAGTTTGAGGGCAGACATGGAGTTGTCTGGTGTGCAGTGGTCGAAGCTGAAAGACCTCTGTAAACTCCTTCAGTGTTTTGAGGAATGCACACGGCTAGTAAGCACAGACAACGCCATCATAAGCATGAGCATCCCGCTTATGCGTCTGCTCATGCAAACTTTGATGCACATTAAGGAGCAGGCATCTGCAGCCGAGGAGGAAGAGGAGGAGGGAAGCCTTGATGACAGTCAGCCATTGTCTGCTCAGGGAACTCTCCTGGACGAGGTGGAGGAAGATGAGGAAGAGGAGGAGGATGATGGGGATGATTATTTAGGGGAGGAGGATGCTTCTCAGGGGGCAAGAGAAAATGTTGGTGTGGCAAGGTCAGGTACAGGGTTTGTGCGTGACTGGAGGGATGTTGATTTGCCAGAAAGTGCTCCTCCACCCAGCACTCGCAGTGCATCATTGACACCTGGAACATTGGCCCACATGTGTGATTATGCCTTGCAGATCCTAAAAAGGGACCCCCGCATTGCCAAAATGATGAACGATGATGACTACTGGTTGGCGAGCATCCTGGATCCACGCTATAAAGGCAAATTCAAAAACATCATGCCACAGGAGAACCTAGAGCTAATATTGGCTAACAAACAAGCAACTCAGGAAAACCGTTTGTTTGAGGCATTCCCAGCACACAGCGGCGATGATGGTTCTCCCACGAGCCGTAGGGGGCAACATGGAAGAGGTGTTCGTGGTGCACACAGCCGAAGTGGCGTTGGACACAGGGGTTTCATGACCATGTTGTGGACTGATTTTTCAAGTATCGCTCGCACGACTTGTAATACTGCATCGATTGAAAGTGACAGGAGACAGCAGTTGTCAACTATGGTTACAAACGACTTCTCCTCCCATATCGATGTTCTCCCTCACAGGTCATTCCCCTTTGACTATTGGGCCTGTAAACTGGACACCTGGCCTGAATTGGCACAATATGCCTTACAGGAGCTCGCTTGCCCTGCTGCTAGTGTGCTATCCGAAAGAGTCTTCAGTGCTGCTCGATCAATCCTGACAGAAAAAAGGACCCGTCTGTCAACCCAAAATGTTGATGATCTAACCTTCATTAAAATGAACCATGCATGGGTTTCAAAGGATTTTGTCCCACCTTCTCCTGCTGACACGTAGGTTGCCAGAAAAATGGCTCGCTTTTGTCCTCCTCTTCCTCGGACTTTTCCAATTCCTCCATTTTCAGCTGCTGAATGTCCAACATCAACATATGCCATTTTCAACCTCCCTAACTGGGCTGCCTCCCCCCCAGGGCCGGGGTCACCACCTGGCGCACGCACCCGTGCGAATGCCGCTGCCCTGGACAGGTGGGTGGGCCCACTCTTGGGCGACGGCACTGGCACAGGGTCCCTCATAGTACAATCAAGTGTCTCTGACGGTGGGGGTGCACACCTGCCATCAGACACACCGGCGTACTATGAGGGGCCCTGTGCCAGTACCGGCGCCCATGAGTGGGCCCCCCCTGCTTGCTCAGGGCCCCAGCACTTGCAATACTTACCTCTCCCTGCTCCACCGCTGTGTAGTCTGGGCTGTTAAATCCTTCACTGGGACTGCCAATATAAATTTGGTGAACTGATAGATGATGGTTGAGACGTAGCTATGCCCTGTCCTGCTGGGCTCTATATTCAGATGATCAATGGCTTCCATTTGTTATGGACGTCAACTCACAATGAGATGCAGTGGTGGTTTATCATCAGCTTTCACGGTTTTCCTACTCACAGACGTGTGACATTCCTGCCCACATTTTTAAATGTGTCCTCTCATGCCAATCCAATAGAATCGCCTATGGCCTGTGGCTTCTGTCTTTTGCACTCCAAAGTTACCTGACAGATCATGATAGGCAGTGAGGACAATGTCTACATTTCTCCCTGTGATCACAATTTGATGGAGATGAGTAACGGTGATGGGATCCACGGTACTGCGATACAGCAAACCTTTCTTCACAAGAACTGTTTTCGCTGTCTCCACAGACAAAGTAATTGAGGGTCAGCATCGCTTCTGAGAATTCTCCCGGAAGTTTTTCCCGTGATTAGTAATTCCCAAATTTCTGCAATCGCTTGACTTTCCGTCTGTACTTGTATCCATCTCGTTTCCTCTTGCGGAGAGTCTGGACTGTCTTATTGAGACTGAAATATATATGAAGATTGAAAAATACCCCAACAGTATATACTGGTGTACGCTTCGAATACATTACCCTTTTTCTACTTTTTAGATTCTTGTCTAATCCATACTGAGGCTGTGAGTGTCTTTGTCGGACTACGGAAATATACATGGGGATTTTTATTGTTTAAACTATGCTATATATACCTGGTATCCAGTGATACTGTACCCTTTCTCAACTTTCTACAATCTTGTCGAATCCATACTGGGCCTGAGACCGTCTGAGTCTGCCTCCTGATATATAGACATAGATTTTTAATGTGTAAACTATGCTACATATATACCTGTTATCCGGTGATACTGTACCCTTTCTCAACTTTCTACAATCTTGTCGAATCCATACTGGGCCTGAGACTGCGTCTGAGTCTGCCTCCTGATTAGAGATGAGCGGTGTTCGAGTCGACCTGTTTGCCAAGTTCAAATTCGAGCTGTTATGGGCGGTGTTCGAGCCGTTCGTCGAACTCGAACACTTTGCTTAAAATTCGGCTATTCGAGGTTCTGTTAGAGAACGGTTCGTTCACCAAAAGCATAACTTTATTTTCACATTAATAATGGTTTAAATGTTAATAGACAGTTTCATGGCATAGTAGCGGTGTCTGGTAGCCAGCGGTGTAGTGCACCTGTCAAGGAGCTACACCGTGTGTGTTTCTAATAATTTTTTACCGCATCTTGTCCAGAAAATCCTTTTGGGCCTTGTAACACTGTCTGCTACTCAGCAGAGGAGCCCACCCGTGAACCTAGCTATGCTGCCTGTTTATGAAAGAACCAGTTTTTGACTGCATTTAGCCCAGTTAATACTTTGGGCCTAGTAACTGTGTCTGCTACTCAGCAGAGGAGCCCACCCGTGAACCAAGCTGTGCCGCCTGTTTATGTAAGAATCATTTTTTAACTGCATTTAGCCCTGTCAATACTTTGGGCCTAGTACCTGTGTCTACTGCTCAGCAGAGGAGCCCACCTGTGAACCTAGCTATGCCTCCTGTTTATTTAAGCACTGTTTGCTACTCAGCAGAGTTGCCAACCCGTGAACCAAGCTATGCCGCCTGTGTATGTAAGAACTGTGTGCTACTCAGCAGAGGAGCCCAGCTGTTAAGCAAGCTACAGCACCTGTGGTTTGGACAATTAATTTTTTTCACATTCTTTCTGGAATGCCGGTTAGGCCTAATTCCTGAATTCCGGTTGACCTGCACTTACTGGGAAATCCTCGTTCATGGGGAAGAAATGGAATCCCAGATCACCATCACTAACGGGGTCAGCGGTTTATCCGCACCTGTAAGCGACACACGCTGGTCCTTTCAGTGTAGCGCGCATGCAGCCCCGGACATGTAAGGGCATGACAGACCTGTTATTGCTCGATCTCGCGTGCCAGAGCCTCGCGTGTCCCTCTAGTAAGCTGGACGCGGACCACGGGATCATGCCAGAGTCTCGTTCGTTAACGGAATTAAGCTGACAAATTGCTAGCACAACTAAAAACAGCCATGCACCACCACCCACCGAATCGACAAAGCTTGCAATCTGTCCATCTTTTCTGTAGCTCTCATGGTTGAGGTTGCCCGTGTGGAGTCCAATTAGGCCGCAGGCTCCACTCCTGGTGGTGCCCTTCTGGACATTCCTTTAAGGTTCAGCTTTGCAACCATACTGCCCCCTGAAACCAAACACTTTGCCTTCATGGACGATGTTCGGAGGGTCATGGGAATAACGCCGCCCGATCGGCAGTTGGCATAATTTATGGTGGGAAGTCCAACAGTATATGATCATCTTCGATTTTAGAATTTTAGATTTTTTTTATTTTCGATTTTTAGTCCAGCCTTTCTTGACTTTAAGGGCATGACGTGCCTATATCTGTGTCTCCTCCTCCTCCTTTAAACTCCTACACCTCTTTTCTATATGTAGTTGCCCTTTTTCTATGTGTTTGTATGTGTTTGTGTTTACCTGCCATTGTTTTCAATGGGGAGCGACGCTGTTCGTCGAACGTTCGACGAACATTCGATGAACTTGCCTCCTGTTCGACGAACCGAACCGAACTCTAGCGGGGTGGCTCAACACTACAGCTGATGTATAGACGTACATTTTTAATGTTTAAACTATGCTATATATACCTGGTATCTGGTGATACTGTACCCTTTCTGCCAAGAAGCCCTCCTCCACCCACCACTCTAAGTGCATCATTGACACCTGGAACATTGGCCCACATGTGTGATTATTTCTTGCAGATCTTCTTTTTATATTGTGGTGTGATCCATCCTGAGCATGTGAGAGTCTGTGAGTTACTCCTGCAAATTATCTGTAGATTTAAAAATTGCCCCAACACTGTATACAGCTCTACGCTTGTGATACATTACCCATTTACTGCTTTTTATATTCTGGTCTAATCCAAACTGACCAAGTGAGAGTCTGTTTCTGACTGTGTAAATAAATACTGAGATTGACAATGACCCCTACACTGTGTACAGCTGAACGCTTCAGATCCATTACCATTTTAAGGCTTTTTATATTGTGTTGTAATCCATACGGAGCCTGAGAGCGTCTGTGTCTGCCTCCTGAAATATATACAGAAATTTAGAATGTTTAAACTCTACTATATATACCTGGTATCTGATGATACTGTACCCTTTTTCTACTTTTTTATATTCTTGTCTAATGCATACTGAGCCTGTGAGCGTCTCTGTGTGACTCATGAAATATATAGGGAGATTGACAATTATCCTTTGACTGTATAGAGCTGTACGCTTCTGATATAGTACCATATATCTGATGTTATTTTGGGTACATTTTCTCCAAAATTTGGAAGTATGGTGGAAGAGGCCGCGGACGTGGGCGTGGGGGGGCCAGCTGGTACTGATGGTGGTGGTGCATCTGCTGGTAGTGGCAAAAGCACAATAGCAGCTAAGGCAGGGAGTGTTGAGTCTGCGTCATGGTCTGGCTCTGGAATGCCTGGAAGGCTACCTTTTCTGGGAGTAGGTTAACCGCTTTTAAAGCTGGAGCATCAGGAACTGGTTTTGGCTTACATTGCCGAAACAGACTCCAGCAAATATGCCCTCCTCTTCTGAAGTTTCAAAAAATGCAAGCACTGAGTTGTCAAGTGCTGGCTCCTGGTCAGGAAGAACCCCTTTCTTTGTGTCCTTCACCCCCACCAAAGTGAATGATGCAGCAGGCCACACTTCACATTAGTCCATGTAGCTCTTTCCCACATACCATGCCTGGGTTATAAAGTCAAATCGTGAACTCCCCAGTCCAAGATGAATCTGACATCGAGTGTGGGTGGCCAGCCAGGGCAGTGGGATTAATCGGTACTGGGCTGGTGTCTCAGAGGGATGTGTCACGGTGGTGGTGACCCGGTCCGTGGGCATGGACGTCCATGCAAAGGGGTGAGTAACGTTTATAGGTGAATGATACGTGACGCCACCTGTGGTTTCTGATCAGATTGACCAGCGCTGCAGTGTCACTTCTCTGGGACAGATGTTGTGGTGCAGCTAAGATGTAGAAGCCCTGCACAGGTAGAGCCGTAGTCACAGGGCAGATGAAAGAGTTGGTAGATGGTGTGCAGTGCAGGATGTAGCAGAGCCTTGCGCCAGGCACAGGAGAAGGATGACAGACACAGTCGTGCAGTTCCTTTACCTGTACTTGGTAGGTGCTGTCCAGGACCCAGAGTACAGATGGAGAATGAGTTGGTCAGCCTGGAAACAAATTAGGAATTTTGTCTCTGCAGATAGGTAGTGTGGCCTCCGTTCTAGTGCTTATCAGAGGTACTCGCAGTACTGAGTTCACTGAAGTTCCCCCTTCAGTGAGCTTTACTCACAGTCTGCAGGTTACACAGATGCCTACCTCCGTGCTGTGTCCTCTGGGTCAGGACCTCTGCCAACCTCCGGGACCAGAATGGAAAGCTCCCTTCCAACACTCCGCCAACATGTACCTTCCTGAACGTCTCCTTTCTAGCTCTTGTGGGGGAAGCACTCACAGGACCGTGGTTCACTGAAACGCCTCCTGTCTAACAGATGTTCCTCAGACTTTACTTATATGGCAGCCAGCTGTAGCCTTTTCCTTCTGGCTCACACAAGTCGCTGCTGGGGCCTCCGAGCCTTAGTTGGGAACAGAGCATTTACAGCTGCTACTTCCTCCGGTTTCTGCTGCAGGACGTCAGTGTCCCTACAAACTCAGAGACCGGAATCCGGACCATGCGCTCCAGCTAGGAGTGAGCCTTAACTCTGCTCATCCTCCAGCTCCCCTTCTCACATCCACACACTTCCCCTTCCCTTCACAGACTGCCCTAACTTCCCTCCTTCTGACCACAGAGAGCAGCTCCTCAGCAGTCAGGTTCAGAGCTCTCCCTGCTGGCCTGGAGTGGGAACTGTGTTGTGTGTTGGTTTAACTGCTAGAGAGATCCTTCGTTGCTCCCAAGCATGATATGACACTCCCTACGAGGAAGGTAATGCCACTGTGGCAACCGTACTCCTGGGGGCGCCACAAGTGCACTGATGCCCAGCCACTGCTAGATGATTCTGCTGGTACACTGACCCAGACCACTACATTCCCCTCGCACTCTACACAGCCAAAGTCTGACCCTGATGAAACTCAGGTTCCCCTTCCCGCATACTATACCACCTTACATGGTGACAGAAGGAAGAGGAAGGTGCAGATGAAAGTGCAGGTTGCTTGAGCAGATGAGGGGGGGGATACTCATGGGCGATGGCACTGGCACAGGGCCCCTCATAGTACACAAAAGTGTCTCTGCCGGTGGGAGGTCCCACCCACCGTCAGACACACCGCCGTACTATGAGGGGCCCTGTGCCAGTGCCGTCGCCAACGAGTGGGCCCCCTCTGCTTGCTCAGGATCACAGCACTTGCAAAGTTGAAATACTTACCTCTCCCTGCTCCACCGCTGTGACGTCTTCCGCGTTTCCTGACAGTGACATTCTGGTCAGAGAGCGTGATGACATCACGTCTGTACGCCCTCTGCCTAAACAGTCCAAGTGCAGAAAGATGGAAGATGGGGACAACGATGAGTCCAGACTAGTACAGGGATTCCCTAGCGAGGAGACTTATTTTATTGTTTTAAAGGTTGGGAGCAATTTTTGGGGAGCACTATACTCTGGAGAATGATATATGGGGCCCACCATACACTGGAGCATTCCAAAGGTGGACATTAGACACTGGAGCAGCATTTACAGGGCCCATTATACACTGGAGCATTAGAAATGGGGCCCATTATATATGGAGCATTATTTGGGCCCATAAGACAGTGGAGCTTCATCCATGGGGGCCAACATCTACTGTAGCATTATGTGTAGCTCATCATATACTGTATGGAACATTATATGGGACCAATGATTCTGTATGGAGAAATATATGGGCCTCATTACTCTGTATAGCGCACTATGCGGTGGCCATAATACTGTATGGAGTAATATACTGTCCGTTTTTGGAGCTATTGTAGAATTTAAAATGGATATCAGTCATGTGATGTAAGAAGTGAAGTATTTTTCATTGTACTGTACCGCTATTTCTCTGCCGTATCAGAGGATCATGAATTGTGGCATGTGTTAATGGAGCCCATTGACACTCTTTGGCCCTGGGCCCATGAAAATCTGGAGCCAGCCCTACCCCCCCACAACTTTAGCCAAATAACCCCCAGTTTTCAATGCCTAACTATTATTATAAAGTAAATTAAGGTTGACAAGCTTAAGTAATAAGAATTGATGTTTTAGGCATTAAAATGGGCACTGTTGGTGTGTTTCCTGTCCTCCACTCACTGTCGACTTTTCTTCTCCATTGACTTGCACTGGGTTTCGTGTTTCAGTCGACCTTCGACTTTTCACGATAATCGGCCGATTTCGTTCGACCCGACTTTTGCGAAAGTCGGGTTTAATGAAACCCGACTTGACCCGAAAAAAGGCAAAGTCGCTCATCTCTAGATACTGATGTTCCTGCAGCAGAAACCGGAGGAATAGAAGTCGTCACCACTTTATTCCCATCTAAGACTTGGGGGTACAACAGCAACATGGATGAGCCAGGACATGATAGCAAGGAGTCCCCGAAGCAGGCTACAGCTGTCTGCCGTACAAGTAGAGTTTAATACGCAACTACAAGTACTTCAGATTAGGCGCTAGTGTGGAGATGTTCAGAGAGGGCACATGTTGGAGGAGTGCTGGAAAGGTGTACTTTACCTTGCCTGGGAGTTGGCTGAGCCCCTGACCTGGAGGACACGGCACCGAAGCGGGCATTTGTGTGCACCAGACTGTGAGTAAAGCCTTGGAACTACATGCCCTTGTGTCCTCCACTTTTTCTTGCGCCTTACACCCGGCTCTGCTACATCTACTTCTTTACACCATCTCCCCACTTGCCAACCTCATCTACTCTGCCCTGGGACTACAGCTCCACCTGTGGGGAGCTTCAACATCATTGCTGCACCACACCATCTGAGAAGCAACCCTGCAGCGCTGGTCAAACTGACCAGAAACCACAGGTGGCGTCACAAATCATCTCAACAACTTTATCCACCATCACTCTACCCCTTTTACATTGACCGCCTGAGGCCACGGACCGGGTCTCTGCCACTGTGACATCTCCCATTGATGTCAACGGGCCTGGCACCAAGTACCCCACGGCCTCTGGGGGCAATCCACACACACACATGTCCATGCCCTGACCACACCCATTTAGCACTGCTCATCACACTGACTGGTACTGAGGGCACAGTGGCTGGCATTATGAGCACAGTAGCTGGCATTATGGGTACAGTGGCTGGTACTGTGGGCACACTGACTGGTACTGAGGAAAAGAAAAAACAGAGAGAGAGAGAAAAAAAGAAAACAGAGAGAGAAAAAAAGGAGAGAGAAATAAAGAAAGAACAGAGAGAGAAAGTAAGAGCGGAAAGAAAGAACACAGAGAGAATGAAAGAAAGAACAGAGAGAGAAAGAAAGGAAGAAAGAACAGAGAGAGAAGGAGTGGACAGAAAAAAAGAACAGAAAGAAAGAGAAAAAAAAGAAAGAGAGGAAAGAAAGAACAGAGAGGGAGAGAGTAAAAGAGGGGAAAGAAATAAAGAACAGAGAGAGAAAGAAAGAATGAAAGAAAGAGGGGAAAGAAAGAACACAGAAAGAAAGATGGGAATGAAAGAAAGAACAGAGAGAGAGAAAGAATGAGAAAGAAAGAACAGAGAGAGAATAAGAACAGAGAGAGAAAGAAAGAACAGAGAGAGAGAAATAAAGAACAGAGAAAGAAAGATGGGGAAGAAAGAAGAGAAAGAAAGAAAGATGGGAAAGAAAGAACAGAGAGAGAGAACAGAGAAAGACAGAAAGAGGGGAAAGAAAGAAAGAACAGAGCGAAAGAAAGAACAGAGAGAAAGAAAGAGAAAGGAAGAACAGAGAGAGAGAAAGAAAGCGAAAGAAAGAAAGAACAGAGAGAAAGAAAGAGGGGAAAGAAAGAAAGAAGAGAGAGAAAGAAAGAACAGAGACAGAAAGAGAGCAGAGAAAAAGAAAAAAGCGGGGAAAGAAAGAAAGAGCAGCAAAAGAAAGATCAGAGAGAGAAAGAAAGAGAGGAAAGAAAGAACAGAGGGAGAGAGAAAGAAAAAAAGAAAGATTGGTGAGAGAAAGAAAGAACAGAGAGAGAGAAACAAAGAGAGAAAGAAAGAAAGATTCTATAAAGATACTATAGCAGTCCGGCTCCCATTGTAATGCCCACCTGAGCCTCCCATGCAGGACATATCATGATCACATGGCCGGCATCCCCGATTCCAAGGCGATCCCCCTGTCTGCGCTGTTGGAGAAGGACACAGTGATGGATCTGAAGCATTCCCTCAAGTGCCTCCATGGTTCTGTCACAATCTCCTCCCAAAATTACCTCATTTCCGTTCAGCTTCCAGCACGTCAATTCCGGTGGAATGTCATGTGCGAATTTTAAAGTGCTCCTCGGGGCTCAGCCGTGTACTCCTGTGCCCGTGGGAAAAGTAAGCTCCTGGCCGGGACAGTGGGGCAGACTCTCTCTCAAAATCGGGACTGTCCCGCTGGATCCGGGACAGTTGGGAGATATGAATGCTCCCCACCATACACCTTGTACACCCATGGCTCTGCACACCTCATACACACACGGTTCTCCGTACACCTTGCACACACATGGCTTCACTCAGTACACACATGGCTCCACTCACTCCGTAAACCTTGTACACATGCGGCTTTGCTCCATACACCTCATACACACGTGGCTCCGCTCCATACACACGCAGCTCCACTCTGTACACCCCATACACACACGGCTCTGCTCCGCTCTGTAAACACATGGCTCAGCTCTGTACACTTTGTAGACACAGGGCTCCGTTCCGTACACCTTGTACACATAGGGCACCGCTCCGTACACTTCGTACACACACGGCTCTGCTCTGTACACCTTGTATACACACGTCTCTGCTCCCTACACCTTGTACACACACAGCTCCACTCCGTACACCTCATACACATCTCCGCTTCGTACACCTTGTACACACGCGGCTCCGCTCCGTACACCTCGTACACACACATCTCCACTCCGTACATATCGCCGCTCCATACACCTTGTACACAGACGGCTCCGCTCTGTACACCTCGTACACACATGGCTCTGCTCCGTGCACCTTGTACATACACTGCTCCACTCCGTACACCTAATACACAAGAGGCTCCGCTCTGTACACCTCGTACACACGCGTCTCCGCTCCGTACACTTCGTAGACACACGGCTCCACTCCGTACACCTTGTACACACACAGCTCTGCTTCGTACATCTTGTACACACACAGCTCCACTCCACACACCTCATACACACACATCTCCACTTCATATACCTTGTACACACACAGCTCTGCTACATTCACCCTGTAAACCCCTCCTGACCCCACACATAAACTTCCCCTCACCAGCACCATGACAACCAGCACAGCAGAGTCCTGCATACATCGAGGCCCCTGATCATGTGACCCCTGACTCCTCCCCTCCTGTGAACTCATCACAGGTCCTGTGTGCACAGAAGAGAACAGCCTAGAGACATCATTGCAGGCTGTGAGGGGCTGCAGTGGGTATCTGGGAGGGCGAGGATGGGGTCGGTGCATGGGGGGGCGTGCGGCTTATCAGTGCAGTGTGGGAAAAATAAGCTCCCGCCCGGGACAGCGGGGCAGGCAGTCTAAAATGGGACTGTCCCGCCAGATCCAGAATGGTTGGGAGGTATGCACTAGATTGTTGCTGAAGTCGCCCAACACACAGAGTGCATCTGTCAGCAGTAATCAGCTTGAAGTGCTCTGCATGTCAGGAGGCTGCAGCAGTGATCAGTTGAAGTGCATCAGCTGCCAATCCTTCCCTGCTACTCCCAAACATATCTACAATGAATCTACTCTTCTGGGGTTTGACATCACTAATAGGGGCAGAGCCTCCCTCATTACAGCTCAGGTCTCATACCTGCACACACATGCACAGCCGCTTCCTGGTAACTATGCCAAGCAATGTTCTGAATAATGTAACTGTATTTAAAACTGTATACAGGGGGATGAGGAATGATGTACTGCAGGGTGGGGCTGTGTATAGATGAGACAAGTGATATACTGCAGGGGGGCTGTGTATACATGTTTACCTATGCCCATGTATGAAAATGGACCGGACCAGTGGTACCTCTCTTGTGTCTGTTGCGGAACTTGTGGTGGGGGCCGGGATTGGGGGGTGGACCACTGCTTACCCTGTCCGGATGACACAGACACCAGGCGATGCAAGGACGAGGTGGAGACAGATTTCAATAGTAACAGTTCCGGATTTATTCGTCGTCCTCCTGACGACCACAACCACGCACCGCAGCCTCTTTACAGTTCTCTGTCTCCAAGCCCGGGTACCTGCACCTTTGCTCCAGTCGAAGTAACGTCCCTCGTGGATCTTTTGGTGGGGCTATCCTAGACTAATCTACCGCCAGCGCTTCACCTGCCCGAGGTCGTCGTCCAATCGGTACCCCCAGGGCCTCGTCTGTCCTGTGGTCCGTCGGGTCAGGGCCACCCCCCTGACAGTCTCTTTGCTGTTTGTCCCCTGGTCGAGCTCTTCTCTCTTCACCGTCTTCTACCGAGCTCCTCCCTGGACTAGCCTGCCTGGAACCCTACCCTGTTCTATTTATCCCCTCTCTCACTGGGAATTCCCCTCCTGGGTTCCTATCTCCCTGTGTTGTGAACTCATTTTCTGGTCTACCAGTTATGAGTTCTCCTTCAGGGCTCCCGCTGGTGGTAACAGGAGGTAGTGAGGTTGATTTAATTAGTAGAGATCTGCCACCTGATGATGAGGATAACGATTGGATCTCTGGAATCTCAGACTGGATTTAAGACAGCCGACGCCCTATTGTGGTGATGGTGATTCCTTCTGGCTTTTCAGGTCTTGGTTTTCAGCTCTGTTCCAGTCATCTCAAGCTAAGTGTTTCTGCTAATGTTCACACTTGATTTTGCTGGTCTATTCAGTTTTTTGTGTGGTCAGCCAGCCCCGGCTGGGGCTGTGCTGAATTTCCACTCTTATTTATCTGTATTTGCCAATTTCCTTTTTGTCCCTTATTAGATTGGCCTCTTTTTTGCTCTGTTTCAGAATATTTCAGAGTGCTGATATAGTGGGAGAAGTCTAGTGACTTCAGGGTTAATTTTGCTATCAGAAGTGTTGGACATTATTTTTGTAGGGTTTTTTGGGCAGATCTAGACAGTGTCTTTCCTTTCCTGTCCTTTCTAGTTAGTTTGGGCCCCATCGTTTGCTCAGCCTATTTTCCTGCCTGTGTTTGTGTTTTCATCTTGTTTCACCGTCAATACATGTGTGGGGGCTGTCTATTCCTTTGGGGTCTGCTCTGGGGCAGTTAGTTTTCCCCTTTTCTTGCTTTATGCTTATTTAGTCCTCCGGCTGTGACGAGGCATCTAGTTTCATTGTAGGAACGCTCCACGGCTGCTGCTAGTTGTGTGGTTAGGATCAGGGGTCTGCAATCTGCATAGTTACCAACCTCTCTGGTTTTCTGTGACTTAGCTTGTTTAGTTTTCCTCCTCGGTGATCCATTCATAACAGAAGCACCAGAATAGGTCGCCGGCTGTCTTAAATCCAGTCTGAGATTCCAGAGATCCAATCGTTATCCTCATCATCAGGTGGCAGATCTTTACTAATTAAATCAACCTCACTACCTCCTATTACCACCAGAGGGAGCCCGGAAGGAGAACTCACAACTGGTAGACGAGAAAATGAGTTCACAACTATGGTGTATAAAATGTCTATATAGGACTGGGGAGAATTTGAATCTCCCTACAGACTTGAGGACACTGAACTATTAACTCAGGCCCAGTGTAGATTACACCTCAATATAACAGGCTGAAATTGGATGGTGTATAAAATGTCTATATAGGACTGGGGAGAATTTGAATCTCCCTACAGACTTGAGGACACTGAACTATTATCTCAGGCCCAGTGTAGATTACACCTCAATATAACAGGCTAAAATTGGATGGTGTATAAAATGTCTATGTAGGACTGGGGAGAATTTGAATCTCCCTACAGACTTGAGGACACTGAACTATTATCTCAGGCCCAGTGTAGATTACACCTCAATATAACAGGCTGAAATTGGATGGTGTATAAAATGTCTATAAAGGACTGGGGAGAATTTGAATCTCCCTACAGACTTGAAGACACTGAACTATTATCTCAGGCCCAGGGTAGATTACACCTCAATATAACAGGCTGAAATTGGATGGTGCATAAAATGTCTATATAGGACTGGGGAGAATTTGAATCTTCCTACAGACTTGTGGACACTGAACTATTATCTCAGGCCCAGTGTAGATTACACCTCAATATAACAGGCTGAAATTGGATGGTGTATAAAATGTCTATATACTGTAAGACTGGGGAGAATTTGAATCTCCCTACAGACTTGAGGACACTGAACTATTATCTCAGGCCCAGTGTAGATTACTCCTCAATATAACAGGCTGAAATTGGATGGTGTATAAAATGTCTATATACTGTAAGACTGGGGAGAATTTGAATCTCCCTACAGACTTGAGGACACTGAACTATTATCTCAGGCCCAGGGTAGATTACACCTCAATATAACAGGCTGAAATTGGATGGTGTATAAAATGTCTATATACTGTAAGACTGGGGAGAATTTGAATCTCCCTACAGACTTGAAGACACTGAACTATTATCTCAGGCCCAGGGTAGATTACACCTCAATATAACAGGCTGAAATTGGATGGTGTATAAAATGTCTATATAAGACTGGGGAGAATTTGAGTCTCCCTACAGACTTGAGGACACTGAACTATTATCTCAGGCCCAGTGTAGATTACACCTCAATATAACAGGCTGAAATTGGAAGGTGTATAAAATGTCTATATAGGACTGGGGAGAATTTGAATCTCCCTACAGACTTGAAGACACTGAACTATTATCTCAGGCCCAGTGTAGATTACACCTCAATATAACAGGTTGAAATTGGATGGTGTATAAAATCTCTTTATAGGACTGGGGAGAATTTGAATCTCCCTACAGACTTGAGGACGCTGAACTATTATCTCAGGCCCAGTGTAGATTACACCTCAATATAACAGGCTGAAATTGGAAGGTGTATAAAATGTCTATATAGGACTGGGGAGAATTTGAATCTCCCTACAGACTTGAGGACACTGAACTATTATCTCAGGCCCAGTGTAGATTACACCTCAATATAACAGGCTGAAATTGGATGGTGTATAAATGTCTATATACTGTAAGACTGGGGAGAATTTGAATCTCCCTACAGACTTGAAGACACTGAACTATTATCTCAGGCCCAGGGTAGATTACACCTCAACATAACAGGCTGAAATTGGATGGTGTATAAAATGTCTATATAAGACTGGGGAGAATTTGAGTCTCCCTACAGACTTGAGGACACTGAACTATTATCTCAGGCCCAGTGTAGATTACACCTCAATATAACAGGCTGAAATTGGAAGGTGTATAAAATGTCTATATAGGACTGGGGAGAATTTGAATCTCCCTACAGACTTGAGGACACTGAACTATTATCTCAGGCCCAGTGTAGATTACACCTCAATATAACAGGCTAAAATTGGATGGTGTATAAAATGTCTATGTAGGACTGGGGAGAATTTGAATCTCCCTACAGACTTGAGGACACTGAACTATTATCTCAGGCCCAGTGTAGATTACACCTCAATATAACAGGCTGAAATTGGATGGTGTATAAAATGTCTATAAAGGACTGGGGAGAATTTGAATCTCCCTACAGACTTGAAGACACTGAACTATTATCTCAGGCCCAGGGTAGATTACACCTCAATATAACAGGCTGAAATTGGATGGTGCATAAAATGTCTATATAGGACTGGGGAGAATTTGAATCTCCCTACAGACTTGTGGACACTGAACTATTATCTCAGGCCCAGTGTAGATTACACCTCAATATAACAGGCTGAAATTGGATGGTGTATAAAATGTCTATATACTGTAAGACTGGGGAGAATTTGAATCTCCCTACAGACTTGAGGACACTGAACTATTATCTCAGGCCCAGTGTAGATTACACCTCAATATAACAGGCTGAAATTGGATGGTGTATAAAATGTCTATATACTGTAAGACTGGGGAGAATTTGAATCTCCCTACAGACTTGAGGACACTGAACTATTATCTCAGGCCCAGGGTAGATTACACCTCAATATAACAGGCTGCAATTGGATGGTGTATAAAATTTCTATATACTGTAAGACTGGGGAGAATTTGAATCTCCCTACAGACTTGAAGACACTGAACTATTATCTCAGGCCCAGGGTAGATTACACCTCAATATAACAGGCTAAAATTGGATGGTGTATAAAATGTCTATATAAGACTGGGGAGAATTTGAGTCTCCCTACAGACTTGAGGACACTGAACTATTATCTCAGGCCCAGTGTAGATTACACCTCAATATAAAATGCTGAAATTGGATGGTGTATAAAATGTCTATATAGGACTGGGGAGAATTTGAATCTCCCTACAGACTTGAAGACACTGAACTATTATCTCAGGCCCAGTGTAGATTACACCTCAATATAACAGGTTGAAATTGGATGGTGTATAAAATGTCTATATAGGACTGGGGAGAATTTGAATCTCCCTACAGACTTGAGGACACTGAACTATTATCTCAGGCCCAGTGTAGGTTACACCTCAATATAACAGGCTGAAATTGGATGGTGTATAAAATGTCTACAGTATATAGGACTGGGGAGAATTTGAATCTCCCTACAGACTTGAGGACACTGAACTATTATCTCAGGCCCAGTGTAGATTACACCTCAATATATCAGGCTGAAATTGGATGGTGTATAAAATGTCTATAAAGGACTGGGGAGAATTTGAATCTCCCTAGAGATTTTAGCAAGCTGACAATGATGCTCTCAGTCCCAAGTATGGCAGCAGGCAGCCTAATAATCAGGACTGCTGCACACAAAAGTGTGGAAAAATGAACGCTTGGTAACTGGGCAAAAAAGAGGATGAAAAGTATTTTTGCTTTTAAAAAAGCAGTTTGCACAGCAGTGTGAAAACAGCAATGCAGCTATCAGGGAGCCTTATAAAGCAGCCTAATAACCAACAGAGCTGATGCACCAAAATATAGCCTCCCCTTGCACTGCACACTAACTGGTGTGTTGTACAGGCAAAATCGCTAGCAGCAGAAGCAGTTTTTTGTATGTTCTTCCCTGCCTAACGCTCTCCCTACAGAATCAGCAGCAGCAGCTCTCCCTATTCTGAGATCAGCAGAAGTAAGATGGCGGTCGGCGTGCACGCCCTTTTATAGACCCTGTGACGCCACACAAAGCAAGCCAATCACTTGCATGCCCTTCTCAAAGATGGTGGTGACCGCTGCCTATGTCATCGCGTTGCCCACAGTGTGCGTCCTCCATCATTGGCTGAAAAAGGGCGCTGAATCATCATTTGAAACGCGACTTTGGCGCCATGGTCGCCGACCTCGTGGCCGACCTCACGCTATGGTCAGGTTTCGTTTCATGAAACCTGACTTTTGCGAAAGTCAAAGTCGGCAACTTTTGAAATTGATCGACATGTTGTGAACTCATTTTCTCGTTCACCTTTGATGTCCGATGAACTCCCTCTGCTGGTGAAAGGAGGTGGTGAAACTGATTTGGATGGGAGAAACCTGTCATCTGAACAGGTGGATTGTGATTGGACATCCGGAATCTCTGAGTGGATATAAGGCTGCCGACGCCCTTGTAAGGTTGCTGGTGATTTCTCTGCTCTGAGCTCTGGCCTCCAGTTCAGTTCCTGTCTTCTGAAAGCTAAGTTTTGCTCTGTTATTGTTCCATGAGATTTTGTCTGATTTGCTTAGTTTTGTGTTCAGCCGGCCCCGGCTGGGGCTTTGCTGAATTTCCATTTTGTCCCTGATCGCTTAAATCTCTTTTGCTCTGTCTTCAGAATATATCGAAGTGCTGATATAGGGATTTTGAAGTCTAGTGACTTCAGGGCCGTTTTTCTTATCAGACGTATTGGGACATTTTTGGTAGGGTTTTTGCGGATTGCAGCTAGCATCTTTTCTGTCCTTTCCTATCTAGTTAGTTGGGCCCCATCGTTTGCTCTGCCTGTCTTTCTGTCTGTGTTTGGGTTTTCATCTGTTTTCACCGACAATACATGTTGGGGGCTGTCTATTGCTTTGGGGTCTGCTCTGGGGCAGTTTAGATTTCCCCTTTCTTTCTTTAGGCTTATGTAGTTCTCCGGCTGTGAGGAGGTGTCTAGGATCACCGTAGAAACACTCCACGGCTACGGTTAGTTGTGTGAATAGGATCAGGGGTCTGCAATCCGTTAGCTACCAACCTCTCCGGTTTTCTGGACTTAGCTTGCATTTTTTTTTCCTCCTCCGGTGACTCATTCATAACAGAATCACCAGCCATACCGCAGATTCTAGGGTACTCAATAGCAGGAAAGAATTGTAAAAAAAAAAAAAAGTGTCAGAATTTTTTTTTAATGTATATTTTTTCCTCTTTTTCTCTGGGGCCGTAGGAGGAATTTTTTCTTAATGGAGATTAAGCAATTGTCTGATCGTGTGGAGCAGCTTACTGCTGAAGTGCGGGGAATTTCCGCCTATCTTGCTCATTCACATGCTGCTGAACCAAAGATCTCTACTCCTGATGTGTTTTTTGGGGATCGGTCTAAATTTTTGAATTTTAAGAACAATTGTAAATTATTTCTTGCCTTGAAGCCTAGCTCATCGGGGAGCTCTGCGCAGCAGGTTAAAGTTGTCATCTCTTTGCTGCGCGGCGATCCCCAGGATTAGGCGTTTTCTTTGACACCTGATGATCCTATTCTAACTAATGTGGATGCATTTTTTCAAGCCTTGGGGTTGTTGTATGATGAACCTAGTGCTATTGATCAAGCTGAAAAAGCCCTGTTGGCATTGAGCCAGGGTCAGGATTCTGCAGAGTTGTACTGTCAAAGATTCCGAAAGTGGGCGGTTCTTACTACCTGGAATGATGGTGCCTTGGCAGCTCTCTTTCGGAAGGGTTTGTCAGAAACTGTAAAAGATACTATGGTGGGATTTCCTGTTCCCTCTGGTCTTGACGATTCTATGTCATTAGCCATTCAGGTTGATTGGCGTTTACGTGAACGTAAAATTACACGAGAAATGTTGCCACCTGTTGAACAAATGTCTGAATCTATGCAATGTGATAGAGTTTTGTCTAGGGCGCAACGTCAGGAGTTCAGAAGGCGAGATAAGCTGTGTCTTTTCTGTGGAGATGCCTCTCATATTATTTCTGTCTGCCCTAAACGAGAGAAACGTTTTGCACACACATTTGCTGTGGGTGGTGTACAACCTAAGTTTCTTCTGGCAATTACTCTGATCTGCTCCCTGTCCACATTTTCCGCTAAGGCTTTTGTGGATTCAGGAGCGGCTCTGAACATGATGGACTTGGATTTTGCTAAACATTGTGGGTTTCCTATGACACCTCTGCGGACACCTATCCCTTTGAGGGGTATTGATGCTACTCCTTTGGCGAAGAATAAACCTCAGTTTTGGACCCAGGTGGTAATGCAGATCACCCCAGACCATCAAGAAAATTGCAGATTTTTGGTGTTGCATAATTTGCATGATACCATTGTTCTGGGGTTTCCCTGGTTGCAAATCCATAATCCAGTTTTGGATGGGAAATCTGTGTCTGTGGTGAGTTGGGGTTGTCGGTGTGACGCTCCTGTTTTCTCCACCTCTCCCCAGTCGCATGATGTTCCTGACTATTTTGCTGATTTTTATGATGTATTTAGTGAGAATAAGTCTGCGTCTTTGCCTCCTCATAGGAGTTATGACTGTGCAATTGAGCTGAGCCCTGGGTGTAAATTTCCCAAGGGTCGACTTTTCAATTTATCTGTACCCGAGCACGAGGCTATGTGATCTTATATTAAGGAGTCGTTGGAGAAGGGTCATATTAGACCATCCTCTGTACCCTTGGGTGCTGGTTTTTTTTCGTGGCCAAGAAAGATGGTTCATTAAGGCCTTGTATTGACTATCGTTCCCTCAACAAAATTACTGTTAAATATCAGTATCCATTACCCCTGATTTCTGATCTATTCTCCAGAGTTAAAGGTGCTTGCTAGTTTACTAAGCGTGACCTCAGGGGGGCGTATAATCTTATTCGCATTAAGCATGGATGAATGGAAGACGGCGTTTAATACTCCAGAGGGACATTTTGAGTACCTGGTGATGCCTTTTGGGCTCACTAATGCCCCTTCTGTCTTCCAGTGCTTCATGAATGATATTTTCCGGGACTTTGTGGATACATTTTTGATCATCTATCTGGATGAAATTTTGATCTTTTCCCCGGATTGGGACTCTCATGTGGAACATGTTCGGACTGTATTTCCAGATTTTGAGGGGGAGAGTTCCCTGTATGTTAAGGGATCGAAATGCCTTTTTGGTGTACAGAGGATTTCATTTTTGGGATTTATTTTGTCTCCGTCAACTACTGAAATGGACCAGGCCAAGGTACAGGCCATTTATGATTGGGTTCAGCCCACTTCTTTGAAGGCCCTCCAGAAGTTTTTGGGTTTTGCTAATTTTTATCGTAAATTTATAGCTAATTTTTCTGGTAATTCCAAACCATTGACTGATTTGACTAAGAAGGATGCTGATGTGATGAATTGGTCTCCAGAGGCTGTTTCTTCCTTTCAGAAGCTGAAGCGGAGGTTTACTTCTGCTCCAGTTTTGCGGCAACCTGATGTCTCACTCCCGTTTCATGTAGAGGTGGACGCTTCTGAGATTGGTGCAGGAGCTGTTTTGTCCCAAAAAGATCCGGTAACTTCTAAAATGAATCCCTGTGCTTTCTTTTCCCGAAAGTTCTCCGCATCTGAACGCAACTATGATGTGGGGAATCGGGAACTGTTATCCATGAAATGGGCATTTGAGGAGTGGAGACATTGGTTGGAGGGAGCTAGACATCAAGTCGTGGTCCTCACTGACCACAAGAATTTGATTTACCTTGAGTCGGCCAAACGCTTGAATCCTAGACAGGCTAGGTGGGCCTTGTTTTTCACACGTTTTGATTTTGTGGTCTCTTTTCTTCCAGGCACAATGAATGTCAAGGCAGACGCCCTCTCTAGGAGTTTCTTTGCTGATTCTCCTATTGTGACCAAGCCTGCTACCATCTTAGGTGAGGGGGTAGTTCTTTCTGCCAAGGGGGTAGTTCTTTCTGCCATCTCGCCCGATTTGAGACGTGCTCTGGAAGAGTTTCAGGAGGACAAACCTGAGCGTTGTCCCATTGGAAAATTGTATGTTCCTGACGAGTGGAGAAAGAGAGTAATGTCTGAAGTTCATTGCTCCGCATTGGCTGGACATCCAGGTATTTTTGGTACTAGAGATTTGGTGAGTCGGTCTTTTTGGTGGCCCGCCTTATCTCGTGATGTCAGGAATTTTGTGCAATCCTGTGGGACTTGCTCCCGGTCTAAACCTTGTTCTCGCTCTAGTGGGTTGTTGATGCCTTTGCCGGTGCCCAGGAGGCCATGGACCCATATTTCAATGGATTTTATTTCTGATATGCCTGTCTCTCAGAGAATGACTGTTATCTGGGTGATTTGTGATAGATTCTCTAAGATGGTCCATCTTGTACCACTCCCTAAGTTGCCATCTTCCTCAGAGTTGGTGCCCTTGTTTTTGCAACAGGTGGTTCACTTGCATGGGATTCCTGAGAACATTGTATCTGACAGAGGAGTCCAGTTTGTCTCTAGATTTTGGAGGACTTTTTGTTCCAAGCTGGGAATTCAGTTGTCCTTCTCCTCTGCGTTTCACCCTCAGACCAATGGGCAGACGGAGAGAACAAACCAGACTTTGGAGTCTTATTTGAGATGTTTTATCTCTGCTGATCAGGATGATTGGGTCTCATTTTTGCCCTTGGCCGAATTAGCTTTAAATAATAGAGCTAGTTCTGCCACTTTGTGTCACCTTTTTTTTGTAACTTTGGGTTTCATCCTCGATTCTCTTCAGGGCAGGTGGAGTCTTCTGCCTGCCCAGGTGTTGACACTGTGGTGGAGAGAATGCACCAGATTTGGGACCAAGTGGTGGATAAGTTGTCTCTCTCCCAGGAAAAGGCCCAGCGGTTTTCCAACCGGCAGAGGACCATTGGTCCCCGGTTTAAGGTGGGTGATATGGTTTGGCTGTCATCAAAGAATATCTCTATGAGGGTGGCTTCTCCAAAGTTTAAACCTAGATTTATTGGACCCTACAAGATTTTGGAGATTCTTAATCCGGTCTCTTTTCGATTGCCTCTTCCTGTTACATTTAAGATCCATAACGTGTTTCATAAGTCTCTGTTGAAGAGGTTTGTTGAGCCAGTAGTTCCTGTGGTGGCACCTCCTGACCCTGTATTGGTTGAAGGTAATGTGGAATATGAGGTTGAGAAGATACTGGATTCTCGTCTGGCTAGACGGAGACTCCAGTATTTGGTTAAGTGGAAGGGTTATGGCCAGGAGGATAATTCTTGGGTCTCTGCACCTGATATTCATGCCGAAAGATTGATTCGTGCTTTTCATCGGGCCCATCCTGATCGGCCTGGTGGCGTGGATGAGGGTTCGGTGACCCCTCCTCAAGGGGGAGGTACTGTTGTGAGCTCATTTTCTCGTTCACCTTTGATGTCCGATGAACTCCCTCTGCTGGTGAAAGGAGGTGGTGAAACTGATTTGGATGGGAGAAACCTGTCATCTGAACAGGTGGATTGCGATTGGACATCCGGAATCTCTGAGTGGATATAAGGCTGCTGATGCCCTTGTAAGGTGGCTGGTGATTTCTCTGCTCTGAGCTCTGGCCTCCAGTTCAGTTCCTGTCTTCTGAAAGCTAAGTTTTGCTCTGTTATTATTCCATGAGATTTTGTCTGATTTGCTTAGTTTTGTGTTCAGCCGGCCCCGGCTGGGGCTTTGCTGAATTTCCATTTTGTCCCTGATCGCTTAAATCTCTTTTGCTCTGTCTTCAGAATATATCGGAGTGCTGATATAGGGATTTTGAAGTCTTGTGACTTCAGGGCCGTTTTTCTTATCAGACGTGTTGGGACATTTTTGGTAGGGTTTTTGCAGATTGCAGCTAGCATCTTTTCTGTCCTTTCCTATCTAGTTAGTTGGGCCCCATCGTTTGCTCTGCCTGTCTTTCTGTCTGTGTTTGGGTTTTCATCTGTTTTCACCGACAATACATGTTGGGGGCTGTCTATTGCTTTGGGGTCTGCTCTGGGGCAGTCTAGATTTCCCCTTTCTTTCTTTAGGCTTATGTAGTTCTCCGGCTGTGAGGAGGTGTCTAGGATCACCGTAGGAACACTCCACGGCTACGGTTAGTTGTGTGAATAGGATCAGGGGTCTGCAATCCGTTAGCTACCAACCTCTCCGGTTTTCTGGACTTAGCTTGCATTTTTTTTTCCTCCTCCGGTGACTCATTCATAACAGAATCACCAGCCATACCGCAGATTCTAGGGTACTCAATAGCAGGAAAGAATTGTAAAAAAAAAAAAAAGTGTCAGAATTTTTTCTTAATGTATATTTTTTCCTCTTTTTCTCTGGGGCCGTAGGAGGAATTTTTTCTTAATGGAGATTAAGCAATTGTCTGATCGTGTGGAGCAGCTTACTGCTGAAGTGCGGGGAATTTCCGCCTATCTTGCTCATTCACATGCTGCTGAACCAAAGATCTCTACTCCTGATGTGTTTTTTGGGGATCGGTCTAAATTTTTGAATTTTAAGAACAATTGTAAATTATTTCTTGCCTTGAAGCCTAGCTCATCGGGGAGCTCTGCGCAGCAGGTTAAAGTTGTCATCTCTTTGCTGCGCGGCGATCCCCAGGATTGGGCGTTTTCTTTGACACCTGATGATCCTATTCTAACTAATGTGGATGCATTTTTTCAAGCCTTGGGGTTGTTGTATGATGAACCTAGTGCTATTGATCAAGCTGAAAAAGCCCTGTTGGCATTGAGCCAGGGTCAGGATTCTGCAGAGTTGTACTGTCAAAGATTCCAAAAGTGGGCGGTTCTTACTACCTGGAATGATGGTGCCTTGGCAGCTCTCTTTCGGAAGGGTTTGTCAGAAACTGTAAAAGATACTATGGTGGGATTTCCTGTTCCCTCTGGTCTTGACGATTCTATGTCATTAGCCATTCAGGTTGATTGGCGTTTACGTGAACGTAAAATTACACGAGAAATGTTGCCACCTGTTGAACAAATGTCTGAATCTATGCAATGTGATAGAGTTTTGTCTAGGGCGCAACGTCAGGAGTTCAGAAGGCGAGATAAGCTGTGTCTTTTCTGTGGAGATGCCTCTCATATTATTTCTGTCTGCCCTAAACGAGAGAAACGTTTTGCACACACATTTGCTGTGGGTGGTGTACAACCTAAGTTTCTTCTGGCAATTACTCTGATCTGCTCCCTGTCCACATTTTCCGCTAAGGCTTTTGTGGATTCAGGAGCGGCTCTGAACCTGATGGACTTGGATTTTGCTAAACATTGTGGGTTTCCTATGACACCTCTGCGGACACCTATCCCTTTGAGGGGTATTGATGCTACTCCTTTGGCGAAGAATAAACCTCAGTTTTGGACCCAGGTGGTAATGCAGATCACCCCAGACCATCAAGAAAATTGCAGATTTTTGGTGTTGCATAATTTGCATGATACCATTGTTCTGGGGTTTCCCTGGTTGCAAATCCATAATCCAGTTTTGGATTGGAAATCTGTGTCTGTGGTGAGTTGGGGTTGTCGGTGTGACGCTCCTGTTTTCTCCACCTCTCCCCAGTTGCATGATGTTCCTGACTATTTTGCTGATTTTTATGATGTATTTAGTGAGAATAAGTCTGCGTCTTTGCCTCCTCATAGGAGTTATGACTGTGCAATTGAGCTGAGCCCTGGGTGTAAATTTCCCAAGGGTCGACTTTTCAATTTATCTGTACCCGAGCACGAGGCTATGTGATCTTATATTAAGGAGTCGTTGGAGAAGGGTCATATTAGACCATCCTCTGTACCCTTGGGTGCTGGTTTTTTTTCGTGGCCAAGAAAGATGGTTCATTAAGGCCTTGTATTGACTATCGTTCCCTCAACAAAATTACTGTTAAATATCAGTATCCATTACCCCTGATTTCTGATCTATTCTCCAGAGTTAAAGGTGCTTGCTAGTTTACTAAGCGTGACCTCAGGGGGGCGTATAATCTTATTCGCATTAAGCATGGATGAATGGAAGACGGCGTTTAATACTCCAGAGGGACATTTTGAGTACCTGGTGATGCCTTTTGGGCTCACTAATGCCCCTTCTGTCTTCCAGTGCTTCATGAATGATATTTTCCGGGACTTTGTGGATACATTTTTGATCATCTATCTGGATGAAATTTTGATCTTTTCCCGGGATTGGGACTCTCATGTGGAACATGTTCGGACTGTATTTCCGGATTTTGAGGGGGAGAGTTCCCTGTATGTTAAGGGATCGAAATGCCTTTTTGGTGTACAGAGGATTTCATTTTTGGGATTTATTTTGTCTCCGTCAACTACTGAAATGGACCAGGCCAAGGTACAGGCCATTTATGATTGGGTTCAGCCCACTTCTTTGAAGGCCCTCCAGAAGTTTTTGGGTTTTGCTAATTTTTATCGTACATTTATAGCTAATTTTTCTGGTAATTCCAAACCATTGACTGATTTGACTAAGAAGGATGCTGATGTGATGAATTGGTCTCCAGAGGCTGTTTCTTCCTTTCAGGAGCTGAAGCGGAGGTTTACTTCTGCTCCAGTTTTGCGGCAACCTGATGTCTCACTCCCGTTTCATGTAGAGGTGGACGCTTCTGAGATTGGTGCAGGAGCTGTTTTGTCCCAAAAAGATCCAGTAACATCTAAAATGAATCCCTGTGCTTTCTTTTCCCGAAAGTTCTCCCCATCTGAACGCAACTATGATGTGGGGAATCGGGAACTGTTAGCCATGAAATGGGCATTTGAGGAGTGGAGACATTGGTTGGAGGGAGCTAGACATCAAGTCGTGGTCCTCTCTGACCACAAGAATTTGATTTACCTTGAGTCGGCCAAATGCTTGAATCCTAGACAGGCTAGGTGGGCCTTGTTTTTCACACGTTTTGATTTTGTGGTCTCTTTTCTTCCAGGCACAATGAATGTCAAGGCAGACGCCCTCTCTAGGAGTTTCTTTGCTGATTCTCCTATTGTGACCAAGCCTGCTACCATCTTAGGTGAGGGGGTAGTTCTTTCTGCCATCTCGCCCGATTTGAGACGTGCTCTGGAAGAGTTTCAGGAGGACAAACCTGAGCGTTGTCCCATTGGAAAATTGTATGTTCCTGACGAGTGGAGAAAGAGAGTAATGTCTGAAGTTCATTGCTCTGCATTGGCTGGACATCCAGGTATTTTTGGTACTAGAGATTTGGTGAGTCGGTCTTTTTGGTGGCGCGCCTTATCTCGTGATGTCAGGAATTTTGTGCAATCCTGTGGGACTTGCTCCCGGTCTAAACCTTGTTCTCGCTCTAGTGGGTTGTTGATGCCTTTGCCGGTGCCCAGGAGGCCATGGACCCATATTTCAATGGATTTTATTTCTGATATGCCTGTCTCTCAGAGAATGACTGTTATCTGGGTGATTTGTGATAGATTCTCTAAGATGGTCCATCTTGTACCACTCCCTAAGTTGCCATCTTCCTCAGAGTTGGAGCCCTTGTTTTTGCAACAGGTGGTTCACTTGCATGGGATTCCTGAGAACATTGTATCTGACAGAGGAGTCCAGTTTGTCTCTAGATTTTGGAGGACTTTTTGTTCCAAGCTGGGAATTCAGTTGTCCTTCTCCTCTGCGTTTCACCCTCAGACCAATGGGCAGACGGAGAGACAAACCAGACTTTGGAGTCTTATTTGAGATGTTTTATCTCTGCTGATCAGGATGATTGGGTCTCATTTTTGCCCTTGGCCGAATTAGCTTTAAATAATAGAGCTAGTTCTGCCACTTTGATGTCACCTTTTTTTTGTAACTTTGGGTTTCATCCTCGATTCTCTTCAGGGCAGGTGGAGTCTTCTGCCTGCCCAGGTGTTGACACTGTGGTGGAGAGAATGCACCAGATTTGGGACCAAGTGGTGGATAAGTTGTCTCTCTCCCAGGAAAAGGCCCAGCGGTTTTCCAACCGGCATAGGACCATTGGTCCCCGGTTTAAGGTGGGTGATATGGTTTGGCTGTCATCAAAGAATATCTCTATGAGGGTGGCTTCTCCAAAGTTTAAACCTAGATTTATTGGACCCTACAAGATTTTGGAGATTCTTAATCCGGTCTCTTTTCGATTGCCTCTTCCTGTTACATTTAAGATCCATAACGTGTTTCATAAGTCTCTGTTGAAGAGGTTTGTTGAGCCAGTAGTTCCTGTGGTGGCACCTCCTGACCCTGTATTGGTTGAAGGTAATGTGGAATATGAGGTTGAGAAGATACTGGATTCTCGTCTGGCTAGACGGAGACTCCAGTATTTGGTTAAGTGGAAGGGTTATGGCCAGGAGGATAATTCTTGGGTCTCTGCACCTGATATTCATGTCGAAAGATTGATTCGTGCTTTTCATCGGGCCCATCCTGATCGGCCTGGTGGCGTGGATGAGGGTCCGGTGACCCCTCCTCAAGGGGGAGGTACCGTTGTGAGCTCATTTTCTCGTTCACCTTTGATGTCCGATGAACTCCCTCTGCTGGTGAAAGGAGGTGGTGAAACTGATTTGGATGGGAGAAACCTGTCATCTGAACAGGTGGATTGCGATTGGACATCCGGAATCTCTGAGTGGATATAAGGCTGCTGACGCCCTTGTAAGGTGGCTGGTGATTTCTCTGCTCTGAGCTCTGGCCTCCAGTTCAGTTCCTGTCTTCTGAAAGCTAAGTTTTGCTCTGTTATTATTCCATGAGATTTTGTCTGATTTGCTTAGTTTTGTGTTCAGCCGGCCCCGGCTGGGGCTTTGCTGAATTTCCATTTTGTCCCTGATCGCTTAAATCTCTTTTGCTCTGTCTTCAGAATATATCGGAGTGCTGATATAGGGATTTTGAAGTCTAGTGACTTCAGGGCCGTTTTTCTTATCAGACGTGTTGGGACATTTTTGGTAGGGTTTTTGCGGATTGCAGCTAGCATCTTTTCTGTCCTTTCCTATCTAGTTAGTTGGGCCCCATCGTTTGCTCTGCCTGTCTTTCTGTCTGTGTTTGTGTTTTCATCTGTTTTCACTGACAATACATGTTGGGGGCTGTCTATTGCTTTGGGGTCTGCTCTGGGACAGTCTAGATTTCCCTTTTCTTTCTTTAGGCTTATGTAGTTCTCCGGCTGTGACGAGGTGTTTAGGATCACCGTAGGAACACTCCACGGCTACTGTTAGCTGTGTGAATAGGATCAGGGGTCTGCAATCCGTTAGCTACCAACCTCTCCGGTTTTCTGGACTTAGCTTGCATTTGTTTTTTCCTCCTCCGGTGACTCATTCATAACACCGACCCGTTTCGCTCAACTCTAGTCACGAATCATCTCAATGACTTTTTCCCCATCATTCTACTACTTTTACATGGATGCCCAGGGCCACGGACTGGGTCACCGCCACTGTGACACTTCCCTCTGAGATACCGGCCCGGAACCGAGTACCCCACGGCCCTGGCGGGCGATCCATTTTTGGCATCACGAACAGGATGACGAAGCCCGGTACCACCGGGTCCTGTGTGCTGAAGATTTATTACATTGGACTTTTAAACCAAATTAATAGACTGTAAAATGGACTCTCAAAATGGCCACCGGCGCGGTGAAGAAGGGCATGACAACATGGGTGGTCCTAAGCAAAGAGCTCGAACTGTCCTGGGCCTCCCCTGCCTGAACTTCTATGCAACAGCAACATGGCCCACCCCCAGAGGGGTTCATATACTGGCTTGGTATGGAGGCAGAGGAAGAAGACGCCGCCACAGGAAGGAGGAGCAAAGCCCTATGGCGGGAAAGGAGCTCAGGAAGGAGAGAGAACGCCAGGACGCCATGATGGAAGGAGAACGGAGGCCAGGAGATCGAGGTGGAAAAGAACACCTCTCCACCGGCGCAATGGTCACATGCACTGGCCCGCTGGAAACCATGGACATGGAGCAGCTGGAGGAAGAGATTGCCCAGCTGAATGACAGCCTGCAGCTGAGGCAGGCCTTGCTGAAGCAGCGGAGGCAGCGCGCCCAGGAGGGGCCGGCTGAAGAGGTACCCGTCACCGCTGCACCAGCCTCATCGCCGGCAGTATCCGCTACCTCCGCGGCACCCGTAACATCGCCGCCAGCGTTTGCTGCCACCTCCACCCTGGCACCACTGCCGGATGCCGCCACCTGCCAGGAGGTGATATCCTCGGGTCCAGGGACCGACATCGCTGTGGAGGATGCTCCACCTGACCTGCTGCTGACGCCTGCGGAGGACCTGAGCGGCCATGAGGAAAAAGTTACTGCCGTCGCCCCTAAGTCCTGGGAAGCCCTGTCAGGCCCCATCGGTTTCCCGCCTGGCCCAATAGACACTGCAGCCGCTTCAATAACATCAGCAGCCCCAACAATCACCACCGCAGCCTCCATGTCTATAGCAGAAGTGACACCAGCTGCACCCCCACCACCACAGTGCACACCAGCCATACAGACACCGGGTGTGAAATCCATGATCCTGGTGCTAGGCAAGGTGCCTATGGATAGAAATGGTCCTGTGCTTGCACAGCCATCAAGTGGCAGCACCCAAGTTTTACCATGCAGGCGACCAAAAACCAGAACAGCTACCGCACCATCAACAGCTGCTGAGCTACCACCACAGGCAGCCAACCCCAAAGCCCAACAGGAGGAATACCTGCAGTATGTGAATCCACCAGCAGGATGCGGACATTCTGAAAATCTCCCCTGGAAGCCGCAAAAGAAACCCACTTCCACCACCCCAGGAGGGGACCACCAATAAAGAACATGCTCACAAATGACTGCAACTAACTGAACTGTCTAAGCTGTTACCCAGGAGGGTATGGGCACCGTTGTGCCCTCATTTTCTGTGCTTTCCCCAGTTCGCCCAGTTGGCACCAGTTTTTAATGAACTGAGAGATCATGGACAATGATTGATCCAAAAACTTTCTTGTAAATAGCTTGCGCCTCTTAAGGTGCTCTCTCTTGGTTTTACATGAACCTTCTTCAAATAAGAACTACCTCAGACTTGGAGTTCTGCTCCAACCCCAAGGACACTGCAAGAAATCCCGGCTGGGAGCGGTGTCCAGCACTTTCAAGAATTATTGTTGTCTTAATGTGAAGTATTTTATAATGTGCCTTAAAAATATTGATAGCGATAGCAGTATAGTTACAGATTTTCTATAACATTTAGTTGGTAGTAAGGTTTAGGTATCTGATTAGGAATGAATGTTTTCTGCAGAATTTAGTCTAATAGTAATGCTTTAATAAAAATGTGTGAAACTCTGAATAAAAATGTTGAATTCCGGTGACGAACCAGGAGTCAGCGGTTGTCACCTATGGGTCTAGAAGTAATAGTAGAATGTTAAAATGGGAATGACAAAAAGAAAAAGGTGTTGAAGTGAAAATGGTAATACTTGAACTGGTAGTGAACATCTTAGCAATGGTTACTTCCAATAGCACTTTAAATTATAGGTAATCTGTTAACTTGTTCTGCAAAGTTTAAGAATCAGTGCCTCCCATATTGGGAAGTTTCGTTTAAAAATTGTTTACTTGTTAAAATGCATTTTAAAAATGTTGTATGTTCCTTATGTAACATCTTACTACTCATTTGTTTACAGCCTGCGGACGTGCTGCTGTTAACGGAGGGGGTATGTGGTACCCCTGAGGGTTCAGTCGCCACAGGGGTACTGCACCTCCTCCTGAGGTGTAGCATCCCACTCGCCAGGTAAGATGGTAACACCTGACCAGCTTCCAACACCTGCATCCCACACAACATAGTAGTGTAGCAAAGCACCTTTGGTGGCTCCCTGCATGGAAACGAAGAGTGCTGGGAGGTGGGTGGAGCTTAGACTGCACAAGAGAGTGGGAGAATATTAGGACTAGGTCAGTCTGTGAGAGAAGATCCCCTGAGAGGGATGGAGTGAAGGAGGTGCTGCAGCAGACTCCTGTGACCTGGAGCTGATGGCACGGGAAAGAGAACTAGAATGCCTGATTCTCCAGAAGGAAGAAAGATTAGTAGAGAACGTAAGGAGAAGAAGAGAACTAAGGACTAGGGTCAGAGTGGAGCCCTTCCTCAAGTTCTAAGCGCATGGCCGGGGTCCGGTCCCCGAGGTTGTATGGATACTAATGGTCCTGCAGCAGACACCGGACGAATAGAAGTTGTCACCACTTTATTCCCACTTAAGACTTGGGGGCACAACAGCAACGTGAGTGAGCCGGGACTTGGTAGCAAGGAGTCCCCGAAGCAGGCTACAGCTGTCTGCCGTACAAGTAGAGTTCTAAGGAACATCTGAAAGGAGGAACTTCAGTGTAACTCAGTACTGTGAGTACCTCAAATAAGCGCTAGTGTGGAGACGTTCAGAACAGGCACACGAAAGGGAGAGCTGGAAAGGTTAATTCCATCTGCCTGGGAGTTGGCTGAGACCCTGATCTGGAGACCACAGCATTGAAGCGGGCACCTGTCTGTGCCAAGAACGTGAGTAAAAGAACTGGAACTGCACTCAGCTGTCTCATTGACTTTTTCCTGCGCCAACCCACTCAGCACTGCTACATCTCCGTGCCTAACACTGCCCCATCTACTTCTCCTCACTATCTCCTCATTTGCCAACCTCTTCTACTCTGCCCTGGGACTACAGCCCTACCTGTGGAGGGCTACAACATCATTGCTGCACCACTCCATCTGTCCCAGAGAAGCAACCCTGCAGCGCTGGTCAAGCTGACCAGAAACCACAGGTGGCGTCACTAATCATCTCAATGACTTTTTCCCCATCATTCTACCCCTTTTACATGGACGCCCAGGGCCACGGACTGGGTCACCGCCACTGTGACACTACCCTCTGAGATACCGGCCCGGTACCGAGTACCCCACGGCCCTGGCGGGCGATCCATATGCTGCGACCCTCAATTGCGTGATGATTTCACTAACCTGTACGGCTGTCAGCATGAGCCTATTCCACGGGTACTGTCCTTTTTACCGTCGGCCCCGGTCTCCTTATCCGCTGCCGTGACCTCAGGTATTCAATGTCGCACAGGAATTTACAACTCCCCATACTTTCAGATCCGGCGATCAGAACATACAGCTCCTGACCACCAAAGACTCTTACGTCCCTTTTCTCCCTATTAGTGCTTCGCTCAAGGGTCTGCTATATGCAGTATTTTAGCTTTCCCAGAGCCTCTCTGTCTCTGCTCATGTTCTTTCCCTCTTCACAGATCAGCTGCCTGTCTTGAACTCTTCTCAGATCAGCTCCCTGTCTTCCACTGACAGGATCTTCTAGAAAGATCTTTTTACCTCACGTTTTAACTGCCTTGTCATTTCTCCTCACAGCTCACAGCTGCTCTCGTTTCCATGAAAACCCCCTCAGCTCACCTCTAGCTGACTCACCAACCCCCTCTGCTGGCCAGAATTTATAAGGCATCTCTCTTTTCTGACCTGCAGCAGGAAATTGTGATTTAATCTATTACCTGGCATGGGGGTTGGTGAATCAGCTAGAGGGGGACCTGGGGAGGTACTCGATACTGGGCCCATCGACTTTAATGGGGGACGGTGTCGAGTACCCCCCAGGCCCCGCGGGGCGCTCCAATCTTATTTCGCAGTATTACATAGACGGCATCGGCTCCAGTGTCTTCATATTTAAATATGTACTTTTATTCAATATCATGATTTGTTGAGCACTAAGTGGATGACTAATACATATAAGAGCCTTGACAGTGATGTGACGCTTAGCTAGAAATACATGAACTGATCAAAGTGCAGTATTTATAGTATATATCCAGTTATATTCTCTTGTTCTGTGGTATACCTGAAAGCCTGATAGGCACGTTAGGTTCTTTACCTTCAAAGAGTTTAAATAAGGATATCAAAAATATTGTAAAATAATGCCACATTTTAAAGGTACACGAGGTTAACAGGGTGTCTTTTTGAATGATTGGATTTAACTTTAGAAATTGCTTTTTGTCTCCATTCTTTAAAGGGGCATGAGATTAAAAAAAAGATGTTACCTGTCCACTGTTCGACTGTTTGAATTTGCACCTGTTATGCAGGTGACCAGATGCAACTCACAGAAGGCACAAGCAGGAAACAGTCAATGAATGGTTTAATTCTTTTCAGATACAGAGGAGATTCAAAGTAGTTAAGAGACAATTAGTGGTATTAAAGAATACAAATCAAAAATGAACCATACAACAAGACAATTGTAACAACAGGGAAAGTTTCTCAATATGTTATGCTAATATTTTCCTTACAAGGGTAGTATGCCTGTTCTTGGGAGCTACCATGTTAGTTCTTCCTGGAATACTGGCCCTAGTGGGGGGGTCATCAGGTTTTCCAGCTAGGCCGCAAGTCCTTTTGTCAAAGTCTATCAAGGCGCGTTGAACCTCTCACGCACCAACTGGCCCCCTCCCCACCTGTTGTCCTAACCCAGGCCAACCACTGTACCGTTTGTTATAGCTAGAAGTGATGGCTCTGCTCACTCGTGCCGTTCCTCTGTAACCACAGGCATGCTTCTCTGGTCGTCATCTCCTCATGGATATTCACTGCTTGACCATTGACAAATGTCACCTGGGATGGAAAGGATTGGGTCCCGACTCTCAATGGGTGTTTTCTGGCCTCTGTGACTTGACTGGCGTAGGGCGAAGGTTCTGGCCTTGAACGGCGCAGTTTGAACTCTGAGTCTTGACCGCCGTAGCTCGGGACTCTGGGTCTTGATTGGCATAGTTGGGCCCTGGGTCTAACTGGGCATTGTCTAGCGATGACTGTCACTTTGGTGGCGTATGATTACAGCTGCGACCTGCCACACTGGCATCAGCGATGTCCCTGGTCTGCATCTGCTCTGCTGTTCTTCTTGGTGCCAAATCCTCCTGCTATTTGTTCCTGGGACTCTGGCATCTGATCAGGTCCCACACAAGTACCAGCCTACCTTGCAATTCTTCTGGTGCTAACTGGTTCAGCTTGATTTCATTCTGTCAGAAATTTCCTGTGTAATGTCATGTTATACAGGAGCTCTTCAGGGGTGCCATCACTTCCTCTTACACACACCCCAGTCTATTGGTTTTCCCAGCCACATGACTCTGCCAAAGAGAATCATGAGTAGCAATCGAGCATGTTACTCCATTCATTGTCAATGGGATTGATGAAAATAAGCAAGCAAAGTTTTCAGGCAAAAATAAGTATGGGAAACTGGGGTGCCACGTTTAAAAATCAGCCAATGTGACAGCATTTAAGTTAGTAACTAGCAAAGAATAGAAGATGCTTGCAGTCATTTCCTAATATAATTTCATTTTTCATAAATTAAACAGTATAAAATCATATCCTAGGTGTTAGATTTCAAAATTCCTTCAGTCCACATGCAACACAACTGTAGTAATTACTTAAACACTTAGAGGTGTCACCCCTATATATTGTGGGGGTCCTAATACATAGTTATTAAGGTTGAAGGGAGACTTTAAGTCCATCTAGTTCAACCCATATCCTGTCCTAACCTGCCCTAACATGTTGATCCAGAGGAAGGCAAAAAAACCCATGTGGCAAACAGTAAGATTCACATTGGGGAAAAAAATTCCTTCCCAACTCCACATACGGCAATCGGACTAGCTCCCTGGATCAACGCAATAAATTAAGGAAACTAGTGTATATACCCTCTGATATTATACTTTTCAAGAAAGGCATCCAGTCCCTTCTTAAATTTTATTAGGGAATCACTCATTACAACATCATATGGCAGAGAGTTCCATAGTCTCACTGCTCTTACAGTAAAGAATCCGCGTCTGTGAGTATGCTTAAACCTTCTTTCCTCCATATGTAGAGGATGCCCCCTTGTCCCAGTCACAGGTCTAAGAGTAAAAAGATCATTAGAAAGGTCTTTGTACTGTCCCCGCATATATGTATACATTGTAATAAGATCACCCATAAGCCTTCGATTCTCCAAACTAAATAACCCCAAGTGTAATAATCTATCTTGGTATTGCAGACCCCCTAGTTCCCTAATAACCTTGGTCGCTCTTCTCTGCACCCGCTCCAGTTCAGCTATGTCTTTCTTATACAAGGGAGACCAGAACTGTACACAGTATTCTAAGTGTGGTCGTACTAGTGACTTATATAGAGGTAAAATTATGTTCTCCTCATGAGCATCTATGCCTCTTTTAATGCATCCCATTATTTTATTTGCCTTTGCAGCAGCTGCCTGACACTGGCCACTAAATGTGTTTGTTGTCCACCCATACACCCAGGTCCTTTTCAGTGACAGTTTTGCCTAGTGTTTTACAATTAAGCACATAATTATACATCTTATTCGTTCTACCCAAATGCATAACCTTACATTTATCCCCATTAAAGCTCATTTGCCATTTATCAGCCCAAGTGCCTAGTTTACATAAATCCGCCTGTAATATAAAATTGTCCTCCTCTGTATTGATTACCCTGCAGAGTTTAGTGTCATCTGTAAATATTGAAATTCTACTCTCTATGCCCCCTACAAGGTCATTACTAAATATGTTAAAAAGAAGCGGGCCCAAAACTGACCCCTGTGGTACCCCACTGCTAACCGTGACCCAGTCCGAGTGTGCTCCATTAATAACCACCCTTTGTTTCCTATCCCTGAGCCAGCTCTTAACCCACCTACACATATTTTCCCCTATCCCCATTGTTCTCATTTTATGTATCAACCTTTTGTGTGGCACCCTATCAAGAGCTTTTGAAAAGTCCATGTACACCACATCCACTGCATTCCCTTGGTCCAGTCTGGAACTTACCTCTTCATAAAAGCTTATCAGATTAGTCTGACAGGAACTGTCCCTTGTAAACCCATGTTGATATAGGGTCATGAGGTTATTCTTCTCCAGATACTCCAGTATAGTATCTCTTAGAAAACCCTCCAGGATTTTACCCACAGTTGAGGTTAAACTTACTGCCCTATAATTTCCAAGTTCAGTTTTTGTCCCCTTTTTGAATATTGGCACCACATTTGCTATAGGCCAGTCTTGTGGTACAGACCCTGTTATTATGGAATCCTTAAAGATTAAAAATAATGGTCTATCTATGACTGTGCTTAATTCCTGCAGTACTCGGGGGTGTATCCCATCTGGGGCCAGGGATTTGTCAATTTTAGTGATTTTTAGATGCCGCCGTACTTCCTGCTAGGTTAAGCAGGTGACATTTAATGGATAATTTTTATCCCTGATCATGTTATCCGTCATGGGATTTTCTTGTGTAAATACTGTTGAAAAAAAGTCATTTAGCATATTGGCTTTTTCCTCATCCTCATCCACCATTTCACCCAGACTATTTTTAAGGGGACCAACACTATCATTTTTAAGTTTCTTACTATTTATGTAGTTAAAGAATATTTTGGGGTTATTTTTACTTTCTCTGGCAATGAGTCTCTCTGTCTCAATCTTTGCTGTCTTGATTTGCTTTTTACAGAATTTATTTAATTTTCTGTATTTATTTAATGCCTCATCACTACCTACTTGCTTTAATTCTCTAAATGCTTTAATTTAATCTCTTATTGCACCCCTTACAGCTCTATTTAGCCATAGTGGTTTCCTCCTATTTCTTGCATGTTTATTCCCATACGGTATATATTGTGCACAGGTCCAATTCAGGATGCTAATAAACGTCTCCCATTTTCTTTGTGTATTTTTATGTCTCAGGATATCGTCCCAGTTAATTGCACCAAGATCATATCTCATCCGTTGGAAATTTGCTTTCCTGAAGTTTAGTGTCCTTGTAACCCCTCTACTACACATCTTATTAAAGGATACATGAAAACTTATTAATTTGTGATCAATATTACCCAAGTGACCCTCAACCCTTACATTTGATATGCGGTCTGGCCTGTTGGTTAATATTAGGTCTAGCAGTGCCCCCCCTCTTGTTGGGTCCTGAACCAGTTGTGAAAGGTAATTGTCTCTCATAGTTGTCAAAAACCTATTACCTTTGCTGGATCTGCAGGTTTCGGTTCCCCAATATTTTTCAGGGTAGTTGAAGTCCCCCCATAATAATGACTTCTCCTTGAGTCGCTGCTTCATCTATTTGCTTGATGAGGATATTCTCTGTTGCTTCCATTATTTTTGGAGATTTATAACAAACCCCTATCAGTAGTTTATTATTTTTCCCCCCTCCCCTTATCTCTACCCACAGGGACTCTACATTTTCATTATATTCATATATATTATCATAAAGGATGGGTTTTTAATGATGATTTTACATATAAACACATGCCTCCCCCTCGTTTATTTGTACGGTCATTTCTGAACAGACTATAGCCCTGTAAATTAACCGCCCAGTCATGGCTCTCATCCAGCCATGTCTCAGATATCCCCACCATGTCATAATTATGTTCCAACAACATTAACTCCAATTCCTCCATTTTGTTGGCGAGGCTTCTGGCATTAGTATACATGCACTTTATGTATCTCTCTGTACCTCTTCTTTCTTAAATTATTAACTGTTCTAACCCCACCCCCATGCCACCCCCACCCCCAATTTAATTATTTGTGCCCAGGTCTCTATCTGCACTGTCTTCCCCTCCTACAAAAGGAATACCCCCCAGTCCCTAGTTTAAACACTCCTCCAACCTTCTAGCCATTTTCTCCCCCAGCACAGCTGCACCCTCCCCATTGAGGTGCAGCCCGTCCCTAGCGTAGAACCTGTAGCCAACTGAGAAGTCGGCCCAGTTCTGCAGGAACCCAAACCCCTCCTTCCTACACCAACTCCTGAGCCACTTATTAACCTCCCTAATCTCCTGTTGCCTCTCTGGCGTGCCACGTGGTGCAGGAAGTATTTCCGAAAATACCACCTTGGTGGTCCTTGCTTTAAGCTTACAGCCTAATTCCCTGAAATCATCTTTAAGGACCTTCTACCTACCTCTAACTTTGTCATTTGTGCCAATGTGCACCATGACCGTTGGATCCTCACCAGCCCCTCACAGTAATCTGTCAACCCGATCAGCGATGTGTCGGACTCGAGCGCCAGGTAGGCAGCACTCTGTTCGACGATCCCTGTCTTTGTGACAGATTGCCCTATCTGTTCCCCTAATAATTGAGTCTCCCACTACCAGAACCTGTCTGGCCTGCCCTGCTCTCCTATTTCCCCCTTACTGGAGCAGACACTCCTCCAGCTTTCAGAGGACATGCCTTGCAGCAGCAGTGCTACTCCTGCACTAACACTCCCCTCATCTGCCAACTTAGCAAACTTATTGGGGTGTGCCAGATCAGGACTAGCCTCCCTGGTGCTCTTCCCTCTACTCCGCCTTCTAACTGTCACCCAGCTAACTGCTTCATTGTCCTGCAGCTCCAACCTAGCATCCCCCCCCTCATCTATCCCATTGAGCGTCTGCTCAGTGAGCAGAAGACTCCTTTGCATATTGTCTATGGATCTCAGTGTTGCCAGCTGCACATTTAGATCCAGTATCTGGGCTTCCAAATGCACAACGTGCTCACATCTCGCACAGCAGTATGCACCCTCGACCGGCTGTTCAAGGATTTCATACATGTGGCAAGACGTGCACTGGATGGCATTGGCAATAGTGGAGCAAATCCTAATGGGGATTGCACCAGACAATAAGATAAGCAAAAATAAATAAAAAGTATTAATAAAATGGAACAGCAATTCAGTAATACCTCCCTTAGAAGCTCCCTGAATCCAAAGTCACTGAATCTCAAGTCACACACTTACCACAGTTCGCACTTACGCTCAGGTCACACTCAACTTGTTCACATTCACTCAGGCAGAAGATTTAAACGATTTTTTATTGTTTCCCTTTTACCAGTACACCACCCTGCTGCTCAATGCACTTCCAAAGGAAGTTGAGCCCCAACCAGCTGCCCCTTATAAACTCTTAATTATGAACTCCCACCCTTAATTAACCCCTTGTGAATATAGTTACACCTCAAGATTTAAATGCAATATAGTTAACTCTTAAAAACACAGATAGTAAAATAAGAGATTAACCCTGTAGAGAGAAAAAATAGGTTAAACAAGCCCCCATGCCCCCCCAAAATTGAACAGGTAGAAAGCACTCAGCAACCTACAATTCAGCAACTCACACAGGTATTTGTTATAGGTTTTCCACCTGTTATCTTTGACTTCTTTAAAGGACTGTGCATTACATTACTTTCAGGCTCAGCTTGGTCAAGGGGTAATCATCTACATCTATGACTCATTTGAACAGAGCAGATTTAGCTCAAGCATTTCTCTATTTTTTTGTTTTTTTTGCAAAATAGATATGGCAGGAGATCAGACCACGTGCATATCAAACCATGCAATTTATTATTTAATGGCCTTCAACTTGACTTGATGGATCAACACTCTATAGGATGATCAATCTTGTGTAAGTCTAGATAGTTCCACCAGGGTCTTCGCCTTTGATCGTATCAAGCCATTGAGATGCTGGTCTTCCTCTTCGCCTTGTTCATCTATTCTTCTGACCATGATGTCCTTCTCCAGTGATTGCTTTATTCGCATGATGTGTCCATAGTAGTCATAGCTTAATGATCCTTGCTTGAAGTGACATGTCTGACTTGATTTGTTCCAAAATGTATTTCTTTGTTCTTCTTGCCATCCACTGTATTGATAACATCATTCTCCAGCACTACATTTCGAAGGTATTGTTTCTTTATCGTCCAGGTTTCGCATCCATATGTTACCACAGAAGAGACCAGTGTTTTCATCGCCAGTGAAATGTTCCTCGATTTGAAGACCTTGTCCAGTGACTTCATTGTTGATTAGCCCATAGCTATTCTATTGACATCCAGTGTCACGAAGCATCTTGACTTATCATCGATCCGAGTAGGTTGATGTCCTTTTACAACTTCCAGTTTGTTGCCATCCTGGTTGTACCATGCAATATTCAATATCTTTGCCTTCTTTGTGTTGAGTAGCAGTCCCATATTCAAGTGTTCCATTTTTGAAACTCCATAATAAGTTCTTCATTCCATCTACGCTTATTGCTATCAATATTATGTCGGCTGCTTGTTTAAGATTGATGATGATTCATTTAGCAATTTTGATTCCATCTTCTTTTTTGGCAAGTCCAGACTTCCTGAAAATAGCTTTTACATATTAATTGAAAAGAAATGGTGACCGGATGCAGCGTACTCTGACGTCTTGCTCTACTTTGAACTATGCCGTATTGCCGTGTTCTGTTCACACTGTTGCTTCTTGGTAGATGTACAGATTCTAGCACTACATGTCCTGATTAAGTGCATTTGGATAGCTAGGACTAGAACCAGGCCATGTGTTCACTGGTCAGTCAGCTGGGGAAGCTGAGCAGAGTGTGTTGTGTTTGAACTGCAGACAAACAAGCCAGAATCTCTCTGAGAAGGGACTTCTCAGGTCGTGTACACCAAACTGCAAGTATCATTGGTTGCTATGGATGATGTCTGCTTTTTGTGCCAGTGGAAATAAACACTATTCCATGGGTGATATAAAGAACCATTTGGCTTTTTGTTCCAAATTTCTACCTGAGAGAGTGAACCTCTGCAATGGATACCACAAGACCCCTGTAATGGAGTGAGTTCTTTTATTATTTTTGGTTGAGTTGGTTATTATCTTGGGGATGGCAACTGTAGAATAAAAATTAGCTTTTTCCATGGGGTTGTAAATGAAGCACATGGGCACTGTATGCACTTCTGGCCCCCTAGTTAATTCATAATGGATTAATAGAAATTACATGCTATTTGAGAATATTTCTCTTATTTTGCCATTGTCTTTAGAATCCACTTTTAGTTTTTAACTGAGCAACCTCCAATTTTAGTACATGTGTAAAACTGATCTACAATATACTGCCTTTCCATGCTGCATAGACTTATTTTTGTCCCTTCTATTTAGATAGCTGGAGCCATTAAAAAGTTATACAAAAAACATTACAGGTTGAGGATAAAACCATGGCAGATGGAGGATGGGGATACGATGGTGGGAATAAGATTGATTATGATTAAATGTCATTTGTTTAACAAGGGTGACTTTTTATAGTACAAATAATAATAATAATAATAATAATAATAATAATACTTAGCCTGAAAATATAAATAATTCAAAAAAATGCTATAATCCCATTTCTCTGTTTTTTGTAATTTCACTGGAATTAGGACTCCCAGCTCGTGAAGTAGCTCTCATTGTTGAAAATAATCTGTGTGTTTATCTTGGACCTTTTATCTACAGTATATCGTCTAAAAAGCCACATCGCCATCTGTGTAGTTAAACAAATAATTCTCTCCTTTCATTCGTGGTTTTGTTATATTTACAATGGCATGTCGTTTCCTAGTAGAAGCCCTTTCTTTTATCATTACAGGGGAGCGCTTGAGAAACTATGAAAAAATCATTTATTGAGCTGCATGGTTCAAAGCAGGAAGCTGAAAATCACGTTGTATATTCCTCAATCCACTCCTATAATTCAGCAAACTAAAGCCAACAGTCTACTCCCTTATTTAACCTCAGCAGGACTCACGGCTTTCAGCAGCTAATCTATAATACATAGTTAATAACTTCAAAGGTTCACACTTTGAATAACTACTCATTTTTATAGCTCAATTCTTGATGTGTCCACAAAGGAAGAAACAGGTGTTATATGAGACAGTAACACTGCAAGTTCCCGGAAAACACACAGTTAATACAGCTGTGCTCAAACAATGTACGCCACTTTAGTCTTCTTCTACAAGCTATGAGCTTGTGGATATTTTAAAGGTATGTATATTTGCCAATGCTAGTTGAATACCCAATCTACATAGCGATAGTTTTCCTCCTGAATCCTCCAAAAACTTACATGCTCGGATGTACATGTGCTTTTAAAGGGAATCTGTCAGCAGGAGTTTACTCCCAACCCTATTTATTAGCATGTGTAGCTCTTTCAAACACAAGTCCAGCAATACTTTTACATGGCCAGTCCATTCCTCCATTGATGAGAAATCAGGGTTTGAATTGATATGTAAATGGCTATGGTAGATCTGAAGCCTCTGTAACTCCAACTCTATTTCCCCTCCAGGGGTGCCACCTCTAAGTTGTGTGACTTCAGGCAACTGATCTGTCAGTTAATAAGGAGGAGGAAGAGCTGTGTGGGGAATAGAGCTGGAGTGACAGAGGCTTCAGAACTGCAAATAGCTCAACAGTCTCATTTGCATAACAGTTCACTGATTTCTCAGTAATGGATGAATCGCCATGTAAATGCATTGCTGATTTTGTCTTTAAACCCTTTATCCCCAAGGGTGGTTTGCATGTTAATGACCAGGCCAATTTTTACAATACTGGCCTCTGTCCCTTTTTGAGGTAATAACTCTGGAACGCTTCCATGGATCCTGGTGATTCTGACATTGTTTTCTCGTGACATATTGTACTTCATGATAGTGGTAAAATTTCTTTGATATGACTTGCGCTTATTTGTGAATAAAACAGAAATTTGGCGAAAAATTACAAAATTTTGCAATTTTCCAACTTTGCATTTTCATGCCCTTAAATCACAGAGATATGTCACAAAAAATACTTAATATGTAACATTTCCCAAATGTTTAATTTACATCAGCACAATTTTGGAACCAAAATTTTTTTTGTTAGAAAGTTGTAAGAGTTAAAGCTTAAACAGCAATTTCTCATTTTTACAACACCATTTATTTTTTAGGGACCACATTACATTTGAAGTCACTTTGAGGGTCTGTATCAGGGTTCCCCAACTCCAGTCCTCAAGGCCCACCAACAGATGTTTTCAGGATTTCTTTTGTATTGCACAGGTGAAGCAATTATCACCTGAGCAATACTAAGGAAATCCTGAAAACATGATCTGTTGGTGGGCCTTGAGGACTGGCGTTGGGGAACCCTGGTCTATATGATAGAAAATGCCCAAAAGTGACACCATTCTAAAAACTGCACCCCTGAAGGTGCTCAAATCACATTCAAGAAGTTTATTAACCCTTCAGGTGCTTTACAGGAATTTTTGGAATGTTTAAAAAAATTTACATTTGACTTTTTATCACAAAAAATTTACTTCAGATCCATTTTTTTTATTTTCCCAAGGGTAACAGGAGAAATTGGACCCCAAAAGTTGTTGTGCAATTTGGTCTGATCCCTTTTTGCATAACAAAAAATTTAATTCAGATCGATTTTTTTATTTTCCCAAGGGTAACAGAAGAAATTGGACCCCAAAAGTTGTTGTGCAATTTGTTCTGATTATGCTGATACTCCATATGTGGGGGTAAACCACTGTTTGTGCATATGGCAGAGGTCGGAAGGGAAGGAGCGCCGTTTCATTTTTCAATGCAAAATTGGCTGGAATTGAGATCAGACGCCATGTCGCGTTTGGAGAGCCCCTGATGTGACTAAACAGTGGAAACCCATTACAAGTGACACAATTTTGGAAGCTAGACCACCTAAGGAACTTATCTAGATGTGTGTATCGAGCACTTTGAACCCCCAGCTGCTTCATAGAAGTTTATAACATAGAGTTGTAAAATTAAAAAATCATGTTTTTTTCACAAAAATTATATTTTCACCCCCAATTTTTTATTTTCCCAAGGGTAACAGGAGAATTTGGACCCCAAAGGTTGTTGTGTAATTTGTTCTGAGTATGCTGATACTCCATATGTAGAGGTAAACCACTGTCTGGGCGTATGGCAGAGGTTGGAAGGGAAGGAGCGTCGTTTCACTTTTCAATGCAAAATTGGCTGGAATTGAGATCGAACGCCATGTCGCGTTTGGAGAACCCCTGATGTGCTTAAACAGTGGAAAACCCCCTCAAGTAACACCATTTTGGGAACTAGACCCCCTAAGGAACTTACCTAGATGTGTGGTGAGCACTTTGAACCCCCAAGTGTTTCACAGAAGTTTATAACACAGACCCTTAAAAATTAAAAATAATATTTTTTCACAAAATGATTTTTTTGCCCCAATTTTTGATTTTTCCAAGGGTAATCAGGAGAAATTGGACCCTAAAAGTTGTTGTGCAATTTGTCCTGAGTATGCTGATACCCCACATGTGCAGGTAAACCACTGTTTGGGCATATGACAGAGCTCAGAAGGGAAGGAGCGCCAGATTTTACTGTTATGGTTTACAGGTGCCATGACCCACTTGGATAGCCCATGTGGTGATAAAATAGCAGAACTCCCCATAAGTGACCCCATTTTATGAACTACACCTCTCATTGAATTCATCTAGGGGTGCGGCGATCATATTGACACCATGGGTGAGTCACAGAATTTTATACCATTGGGCAGTGAGGACAAAATAACTACATTTTTACCACCAAAACTTTGTTTTAGCTAAAGATTTTACATTTTCACTCAAAAAGTGGGTAAAAATGGCACCAAAATTTGTCCCACAATTTCTACTAAACGTGGCAATGCCTCATATGTGGCTGTACAGTACTACTTAGCCATGTGGAGAGACTCGGGAGGAAAGGAGCACTATTTGCCTATTCAAGTGAATGGGTCTATGCACATGTCATTGTGTTTCCATGGACCGTGTGTCCATGGGCAAAACACGCTGACATGTCTGTTTTTTAAAGTCAGCACAGGCCATAAAACGTCCTGCACACATGCATACACATAACATATTGATGTCATCCATGTGACACGCATCGTCGCCGGGGAAGAAGCGGAACAGAAAGTGCTGTTCCCCGTGCTGAACACGGCTCTTATCATTTTCCCCTGCTCTGCCGGTGATCGGCACGAGCATGGGAGAATGATGAGAGTTACATTTAAGTGATAAAAGAGACTGCAGGCGGCTGCTGATGGCACTATTACTCCCATCAGCCTACCCCTGCTGCTGCTAATAACAGTGACAGCAGGAGTGGTGGATGGGAGTATTCTTCTGCCGCTCCTGCACTGCTAATAAAAAAAACGGCGTGGGTTCCCCCCTATTTTTTATAATCAGCCAGACAAAACTCACAGCTGGGGGCTGCAACCCCAAGAATAGAGGGTTCCCCACACTGTTTTTTTTAATTATTTAAATAAATAATTTTAAAAAATGGCATGGGGTCCCCCCTATTTTTGACAACCAGCCTTGCTAAAGCAGACAACTGGGGGCTGGTATTCTCAGGCTGGTAAGGGGCCATGGATATTGACCCCCCCAGCCTAAAAATAACAGCCTGCAGCTGCCCAGAAAAGGCACATCTATTAGGCTACTTTCACACTAGCGTTTTTTTGCGCTGCGTTTCTTGTCAAACGCATGACAAAAACGCATACAGACGCTTGTAAATGCTGCTTTTTGTTGTCGCCTCATTGTGCGCGTTAAGTCAAAAAATGCAGCGTTTATATGCGTTTTCAAGCGTTTTTCATGCGTGTGCTTTATTTTTGCACAAGAGTTAGTTTCAAAGTAGGAAAATTCTAGAAAAATTATTGCAACAGACAACACCAATGGGACATGAGGGGGCGTGTGTAAAGGCAATTCTTTATATAGACCCTGTGTACAGCTGAATTCTTCACATTTGCTTGCTTTTTCTCTGGACAACATGGATCTGCGCTGGAAGAGTTTTCACTTAAACTTGGATCTGGACATCAGGATGGCTCAGGCTTATGCAGTTGCTTGCCATCAACAAAGGGAGAGAGAGAGACAGCGAAGACGGCAGCGGCGGCGTTTGTGGATTAATCCGATTATTGAACTCTGGGAGAGCCGTGGAGCATACCACACCCTCTACAGCGAGCTACAGGCAAACCCGGAGAAATTTAGTGATTATACACGGACGTCCCAAAAAAGTTACAGGGATTTACTTGCTCGTGTTGAACAATCCATCCTGAGACAGGACACGCAGCTCCGGCGTGCGAATCCTTCTGAGGAACGGCTACTGGTAACTTTACGGTATGTAATAATATTTACCAAACAATGCCTGCATAATTTTCATTTTTCTGACATGTACTATTCCATAGCATGCAGATTTCTGGGTCGGCAATGTACTAAATATTTGTTTTCTTTTATGTTTTCAAATAACCATATACAGCAATATTAAAATTTTCTTTCTTTGTCTGTTTCACAGATTCCTGGCGACTGGAGAGACCCTATCTTCACTACACTTCCAGTACCGTATTGGAATTTCCACCTTGTCGGGAATTGTTTCGGACACCTGCCGGGCTTTGTCGAACGTTCTTTGTCCAGAATTTATGCCCCTGCCCACCGCTGAAAAGTGGATGGAAATTGCTGACAAATTCTGGACAGTCTGCAATTTCCCCAACTGTTTGGGAGCTGTTGATGTGAAACACATACGGATAATCAAACCCAAAGAACTGGATCAGAGTACTATAACTACAAAAAGTACTTTTCTACAGTACTCATGGCCATTGCGGATGCCGGATGTATGTTTGTAGCAGTGGACATTGGTGCATTTGGCCGTGGGAATGACTCCCAGGCTTTTAAGAACTCGGACATGGGCCGGAGGTTGTATGGCATCCAATGTAATTTCCCCATGCCACGGCCTCTTCCCCACATCGAAGCTCCGCCACAGCCCTTTGTAATGGTTGGGGATGAGGCTTTTCAAATGTGCGCAAACCTGCTGAAACCCTACTCCAGCTGTGACTTGGACCACACAAAAAAAATATTTAATTACAGGCTGACCAGGGCCAGAAGAACTGTAGAGTGTGCTTTTGGGATTCTTGTCTCCAGATGGCGCATTCTCGGCACAGCCATTAATCTTAAACTGGAAACAGTGGATGAGGTGGTGAAGGCGTGTGTGGTTCTACATAATTTTGTGATGGCTAAAGAGCACCCTAACTTTGAACTAGATGAACCTTCTGCAAACCCATTGCCTGAATTCATTCAACACCCTCTCAGGTCATCCGCTGAAGTTGGCCAAATGAGGGACTAATTTGCGGCCTACTTCATCTCAGATGTAGGACGGGTGGAATGGCAAGAGCAAATGGTGTAAAAAAATGTTATTGTGTGTATATATTAATAAATAAACCTGTGTTAATACCTGTACCGAGTGCACTATATCTTTTTACACTGCAATGCAATTATCAACTGTCCAACTATTCCTGTGAATTCATGATGCTGTGTTTTGTGCATCATGAATTTACTAGCACTCCTGACTAGGTGACTATACATACACCCAATTTGTAGGCCCTTTATCAACTGTAAAGTTTCTGTTCAATTTTTAGCGACAGTGGATAATGCAAATAATATTTGTGTCACATGATCTGAAGTTAAAAATTGTGATTTGGGTATGCACTCGCAACCGTCATTCTTTATGGGACACCTGACCATGTGACTCTAAATATTATTTTTTGGATCACCACTGTGGCTTGAGTTTGAACTGAGACCAGACAGATAATAAAGTTTATACAATTTCGACAATCCCCAAGGCCTTGTGTCATGATGAAGTGAGGACGCCCAAAATAATGCATCCTGACTTCAGAATGTTATCACATCTGGCCAGGTAAATACACATATGAGTTAAACTGCAGCATCGCTACAGTCTGCGTGAAATATGTTCAGACTGAAGCAACGCTGCAGGTTAAAAATCATATGTGTATTCACCAGCCCAGTTTTGATATATAGTTGTGATACTAGGCCTGGGTATTGTACATATGACATGTTTTTTAACCATCATTTCCTCAGATAATTCAACATGCACTGAATAGAGGATGCGGCTATTTACAAGGTATATCTAGAATTCCCCGGGCTGGTCTCACAAAAAGGAGGATGGTAAAAAAAGACCATCCTCAATTAAGTTTTTATGATACCTGCCAAGGTGACAATAGACATGCCTTGCACTCAACACCATCCTCTATTAAGTCTGTGCAATTTGGGAAAACTAAAGAGACTGGTGGTGAAAATACAAGTCATATATTTGTTTGGTTGACAACACATATCTCCTTGAAACACACAAGAAACATGTGTCAGTAGTGGAGATATGAGTGGGAAAACAAACAAAGTGTACGGCGCAGTGTGTGGAGGCAGCGACAAAGACATTAACAAAATGTTATTATGGTAAACCATAACTGCAAGTTTATTTTAAACAAAATAATTTTTTTTTTTTCCCTCATTTGGGGGAACTACGTATCACGTTTGGGGTGTGCAGTGACGAGGAAAGACTTATAGTGGACGAAGGTGTTCTAGGGGAAGGTGCGACAAAAGTTGTGGGGGAAGGGAGGTCACTGATGGAAATGGGGGTAGACAAATTAGGAGGAGAGGGGGGAGATACTGTCAAATTTTTTAGTCCTTTTTTTGTCTCCTTAAAGTAGCCTGCCTGGACCTCCTTGTGCCCAATGCCCGCCTTGAGTCTTGTGCGCGCATAGAACTTTGAGCAAATATGGAATGGGGGTCCCCCGTTTGCTGCAGCTGCGGCTGCTGATGTTGTGGCTGCTGTTGCTGCGGCTGTGGCTGCTGCTGTTGTGGTTGCTGCGGCGGCTGCTGCTCAGTGGTGGCGGTGCTCATCCTTGCAGGACGTCTGGCGGCGGCAGTGCTGGTCCATGTTTGTGGAGCGGTGGAGGCAGGGCTACAACATGTAGGAGGGGTGGCGGCAGGGCTGTTCCACGTTGGAGTAGTGGTCACAGTGGCAGTGCTCCAAGCAGGCGTGTGGGTGGTGGTGGTGCTCCAGACAGGAGCAGCGCTTGCCATGGTGGTGGCGGTGAGGTGACCAGCAGCACTCTGACTTGTGGTGCTGTAATGGTGGCTATCAAGTCTTTGCATAGAGGTGGCCGTGCAGTGGTATGCAGCAGAAGTTGGTACTGTTGTGAAGCGAGTCAGTGGTGGCACAGGTGGGAATGACACCGCTGACTGCTGCACGTACCGATTCTGCTGCATAGCCTGCAAGTAAGCAGTGTTGCAGGCCTGCAACACACTCAGCTGTTGCTCAGGACTAAGGTGTTCCGCCATGCCCTGTTCGATTTTACTAAAGAAATGGTGCGCTGGTCTGTTGAGGTCGGCCTCCAGATGGTCAGGGTGCTGTTCGACAGAGTTGAAGCGGTGTTCCATTTGGTTAAAACCTCTTTCCATGAGAGAAAAACCGCTTTCAACTTTGTCTGACAGCGACTTGAGGCTGGCATGAAAGGCCTCGCTCAAGTGCTTGAACTCGGGCAAGACTGGCCTGTCCAAGGCCCTCTGCCGCTGGCGGGTAGTGCCCGCATAACCAGTGGCAGAGACCTGGGACAGGGGAACACCTGATTGACCAGCTTCCTGGTCACCAGCTGTCCGTGTTGCTGACCTGCAAGGTGTTTCCTGGCTGTCGGATGGCTGGGACGGATCAGAGGACGTCCAGTGAAGGCCTGCTCCAGGGACAGGTTGCAGGGCGCTGCTCCAGGTGCTTTGGAAAGAAAAGAAAAATATTACTGTCATGCATTTACAAGAAGCATCAGCTGTGGACTAGAAAAGCATTTATTTTTAAAACCACCTAAAAAAAAATACTTATGCTCTGGTGGCAAGGACCGGTTTAGGAACTCCAAATTGCGATGCTACCGGTATTTGGTTCTGGTCCTTGCCACTGAACCACTGCGAACCTGTCCCTCAGCACAAACCTCAGTGTTGAAGTGATCCTTCATCGAGCGTCACCATGTTCTGACTTTGTTCACTGTTGGAACAAAAAAAAAAAATGACTAGGATGCAAGATATACTCTATGAGTAAATACAACTGTGCCATCAGTAAAAACAGTCATTACAGCACAATTCAGCAATACAATAGCCAAAGCAGTGACTGTTGATTCTGATATTACTGTTGTGTTTACTGATAGAATATACAGTATATATCAGTAAAAACAACATTGTCAAGGTCAATAGTCACTGCGGCATCACAGAGCAGGTAAATACTTATGAAACGCCTTTTTGGAGGTTGCAGGGGCGCTGTCCCAGCCATCCATCAACGCTGCGGCCACCTCACTCCATAGCCTCCGGGTCACCACATTGTCCTTGTGCAGCTGGTCACAGCTGTCCCACAATGGGACACGCTCCTGGACAAGTTGTATCAGGTGTTCATTATCCAGGTAGATGTCTTCATCCCGTTGTGGAACCTAGAAAAAAAATCAAACATTAGAATCCTTGTGTGAATGAAAAAGTTTTTTAAAAAAGGAAAGAAGAACGATAGAAAATCAAACAAAAATAAAAATTTACATTCAAAATGATGACTTACATTACGTGTCACCGCAGGGACTTGGCTTTGCTGCTCCCGCTGTTCGGTGTCACTAGACGGGTCCGATGATGATGTCTGAAAAAAAGAATAAAAATTATTAGACATTTGTATAGGCAGCAGCTATACTTACCCAAAGGCACATAAAAAATCACCTCACCCTCTGCTTGGGCCACTTCCTCCTGGGATGGGGAATAATTGGATCCAGAAGAAGACATACTGCATGTAAAAAAAAATGCAAACCATTAGTACATAATAAACTTGACAAGACAGGCATACATTTAGATGAGGAATACTCACATTCTTGCTGCTGAAGCTCCAAAATTCTTTGTGGTTTTGCTGTTTGTCTGCTCTCCAGTCTGTCTGTAGAGTTGTGGTACAGTGCAGGCAGATGCCTTCTTTATCTAAACTCATCCCAAACAATGTTGCTTGTGTAGGGGGTGGTTTCAACCAGTGTCTAGACATTGTTTACTCAAAAAAAGCATGTTGTGATAAGCGCTCATAAGCGCTGACGTGTGCTGAGTCATGCGCTCGTCAGCGCACCCATAGACTGTAATGTTAGTTTTTTGCGCATTTAGTGCGCACACGTGCACATATGCATTTTTTCGGCTGATGGGCGGAGCAAAAAATGCAACATGTAGCTTCTGGCGCGTCTGGAAAAAACGCAGGGCACGAAAATCGCTGATGAATGCTTATATGCACTAAACCATGCGCGCACATGTTAAATATAGGGGAGCAATGCGCATGCGCACTATAGCGCACAAAGCGCAGCGTTAAAAAATGCTAGTGTAAAACCAGCCTTAGATGTACCAATTCTGGTGCTTTGCCTGGCTCTTCCCGCTTGCCCTGTAGTGGTGACATCAAGCCCACGGCTTAGTAATGGAGAGGGATCTATAAGGCATTACTAATCCTATAGTTGTATTGTAAATAAACACAGATACCCAGAATAAAGTCCTTTATTTGAAAAAATGACACGGACTCTTTTATTAATCTCAATTAAACCATACTTACAACCACGCCTAATCCAAGCAAAGCCCTCGATCTCCGATCTCCTGTAATAAAAATAAAACAGGAACAATATACCATACCTGTCTGTCGTGTCCCATGCTGTAATCCATGTCTGGGGAATATACAGTTTTCAACCTGGACAGTGCCAAGATGCGACCGTTTCAGCTGAAAACCATTGGTGAATGAGATGCTGGGAATGCAGCGTCAGTAACCAGAGGTGACATCATAGAGGTTACCTTCGGTCACTGAGCTCTTTTCCCAGCCAGGCTGAGCTGCGATTAGATCCCTGCTAGCACTGTGAGTGCTCACGGTGCTAGTGGGGATCTCACCGAAGTCTCCACAGCTCAGCCCAGAGGGGAAAGCAGCGTCAGTAACCAAGGGTGACGTCATAGAGGTAACCTCCGGTCACTGAGATCGGTTCCGAGCTGGGCTGAACTGCGGTGACTTCTGTGAGATCTGGCTAGCACTGTAAGCCATGATCTGGGCTGGGGGGGTCAATATCTATGGCCCCTTACCAGCCTGAGAATACCAGCCCCCAGTTGCCTGCTTTAGCAAGGCTGATTGTCAAAAATAAGGGGGACCCCATGCCGTTTTTTTAAAATTTATTTAAATAATTAAAAAAAAACACGGGGCCCCTCTTTTCTTGATAACCAGTCTTGCTGAAGCTGACAGCTGAGGGCTGCAGCCTTCAGCTGTGAGTTTTGTCTTTGCTGGTTATCAAAAATAGGGGGAACCCAAGCCATTTTTTTTAATTACAGTATTCATTTACAGCGCAGGAGTGGCAGATGAATACTCCCATCCACCGCTCCTGCTGTCACTGTTATTAAAAGCAGCAGGTGTAGGATGATGGGAGTTATAGTCCCATCAGCTGCCGCCTGCTGTCTCTTTTATTTCTTAAATGTAACTCTCATCATTCTTCCCTTCTCGTGCCGATTACCGGCAGAGCAGGGGAGAATGATGAGAGCTGTGTTCAGCACCTGGCGCCGGGGAACAGCGCTTACTGTAACGTTTCTTAACTGGCGCCCCGCCCATCCTTGTGGTACTGATGTGGCACATGCATGCTACACGTGTGCCGCAAGTATTACACACACGGACATTGACATCTCCAGTACTGGAAATATCAGGATGTATGAATGAGGCCTTATAGCGAGTTTTTATGTTTGGCAGTTGTCACACGCTAAAAGACGCTTTTAATTGCAAAAAATAATTTTTGCATCACCACATTTTGAGAGCTATAATTTTTCCATATTTTTGTCCACAGAGTCATGTGAGGTCTTGCAGTTTGCAGAACGAGCTGACGTTTTTTATTGGTACCATTTTTGGGCACATGACATTTTTGATCGCTTTCTATTCCGATTTTGGGGAGACAGAATGGGAAAAAACCACTCCGTGTGTGGTAAAATTGATAAGGCAGTTTCTTTGTTCTTTGGGTCAGTACAATTACAGCGATACCTCATTTATATTTTTTTATGTTTTGGCGCTTTTATATAATAAAAACTATTTTATAGAAAAAATAATTATTTTTGCATAGCTTTATTCTGAGAGTTATAAGATTTTTATTTTCCACTGATGGAGCTGTATGGCAGCTAGTTTTTTGCAGGACAAGATGTCGGTTTCAGTGGTACCATGTTTATTTATATCCATCTTTTTGTGAACGCGGCGATACCAAATATGTGTACTTTTATTGTTTAGATTTTTTTTCATTCAAATATTTATTTAGTGATAGAATATATATTGATTTTTTATTATTATTTTTGATTTTTTAAAAAAATATTTTTACAATTATTAAAATTTTTATTTTTTTTTACTTTTTCCTAACTTTTACACTTTGTCCCACTATGGGACAATCATTTTTTGTATGCTGATCGCTTCTATAGTCGCAGATGAAGCAGCATCTGCATACCATAGAAGCTGTCAGCGATGTACTAACACTGTGAGACTTGCTGATCATGCACTGCGCATGATCAACAAGTTCCCAAGTTTCCTAGCTCTGGTGAGCCGGATGACGCCATGACGACATCTACTCACCATGGCAACGATCGGGATCCCATATCACGCCGCGGGGTCTCCAATCCAAAGGCTGAGGGGCTGTCAGTCTTATACTATGACCATGGACGTACTATTCCGACCATGGTCAAATTGAGCCGGGTCACAATGACGAAATAGTACATTGGATGTCAGAAAGGGTTTAAAAAACTATATGCAAATATAAATTCTTTGGATGTGAAATAATACTGACAGATTCAATTTAATAAAATTAGGAATATAAGCTCCACTTGCAATGGATTATTTCCTGCTAGAACAAAGTACCGTAGATAGAAATCAAACATGTCCAATACTTCTACCGCTTAAATCTGCTATCAAGAAGCATTCGTGTTAACTTGATACTGATTGCAATCAGGCAAGGAATGACATAGGCAGAACAGGGTTCTCATGTAAGAAATGTGAGTGGTCCTACACTTTTTTCATGGCCTTCTTAGCAGTAAGGCTCATAGAAGACAGCTGGGGGAGAGGGCCAGTTGGTTGCAATTTTATTCAGTTAGAAAATTAATACTTACCGTTAAAGTTTATCATTGTCTTCCATTTAGAAATAGTGAGTGAACTTGATTCTCCTTTTGGAGTGGTCCAGTACTTAAAATATCATTTTCTAACTATTTAGCTGTACACACTAACCACGTTTCTAATTAGCTTTACTATTATGTATAATAAAAATGGTTAGGGTGTAAAGGTAGATGCTTAAAAAAGGACATTTTAGGCAACAGACCAACCCTTTCAAGATTTTTTTTGAAAACATCATAAATAGGTAAAATTGCAAAGCGCTTTAAGAAAAATCAACTTTGCAATTTACTTCTTATTAAAAATCATCTCTGTTCTCGAATAGCGGAGGGATTTTTAATTTTATGGTTTACTACAACTACTGGTCTCCTGCAGTCTATCAGAGATAGCTGGTTTCTTAAGCCCCCCGTCACACACAGCGAGTTCGCTAGCAAGATTGCTGCTGAGTCACAAGTTTTGCTCCAAAGCCCTGGACTTTTTTTTGATCGTTGGTCTCCTGCTGGCCAGCACGCATCGCCGCGCGGCGCTTAGATAACCGCAGTGTACCTTAGATACCAGCGCGCTGGTGCAGGGAGATGGTAACCAAGGTAAACAGCGGGTTTCTAAGCGCTGGTATCTAAGGTACACAGCGAAGCGCGCGCTAGTCGTCACTGGTGCTGATCGCTGGTGAGATCTGCCTGTTTGGCAGCTCACCAGCGATCATGTAGCGACACACCAGCGATCCTGACAAGTTCATATCATTGTCGGGATCGCTGGTGAGTCGCTGGTGTGTGACGGGGCCCTTAGACATGCAGTGCGGGCTTGCAAGTTCTTTGCTTTACAACTTTGGTGTCCTTGCGTTTCTCTGATAATGCAGAGGCAAAGCTGCTCCTGTTTGTAGCATTGCAGAGCACTAAGCTTGGTGGTTTGGCCTTGCCATCAGTCCAAATTGTGAATCTTTAGGATAACAACACCCTCTCTCAGCAATTAGGAAATCTGTGTGCAGGTGTGTGCTGCACTCCTAAAGAGGGAAAATTAGAACAACCTCTTAAATATAACCTATAAATATGTCCTTTCCCAATAACAGATGCCCCAAAGGTAATGGGCTCTTACACCCTGTAGCCCACAAGAATGATTTTACCACATGGTGTAGGAATTGAATCACATGCAAAATAACATAATAGGGAAATGCCAAAAGTCATTTAAGTCATGGCTATCCTTTAATTTATGTTCTCCTGTTTCAAGCAAGTAAATTGAAATGTATATTCCTTTACTTTATAAAAAATATGGTAGCATGGGTCAGTCAGGGTTAACAGATGTATGGTCACTGGCTGACTACTATAGTAACTGAATTCTTGTCATTATATTGAATATTTAATACCTTTTCACTGTTTTCACAAAATTTCTGTTCAAGATGGAAATGACCTTTTAGTATATATACATCTGCTACTCATGGCAATATAACGTATACTAACACATTTACTGACTTTATCCCTTCAAGTCACTTCGTGAAGGGCCACAAGAAAAGGTAATATAAAGGATACCAAAGGCGGTGTGCGGAATAGCAATTTGACATGGAGGATAGATGTGGAGCTGAAAAGTATTAAAAAAACAACTTATTTAGAATTCTGCAAGCCTTCTAAATGAGGCATGCATATTATAAAATAATATTCGCTAATATATTCAGGCCTGGAGAAGAGATTAATTATTAACACATATATTATCATGACATGTTGAGTGTGACTAGCTATGGTAATATATGTAGATGCGGGGGTGATCCTACAGCTGATGTAGAGCTCTACAATGCAAAATCATCTCCATGACACTATAATGTTGCACTCAAACCAGAGCTATGAGATAAACCTGAAAAATGGATTTAATTGATTTTCATTATTTGCATTTTTATTGAAATTAATGAATAAAGGTAAAATTTCTTCAAACCACAAGAAGAAGCCTTTAATGCGTTTGCATTGAATGTTCTAAAATGTTGTTTATCCAGAAACCATAAGATTTTCCTTGGTCTTTGGTCAAGAGACAGAAGAATAAAGGGAGCATGGTCATACCTCACAGTGCTGCTCGGCCCCTCAAGACTTTTCACTACCGGTCCTGGATCCTTCAGATAATTATGTGAGACTCAATGCAGCTTTGAAATCCTTAATTAGACATGCTCTTAGCCCATTGCCTCTCTCTGATCACTTATGATCGTAGCTGTGAAAGAAGTAAAGAAATACTGCTATTGTGCTAGATGTGAGAAGTATGTGGGCCCAGCTAAGATCCTGAAGAAGAAAGTACTGTACTCTGTACTGATCTTCTCTCCTGATATTTAGGATTCTAGAGCTGAAATGGCACTTTTGGTGTAATTAATGACAGATGACATAAAAAATAAAATGGTTTTCCATATTTTTTTAGAATAGTATAACTAAAAATGTTCATTGTATAATATGCATAGAAGAACTGTAGGGATGTGGCCTGTCTTGCCCTGTTTCTGCCCCTGAAGACAACAATTGCGCTATGTGTAGAGTGTCATGCAGTTTTACATGTAATAGTAATGTGCGTCTTATATGTGTACATTACCATAACACATCATATAAGTCATGTAAAGTGTTAATGTACAATGTCAGTAGTGTATAATGCAAGGTAAGTATAGGACTAGCTTTAGTAAAGCATAAGTACGGTTTATGTAGTAAGTGATTTGGCAGCAGAAAGGATAAGAACAATAGGTTTAATCCATAGGATAGGAACTAGTTAATGATAGAACCAGCCCAGTGAGTGGGAACTAGTGGGCACTTCCTGACAGGAAGTTGTTAGAGAAGTACAGTGTCAAGGTCAAGTTCATGTGCAGTGGGCTGCTAGGGGCAGCATGGAACAATTGTTAGAGGAAGCCATACTGAGAGCCCTCTTGATGGAGATTCTGGTAACGTCTGGAGTCTAGGGCTCGGGCCAGGTACCAAGGAGTGGGTCTGGTCTTCTGGCATGTCGAGGAGGACGTGGAATTACATGAAGGGCAGGTGGCCGGTCCCGGGTGCACTGCTTTAGTGGATGGAGAATCCCTAGGGCTGATGGAGTCAGCTGATACATATAAGATGTGCACACATGGATAATTAATGAAAGTATGCTTTATTGACACAAATGGAAATCTAAAACGATTTAAAACCACAAGAAGTGCAAAATAGCTGCGACCCTGAATGCACAATAATTAAATAACTATACGTAGATTGTAATACACTACATTAGTAGTAGATAATATGCGCTACTGGTGCAATAGGATAAATGGACTTACACTAAGATTGACGATGTTGACCAAATAGTTCAATACGTTATTGAAGTACATGTCTGATCCATGCATAGGATCTGGGAAAAGGGGAATAAAGCCAATAGTATTTGAAATAATCTGGCATGGAAATGTAACATATACCCTGCTCCCATACAGATTATTGCCACCCAAATAAATGGTATCTCATGAACTAGGAATAATAACCATGGTACTGCCTTACCAAAATAATACAAAGTGATACAAAATATGCATATCATACAATAAGGCAGAGAGATTGTCGCTCAATCTACTTAGCAGTTAATAGTAAGAGACAAAATCAAAGAATGTTCAGGAGATAGGTCTCGGTCAGACATCAATAATTCAACAAGTAACACAGAAGTATATAGCACCAGGCAGAGCCAGAGAAAACTTTAGCTGTCAGTGAGTGTCAGAGATTCAGAGATTTAAATAGATCACAGTTCTGCAAACAGCAAAAATAAATTAGGAATTCAACCTGTATCTCTCTGACTGAGCAGCACAAAAATACCCACAAATTAAACAGGACTGCTATGTCGCTGTCCTGCATCACCTACAACTCAGTTATGGCAGCTCCTAGTGACCGACGTGGAAACAGAGGTACTGGCTTGGATGTTACACAAAGTGCCATGAGCAGTGCAGAGCTGAGAGTGATTACATACACCTTTCATCTCATAGCAGTTGGGGGGAGGGGCAGTACAACTGAGCTTTTGTGAGAGCAGACGGTCAGTCATTATATGTCTCACACAGGAGAAGACCTGCTCTAAGATTGTTGCTGACTGCATATGGTTGGTCACTAATACCAAAAGACTGACCGTCACTTCCAAACAGAAGTCAGGTGTGAACAGTTGCTTACTAAGAGTAGCCCTCTCCATATATAATCAACAAATAAAGTAGCATTCTGTAGTGCTATAACATGCAAACATGAAATATATGAAATTTGAATTGCATTACTGCACTAGAAAATATGAAAAATTGAGAATACTTAACGCATAAATTGTCCAATCCATTTATACTCGGCAGCCACAATAAGTCGATTCTCGTTGCAGGACCTGTCTATTGTGAATCCAAGCCAATTTAATGCGCTAAGTATTATTTTATCTCTAAGGACTTAGTGAAGCCCAGCGTTGGAGAGATCGGCATTCTCAAAGAGCTTCAACACAGCACAGCAAGGACCCTTCTACTTCAGTTTTAGGATGTACTGGTACCATCTCACATTGGAATATATACCGTATATACTCAAGTATAAGCCTACCCGAGTATAAGTCAAGGCCCCTAATTTTGCCACAAAAAAATGGGAAAACTTATTGACTAAAGTATATGTTAGGAGTGGCGGAAGGCACTAAATAAAAAATATAAATAAAGTGCGTTCGCCACTCGGGGTCCACCGTGCAGTAGATGAAAAAAACGCTGCTAGGTGAAGGCAGAGCAATCAGGCGGTAGTGTGCACAGGGTTAGATATCACCCAGGTGCACTTAAGCAATCTCTGTTGAATTCACAGAGCTGCTATTACAAATGATAATTGTAACAACGCTGAGCCTGTTAGAGACACAGGGACTCAGCGGCACACAAGCGGTAAGTGGTCACCGGAGTAGTTATAAATGACGGCACTACATCTGTCTGGACCTACCATAAATACTTGTGTGAACAGCGTTGCAACCGCGAACACACACTAAAGCCGCTACAGCAGCGCGGCGTGGAGAATGCCGCAGGGTAACACCGCAGAAAACGCAAGCGCGATGTAGACGCTAGCAGGTGTGCTTGTGAAGCAATGGCGCGCTGGCGCTAATATTGGCTATAACTCATTCCCTCACACAATCGTAATATCATAGGAATGGGGTTTCAAATGAGTCATTCACCAGATCATGCATCCATCAACAAACACACAACACCAAGTATGACTATACTAGTGCATGGCAGAACAGCCATGCGCACTTTTTATAGCAAACGAGACCTTCCGGAAGTCTCCAGAACTCTGAGCTGAACCAATGGAATTAGGAGCAGGACCTGAGCACCTGACTCCCGAACACCAATGAGAGCTCGTTTCACGAGCATGCTCAGAGGACGGAAAGAAGGACTTAGCCTCCGGAGAGAGTTGCTGCAAGTCAACCTGCTCTGCAATATCTTCTGCAGTAGACAATGAGCAGGAGACTGTAGAATGTGAGGGTCTAGATTCCTGCATAGTGAGGGCAGAAATCTGATTCCTAACATTACCCCCCCTCCTAGGGCCCCCTCCTCCCTGAGCCTTCCGACCCACCAACCTGTGCCCAACTGTGGCATAGGTCTCAGACTCATCTGAAGATGAGCCTGGTGTCCTGGTAGGTGACACAGACGGAGGGCATTAGTGGAGGCAAGATCACTAGGTTTCAAAAGGTATACCCGGGAGACGATGGGAGCGGGAGTTACAGTGGAATGCTGCCGTGTGTCGGCGGCCGTCGCCACACTCCATCTGGGAAGGCTATTCTGAGCACATGAGGTGCATGCCCGAATAAATTTTTTTACATCCCGAGCCCTGTGCGGCCACCAATACGAACCAGCCAGAAGTTTTGTCGTCTGCATATAGCCCCGATGGCTGTCTGCACCGGACGCGTGTGCCCAGGCGAGAATCTTAGGCCTAAGGCACGGAGGAACAAAGGACTCGCCGACCGGCACAGACTCCGACCATTGCGGAACGCTGTCATCCTGAGAAGCAGCGTGTAGGCGGTGACAACCGCAAATGGAATCTTGAGCTGGGCGTGTCTCAAAAATGGCGCGAGACACCTCCATAGGCTCTGGGGATAGAACCTCTTGCTCGGGCAGCTCTAGAGGCTCAAAAAATTGGGAGCCGGAGTAACTCTCCATTTGGAGTGAGCACGCTCCATGCTGCGCTCCGAAAAACGGAGGTCAATACGGGTAGAAATGGAAATCAACTCCTCCAAACTGGCAGGAATCTCTCTAGTAGAGAGAGCATCCTTTACATGCTTGGCTAAACCTCTCCAAAAAACAGGGATAAGAGCCTTATTGGACCACTCCAGCTCGGACGCCAGTGTCCGAAAACGGACGGCGTACTGGCTAGCCAAGAGGGATCCCTGGGTTAGAGCAAGCAGCTGCAGAGAGGTGTCATGCGTGACCTGTGGACCGAGGAAGACCTGCTTGATGGCTGTTAGCAGATGAGCTGCGGTCCGAATCTCGGGGTCACCACACTCCCATAAAGGTGTAGCCCACTCCAACGCCTTGCCCGACAGTAGGGAAACAATAAATGCCACCTTGGCCCATTCCGTAGGGGACTGCTCAGCCAGCAGCTCCAGCTGGATTGAGCACTGGCTGATGAAACCCCTACAGGAGGCACCATCACCAGAAAATTTATCGGGCAACGGGAGGCGGATAACTGTCGGCACAAGGGAGGACATGGACATGCGACCAACCGCATCTGTGAGTGCATTTACAGCAGCTTCAGTGGACTGCGCAGCAGAGAGAGCTCTCTCAAGATTGGCCACGCGACCCTCTAGCTGGCGAATGCACTGTAGGAGTTGCTGCTGTTCTGCCATCACTAGCCAGACCCTGGCGCTAGTATAATGTTAGGAGTGGCGGAAGGCACTAAATAAAAAATATAAATAAAGTACGTTCGCCACTCGGGGTCCACCGTGCGGTAGATGAAAAAAACGCTGCTAGGTGAAGGCAGAGCAATCAGGCGGTAGTGTGCACAGGGTTATATATCTCCCAGGTGTACTTAAGCAATCTCTGTTGAATTCACAGAGCTGCTATTACAAATGATAATTGTAACAACACTGAGCCTGTTAGAGACACAGGGACTCAGCGGCACACAAGGGGTAAGTGGTCACTGGAGTAGTTATAAATGACGGCACTACATCCGTTTGGACCTACCGTAAATACTTGCGTGAACAGCGTTGCAACCGTGAACGCACACTAAAGCCGCTACAGCAGCACGGCGTGGAGAATGCAGCAGGGTAATACCGCAGAAAACGCAAGCGCGATGTAGACGCTAGCAGGTGTGCTTGTGGAGCAATGGCGCGCTGGCGCTAATACTGGCTATAACTCATTCCCTCACACAATCGTAATATCATAGGAATGGGGTTTCAAATGAGTCATTCACCAGATCATGCATCCATCAATAAACACACAACAGCAAGTATGACTATACTAGCGCATGGCGGAACAGCCATGCACACTTTTTATAGCAAACGGGACCTTCTGGAAGTCTCCAGAACTCCGAGCTGAGCCAATGGAATTAGGAGCAGCACCTGAGCACCTGACTCCCTAACACCAATGAGAGCTTGTTTCACGAGCATGCTCAGAAGACGGAAAGAAGGACTTAGCCTCCGGAGAGAGTTGCTGCAAGTCAACCTGCTCTGCAATATCTTCTGCAGTAGACAATGAGCAGGAGACTGCAGAATGTGAGGGTCTAGATTCCTGCATAGTGAGGGCATAAATCTGACTCCTAACAGTATAAGCCTACGGTGGATAATGCAGCAGCTACTGATAAATTTCAAAAATAAAAATAGATTCCAATAAAAGTAAAATTAATTGAAACATCAGTAGTTAAAAGTTTTTGAATATCCATATTGAATCAGGAGCCCCATATAATGCTCCATACAGTTCATGATGGCCCCATAAGATGCTCCATACAAAATACACCCCATATAATGCTGCACAAAGGTTAATAATATCCCCATGAGATGCATGCTCCATAGAATAATATGCCCCATATGCTGCTCCATAAAGATTATGGCCCCATAAGATGCTCCATAGAATAATATGCCCCATATGCTGCTCCATAAAGGTTAAGACCCCATAAGATGCTCCATAGAATAATATGCCCAATATGCTGCTCCATAAAGGTTATGGCCCCATAAGATGCTCCATAGAATAATATGCCCCATATGCTGCTCCATAAAGGTTATGACCCCATAAAATGCTCCATAGAATATGGCCCCATAAGATGATCCATAAAGGTTATGGCCCTATAAGATGCTCCATAGAATAGTCCCCATATGCTGCTCCATAAAGTTTATGGCCCCATAAGATGCTACATAGAATAGGTCCCATATGCTGCTGCGAATAAAAAAAAATTACATACTCGCCTCTCGTCGCTGGGGGTCAGGTGCCGGGGTCCTGAGCAGGCGGGGACACCGGCGTGCTACGGGGGACAGGTGCCGGTGTCGCCGCTGGCTCAGAGTCCCGGAACATGCGCTATTCGCCTTTCCCCATTCCACTGCCGGAGACCATGGGAGAAGCAGGGGCTGCAGAGACCGCACCAGGAGAGGGTGAGTATGATCAGACACTCGCGCTCCCCCACCGACTCCCTGGTATATGACTCGAGTATAAGCCGAGAGGAAGCACTTTCAGCCTTAAAAAATGCTCTGAAAATCTCGGCTTATACATGAGTTTATACGGTATATGTGCATATATAAGTATCCTTGTAGAGGTTCACTTAGTTGGGAGAAAGGGCCTCTTTTGTAAGAGACACTTAGAAAAATGCTTTGTGTAGGCGATTACTAAAGTAGTGGCACAGCACTGTTGATTGATTGATTTATGCATAGAAAGAGTTAATCGCATTGTATTTTACTCCCATATAGCTGCTAATTCTGTTTACGGGTACCTGCGCATACTCTTAGTGTGTTTTAATGAGAATAACTGCTGTCATTTTATTTGTTACTTATACACTTTTATAAACTGGTTAGTAAATATTCATATTATAATCTAATCTTTGTGCTTGTCTGCTGATTGATGCTGTATCCCTCGTCCTGTAGCTGTCCCTCATCAGCTTAAAAAGGGAGCACCTCCAGAAAGATTTTGCCCTGGAAGCAGCAAGAGTATGGGCTACTGCAAAATGTCTACCATCCAAGTGGCAACAAAGAGAGAATCAACCTGTGGTAAAGCACAGAGAGTTACAACTTAAAGCAACCTGCTGACTGATTAACCTTGACAGTTTGCCTGCCCTTTAATTGCCTCTGGTATATTATATGTGGCCTGCACTGACAAGTTTTGTCTTGCTGCTGACTGAGGTCACTGGTGGGGCGACGCTGTTCTCTGCATGCCGCCAGACATTCTGACACCCCACAGCACAGTGCATAGGGACACAAAAAAATGACCTGCTATCAAGCAACTCACAAAAATCATATATGCAATTTTATATTTAACCACATAACAATTATTGATATAATCAGCTCAGCTTTATTTACTGTTGATTAAAAGTTGCAACAGATTTCACAAAATGATACAAGTTCAAAAATGATACAAGTTAAAGTGATGGCAAGGGAGAGTTAATTCCGTGTGTATTGCTGAGTGTACATGGCATATTGATTTGCTATAAGAGTAACAGCAAAAGTTCACCCTTACTAAAGCAATGCTTCCTCCGGTTTTCTACGTGTTCACATTGCCTGACTACTGACAACTTTGTAATAGCAGCACTGGACAATGCAACAGCTCTCTATACTGTACAGTCAGGTAATTATAACAGGCTGAAGACATTTATGCTGACTATATACTGGTATACATACATATATATTCAGCATAAATGAGTACACCCCAACACATTTGTCAAAGAAACTTTAGTTTCTATACTACAAATAATACCATAGCACAAAATACTCCCACAAATGTGAGTCACTGATTGCAAACAAGATTTGTTATTTTGCACATCCAAAAAACTAATTTTCCAAACAAATTAATGTAAGATCATGTTACAAAAATGAGTACACCCCAATGAAAGTCCTAGAACAAAGCTAAAGTTTAGGCAAAATTTTAATTAAAATGAATTCAATCACAGGTAATTCTAATTCTTCATTTTAAAGATGTCCAGCAGGCAGTTGTTGATAAAAGGCTTTACTTAACAAATGAAACCCCTTCCTATTCCATGCTGTCAGCAATGGCACCACATGGAAGAGAAATGTTACAAGTACTGAGAAATAAAATCATTTCTTTACACAAGGAAGGTGAAGGCTACAAGAAGACTAGCAAAGCTTTACTTATCAGGCAGAATACTGCAGGAAATGTGATAAATTTTTTTTGACAAAGATGGAACTGCAACCATTTCATAGAGACATCAATACTGACTAAGGAATTCAACACCTAAACAGAGCATTTTATGATGAGATGAATTGAGGAAATTTGACATACAAGTTCACTGCTATTAGCTAAAGAGGTAGAAAGCCAAACCGGGGTGAGTGTTTCCTGTGACACAATAGAGTGTACACTGTATAGGAATGGCATGCATGAGTGTCATCCATGAAGGAAGCCTTCATTAGGGGGTTCATAACTGAAATGTATCATTAACACTTGGAACCACCAGTGAGCGCTGCTATCAAACTAAAATGACTTGGTTGTGGCCATGTCATCCTGGTTGGCCAACAAACTTTGCAAAATGGGAAATTAACATACAAGTAGAGTTGAGCATTCCGATACCGCAAGTATCGGGTATCGGCCGATACTTGCTGTATCGGAATTCCGATACCGACATCCGATATTTTTTCAATATCGGGCATCGGAATCGGAAGTTCAAAGTTGATTTGACAGCCGAAATGACGTCATCATGATGCGCGGTGTGTGCGCATCATGATGCGCCGTCATTTCGGGCCTTCCGGGGGTCTCTGCCGGCCTGCCGGGGGGCTGTACCGGCCTGCCGGGGGGCTGTGCCGGCCTGCCGGTGGTCTGTGCACCCTGTGGGGGTCTGTACCGGCCTGCCAGGGGGCTGTGCCGGCCTGCCGGGGGGCTGTGCACCCTGTGGGGGTCTGTACCGACCTGCCGGGGGGCTGTGCTGATGTCCGGGGGTCTGTGCAGGCATCGTCCGATGGGACTACAAGTCCCATCGGGCGATGCCTGCTACCATGACAGTGATTGACACATTAGCCAATGATGGGACAGTAGTAGTCCCATCATCCGGCTAATGTGTTAAATGTTAAAAAAACCCAAAAAACTACATACATACTACATACATACTACATGCATGCTACATACATACCACATATATACTACATGCATGCTACATACATGCTACATGCATGCTACATACATACTACATACATACTACATGCATGCTACATACATACTACATGCTACATACATACTACATATATACTACATGCATGCTACATACATACTACATGCTACATACATACTACATACATACTACATGCATGCTACATACATACTACATGCTACATGCATGCCACATACATACTACATGCTACATACATACCACATATATACTACATGCATGCTACATACATACTACATGCTACATGCATGCTACATACATACTACATGCTACATGCATACTACATATATACAACATGCATGCTACATACATACTACATACATACTACATGCATGCTACATACATACTACATGCTACATGCATGCCACATACATACTACATGCTACATACATACCACATATATACTACATGCATGCTACATACATACTACATGCTACATGCATGCTACATACTACATGCTACATACATACTACATATATACTACATGCATGCTACATACATACTACATGCTACATACATACTACATATATACTACATGCATGCTACATACATACTACATGCTACATACATACTACATACATACTACATGCATGCTACATACATACTACATGCTACATACATACTACATGCTACATGCATACTACATATATACTACATGAATGCTACATACATACTACATGCTACATGCATGCTACATACATACTACATGCTACATACATACTACATGCTACATACATACTACATATATACTACATGAATGCTACATACATACTACATGCTACATACATACTACATACATACTACATGCATGCTACATACATACTACATGCTACATACATACTACATACATACTACATGCATGCTACATACATACTACATGCTACATACATACTACATACATACTACATGCATGCTACATACATACTACATGCTACATACATACTACATATATACTACATGAATGCTACATACATACTACATGCTACATGCATGCTACATACATACTACATGCTACATACATACTACATACATACTACATGCATGCTACATGCTACATGCATGCCACATACATACTACATGCTACATACATACCACATATATACTACATGCATGCTACATACATACTACATGCTACATGCATGCTACATACTACATGCTACATACATACTACATATATACTACATGCATGCTACATACATACTACATGCTACATACATACTACATATATACTACATGCATGCTACATACATACTACATGCTACATACATACTACATACATACTACATGCATGCTACATACATACTACATGCTACATACATACTACATGCTACATGCATACTACATATATACTACATGAATGCTACATACATACTACATGCTACATGCATGCTACATACATACTACATGCATGCTACATACATACTACATGCTACATACATACTACATGCTACATACATACTACATATATACTACATGAATGCTACATACATACTACATGCTACATACATACTACATACATACTACATGCATGCTACATACATACTACATGCTACATACATACTACATACATACTACATGCATGCTACATACATACTACATGCTACATACATACTACATACATGCTACATACATACTACATGCTACATACATACTACATGCTACATACATACTACATATATACTACATGAATGCTACATACATACTACATGCTACATGCATGCCACATACATACTACATGCTACATACATACCACATATATACTACATGCATGCTACATACATACTACATGCTACATGCATGCTACATACATACTACATGCTACATGCATACTACATATATACAACATGCATGCTACATACATACTACATACATACTACATGCATGCTACATACATACTACATGCTACATGCATGCCACATACATACTACATGCTACATACATACTACATATATACTACATGAATGCTACATACATACTACATGCTACATGCATGCCACATACATACTACATGCTACATACATACCACATATATACTACATGCATGCTACATACATACTACATGCTACATGCATGCTACATACATACTACATGCTACATGCATACTACATATATACAACATGCATGCTACATACATACTACATACATACTACATGCATGCTACATACATACTACATGCTACATGCATGCCACATACATACTACATGCTACATACATACCACATATATACTACATGCATGCTACATACATACTACATGCATGCTACATACTACATGCTACATACATACTACATATATACTACATGCATGCTACATACATACTACATGCTACATACATACTACATATATACTACATGCATGCTACATACATACTACATGCTACATACATACTACATACATACTACATGCATGCTACATACATACTACATGCTACATACATACTACATGCTACATGCATACTACATATATACTACATGAATGCTACATACATACTACATACTACATGCATGCTACATACATACTACATGCATGCTACATACATACTACATGCTACATACATACTACATGCTACATACATACTACATATATACTACATGAATGCTACATACATACTACATGCTACATACATACTATATACATACTACATGTATGCTACATACATACTACATGCTACATACATACTACATACATACTACATGCATGCTACATACATACTACATGCTACATACATACTACATGCTACATACATACTACATATATACTACATGAATGCTACATACATACTACATGCTACATGCATGCTACATACATACTACATGCTACATACATACTACATACATACTACATGCATGCTACATGCTACATGCATGCCACATACATACTACATGCTACATACATACATACATACTACATATATACTACATGCATGCTACATATATACTACATATATACTACATGCATGCTACATACATGCTACATGCTACATACATACTACATACATACTACATGCATGCTACATACATACTACATGCTACATACATACCACATATATACTACATATATACTACATGCATGCTACATACATACTACATGCTACATACATACTACATACATACTACATGCATGCTACATACATACTACATGCATGCTACATACATACTACATGCTACATACATACTACATACATGCTACATACATACTACATACATACTACATGCATGCTACATACAATACATTCATACAATACATACATAGACATACAGTACATATAACATAGAGTAACATACTTACCAATACTTGTCACATTGTTCCCCAAAGCCATTGTCTTTTACGGAATAAATATTAACATAACAAACCACAAAAATACTCACCCATGATCCGAAGCAGTCCACGAGTGCGTCCCACGACGATCTTGGGTAGAGAACTGCAGCATCAGCTGATGCTGCCGCTCTCTACGGGCTGCAGGAATCCAATGACGGAAGGTAGGTATCCTTCCGCACTGTATTCCTCCGCCACTTAAAAAAAAAAAAGTCCCTAGTCTCACTTTATGGTAAAAGCTGTGTGGGAATTTCAGGCCGGTACAGACCCCGGGCAGTCTGCACAGCCCACCGGCAGGCCGGCACAGCCCCCCGGCAGGCCGGCAGAGACCCCCGGAAGGCCCATACAGACCCCCGAGAGGCTGTACAAGGGCAGGAAAGGGTTTTTCCAATTCCGATACCGGAAGTCTCATAGACTTGAATGGGACTTCCGGTATCGGCATCGGCGATACCGATACTTTTTTTAAAGATCGGCCGATCCATTCCGATCTGATATTTTGAAGTATCGGACGGTATCGCTCAACTCTACATACAAGGTGATCGTTTTAGCATTTCTCTTAAAACAAATCAATTGTACAATTTTTTGGAAACAAAAATCCCTAAAATTACACATTGTTAAACCATGGAATAGGGCACCAGTGTTAGTAAATAGTGTTCCCTGTTAACTATGATGCATAAATACAGGTATGTTAACCTCTTAGTTAACCTCTTGTTTTCCAATTGCCAATCACCCAATGAACAATTAAGACACTCATTCACTGGGAGAAATCATTTTTAAGTTTGCTTAAAAAATAATTTTTCTCTGCAGCTCAATGGCCAGTGTTAACAGGACATGATGCCGAGAAAAATTATATTATATGCGCTGTAGTGGAGCCGGGCTGTTGCAGTGTGACAGACAGGGAGTGACCCAGCAAAGCTTAAACCAAAGTGCATTTAATGTCCAAACTCACAGAAATAAAAAGCACATGGTATCCTCTGGATCTGAGCTGGGAAACAAGACAGTTCACATCCGAGACCGTTTGCCATGGGCGACTGCACCACTCTGCTACACTGAGGGGTGCCAGGCCTTTTGGCTATGCTTGGCTCCGTATTACCTCACACAGGCTGAGCTCTGCAGAGCCCCCTGCTTTGCGCACTTGCAAACCAAAAACTGACACACCCAACCCTCTGTTACAGGGCTTTTACAAGGAACCTGTGGCCGTAGGCCACTTGGAAGACCTGGCCGGGAAGGAAGCGGACCACCCAACTATCCTGTAGTCCGCTTCAAAAATAAAAGCCCATGGCAGGTTTTCTTAAATCTGACTTGGACAAATAGCTTGCCCAAGACCAACACTTACTTTTATTTTGCATTTCAATCATAGCTATGCTTGTGACTGCAATGCACTCTCGCGGATGCAATACGCTATTGTGCACATCCTGGGGGACGCATAGCGACCCTCTCATATAACACCGGTCACTGCCACACAGCGCATAGAACGATCTTGTGAGCGATTGTTCTGCGCTCCTGGAAGTGTGGTTGGAATGTCTAACCAGGGTATTGACTGACCTGCCTATTTGCTTGAATGTATCTAATTGGCGGTCTTTTAAGGACTGCATTTGGGCTGCAGCCTTACTTTACAATATTTTGATATTGAAAAGGTCACTCTGAAGCAGTCTAATATATTAAATAGAGTATATTAAGCAAAAGACCAGTGCTGAATTACTCTGCTTGTTATTAGGACATTGGTGCGTTGTGATTACCTTAATGACTTTTGACATGTCCATAAATGCTCGAAGTTAAGCACAGAAGACCCCTGTCTGTCTCCACAACATTAAAAGCCACATTAATACGGCCAGACATAATCCAGCCTTTTAGCCCAAAATGACAGCATTTTGTGCAATTTAGCTTCTTAAAAAGAAGTAATGGCCTGCAAATTGTCCCTGTATTAAATAATGTGAAATCAAAAGTCTCCTTCCTTTTACAAGCTACTAAAATGTGAAGTAGGACTCCTAATTTATCATTCTTTCTGCCCGGCCATAATTTCCTCAATAGCTACTCCTAATAGGCTTTAACGTGTCATAATCTACTTTCTCCTAGTTTGGTATTCCGCGTGAGACTCCGGCTACAAAGCCAGTTGACATTTTTGTAGCATGTACAAATATATTACTTTTGTATCTAGGAGCTATATAAAAACAAATGATGGGAAAATGTAATCTGGTTATAAATGTGAATAATGATAGAAGAAGGCGCAGAAACGTGCTCGCTTTATGTTATAGGCGCAAGTACAATGCTTCTTGCATTTTAATCTATTTTGCAATGTATCCCATTATCTACAAGCCTCATACGAATTCCTCCTAGTCACATCATGATAAATGTCTTGGATTTCCTGGCAGGTTAAATACTTTAGTTAATTTTACATTATGGTCAGCATGACACTGTCTGTAGAGTAGATTCCTGGTGTGTTTTCCGCATCAGCTTGTGTTTCTAGCAGCGAGTGTCACCGAGAACTTCCTGCTTGGAGCGCACTTGACAAGGTTAAGCCATGCTGATGATACACAGTTGTATGCAGTTTCATTTTTCATAGATTCCTTCCGATAACCGAAACGTGAACTCTAAAGTATGTGCAAGAAATCAAGAGCAGACAGAGACATTTTCTTCTCTGATACACAAGCCTGCCTATTCCCTCACCCAATAGGCTTTGAGAATAATCAGGATTGTGTGGGGGCCGGGTTGTCGTTTTTCCGCTCTGTGGATTCTAACACACCGGTTGTTACAGACATCTGTGTTACCAATGACATTGGCATTTCTAAAAACACGTGCCACAATTTATTTTCTACAGGAAAAAAAAAATCAAAAGTGTGAAATAATATATACATATACAGTTGTGGCCAAAAGTATTGACACCCCTGCAATTCTGTCAGATAATACTCAGTTTCTTCCTGAAAATGATTGCAAACACAAATTCTTTGGTATTATTATCTTCATTTAATTTGTCTTAAATGAAAAAACACAAAAGAGAATGAAGCAAAAAGCAAAACATTGATCATTTCACACAAAACTCCAAAAATGGGCCATACAAAAGTATTGGCACCCTCAGCCTAATACTTGGTTGCACAACCTTTAGCCAAAATAACTGCGACCAACCGCTTCCGGTAACCATCAATGAGTTTCTTACAATGCTCTGCTGAAATGTTAGTCCATTCTTCTTTGGCAAACTGCTCCAGGTCCCTGATATTTGTAGGGTGCCTTCTCCAAACTGCCATTTTTAGATCTCTCCACAGGTGTTCTATGGGATTCAGGTCTGGACTCATTGCTGGCCACCTTAGAAGTCTCCAGTGCTTTCTCTCAAACCATTTTCTAGTGTTTTTTTGAAGTGTGTTTTGGGTCATTGTCCTGCTGGAAGACCCATGACCTCTGAGGGAGACCCAGCTTTCTCACACTGGGCCCTACATTATGCTGTAAAATTTGTTGGTAGTCTTCAGACTTTATATGCCATGCACACGGTCAAGCAGTCCAGTGCCAGAGGCAGCAAAGCAACCCCAAAACATCAGGGAACCTCCGCCATGTTTGACTGTAGGGACCGTGTTCTTTTCTTTGAATGCCTCTTTTTTTCTCCTGTAAACTCTATGTTGATGCCTTTGCCCAAAAAGCTCTACTTTTGTCTCATCTGACCAGAGAACATTCTTCCAAAACGTTTTAGGCTTTTTCAGGTAAGTTTTGGCAAACTCCAGCCTGGCTTTTTTATGTCTCGGGGTAAGAAGCAGGGTCTTCATGGGTCTCCTACCATACAGTCCCTTTTCATTCAGACGCCGACGGATAGTACGGGTTGACACTGTTGTACCCTCGGACTGCAGGGCAGCTTGAACTTGTTTGGATGTTAGTCGAGGTTCTTTTTCCAACATCTGCACAATCTTGCGTTGAAATCTCTTGTCAATTTTTCTTTTCTGTCCACATCTAGGGAGGTTAGCCACAGTGCCATGGGCTTTAAACTTCTTGATGACACTGCGCACGGTAGACACAGGAACATTCAGGTCTTTGGAGATGGACTTGTAGCCTTGAGATTGCTCATGCTTCCTCACAATTTGGTTTCTCAAGTCCTCAGACAGTTCTTTGGTCTTCTTTCTTTTCTCCATGCTCAATGTGGTACATACAAGGACACAAGACAGAGGTTGAGTCAACTTTAATCCATGTCAACTGGCTGCAAGTGTGATTTAGTTATTGCCAACACCTGTTAGGTGCCACAGGTAAGTTACAGGTGCTGTTAATTACACAAATTAGAGAAGCATCACATGATGTTTCGAACAGTGCCAATACTTTTGTCTACCCTCTTTTTTATGTTTGGTGTGGAATTATATCCAGTTTGGCTTTAGGACAATTCTTTTTGTGTTTTTTCATTTAAGACAAATTAAATGAAGATAATAATACCAAAGAATTTGTGTTTGCAATCATTTTCAGGAAGAAACTGAGTATTTTCTGACAGAATTGCAGGGGTGTCAATACTTTTCACCACAACTGTATATAGGGTTATGCAAGATGTAGGGACAGAGACCCTGATTCCATTGATGTATCACTTAGTTTACTGGGTGCAGCAGTTGTGATAGTCATAGTTTTGTCTACTGCAGATCTAGCTAATCTCAGTTGTTGAGCTGTGTCTAATGCCGCCCACACCACAGCTTTCTGTGTACATTCTACCCGACCCGAGCTTAAACTAGAACCCGGACCACATGGAAAACAATGGGGACCCGAACTTTGGAGAAGGAAAAATTCTCTCTGTCACTTTTCCCATACTTTCCTCAGAGATTTGAACATTAAAGCAGACTTCTGGGAAAAGTCAGTGTTCGGAGTTTAGCACCCGACAGAAACCCTGAATGCTTATCTTTATTCATGCGGATATTAAAAAACAAAAACAAATCCAGTTTGTATTCTTCTACACTTTGTCGGGGCCAGAATGTGACCCTGGTAATGTGTAGAGGTGCAAAAATGACAAAAAGGCTTTTTTCACTGCCTCTACCACTTATTGATAAAGGATACTTCACATGAACAATTGCAGAAGGCTATGCTTTCTTGTTTTGGATTAATTTTATTTTCTGTGTCATTTACAGACACTGAGAAACATTGGGTTGATGTTACTGGCTATTACAGCATGATAATATGTGACCTGTTCTACAGACTGCGGAACCCCAGAAGAATGCTAACATCAAAACGCGCGTCAGGGTGGGCGCCACACCAGCCAACTGGAGGATGACTCCAGGTTGTAGTATCATAACTTATGTATACAATACATATCATTGGCAGTATGCTTGAGTGGCCAAATATATGTATAGGATATTACTGCATACCATCATCTGTACCTTTATCATAAGCCTAATTTATCTTGTGGAATTGTTAATATCGCTTTTCTATATTATTTACATTATGTTTGTCCCCCTAAACTAATATATTTAGGTATTATGGTCTGTTGTTCTATTCTGTAATATGACCTCATTAAACATAGTCAGCAATGTTTGGTATTATAGATATGTTACTGTATGCTGATACTTGCTGAGTGACTCATTTTAAATATTTTTTTTATGCCTGTACCATAAAATAAAGATATGATATTACCTTGCTATTGGCTACTTGTGCTCATGGCTATAACATAATATGCTGTTCAGGGTGCTCAGCTATTGCCTTTACTCATGTTTTGGTGACACACAAAGATATATGCTCTATGGCTCCTATTCATCATTACTGTTTCTCCAGTTTTTTAGAGTAATTTGCTCCTTTTTGTTGGCCTCAGTATTTTACACCTTTTTCTCCATATGTTTTGTGCTACTTTATACCGTAAGTTGACTCTCTTTTAAGTCTTTTTATATATTTCCTGGATTACTTTGCTCATCCAGATGCTTTAGGCAGGTGGCGGAATTGTGACTTTTACCAAGTGTCAAATTTTTTTAGGACGTCTCAAGTTTCTCTGGAGTAAGGTTTTTGGATGAGTTTTGAACTTGGAACAGGTTTGTGACTTTTTTGAAAGATTGACAAGTTTTGGCGATGAAAAGTCGCAAAAAAACAGTTAAAGGCAAAATTGAAGAGCATTTTTGATTTTGCACCAAATTCATGGGTCGCGTGTAAAATTTTGAAGAATTTGTCGCAAAAAAGTCAGTGAACACCACAAAGCAGAGAAAGAAATGTGAATTTCATGAATCACCAATGATTAATTGGGCTATATTTCGTGGTCCGATTTATGGCTCAGAGCAATGCATGTACATAGTAGGAAGCTTTTGCCGCAGCCCGTTATGTGAATGAGCTCATGAAGTCAGTCACGTCCGCCATTTGTGACCAAGACTAATCCGCATAGAATGGCCCCTGTCTGAACATAGCTTTATATTGCACTGCAGATATTTCAATCTGAATATTCAAGAATAACTACAGTCACTCTACTAAACATCCTCTATGATATCATATGATAGAGTTATGAAATAAAATAAAAATCTAATCAAAAACGAAAAATTAGAACCCCGAACATATAACCATTGAATGAAGTTTAATGCTACAAACTGATGCACTTTGTTGACTGGTGACTTCTTGCTGTGTGCAGCTGTACATCTGTTTCATGGGTTCCCGAGAGATGGACAGAACCCATTATGAATGGATCCTGACCTTGGAGGAATCTTATACTGTGTAGTTCCACATCCTATTTCTCTCGGTAATTACATGAACTTGAGGATCAGACAGGAGAGAGATAGCAGCTGTGAGATGATGTAGACAAGACTTCCTTGTAAGACAAGATAAAAAGAATTGTAAGAGTTTATTACTTGAAATGTAAAGTCTTATTTAGAACAAATTACAGAAAGTGACTGATGACTGAATAAAACAATACATCATATTGGGATAAGCCATTCAGTTGTATTAGGCTTTTCAATTTCATCTGTTAGAAAATAAAAATAAATTCAGAATACAGAATGAACAAATTAAAAGAGAAATGAAAACAAAAATAGACAAATTTATATGGAGACATTTATATCATACTTAGTATGTACAATTCATTCAAAGAAAGACTTTAAATGTAAATTGCTTTTATCTAAAGAGGCAAAGACTGATATTTCCATGAGATGCTCTGTTTAGTGGAAGTGTATAACCCCAATAACACGGCCCCCTCAGAGGCCTAGGATAATGGACAATGTCTGTCTTCTAGAAGGCCACTGATCCAAAGTGTACATCAAAAGCCACACTGGTGGGTAAAGAACCCTGAGTGATCAAGTGAATGCCCAAATTATATTTCTATCATAAGTTCATAAAATAATTTAAAAACTACTGACAGACGGATATCACTCCAGTTATAAAAGCTTAAAGGGAATGTTTCCCTGGCATTAACAAAGCTCTGGATATCTATATATATATATATATATATATATATATATGTATATATCTATATATACAGTCATGGCCAAAAGTATTGACACCCCTGCAATTCTGTCAGATAATACTCAGTTTCTTCCTGAAAATGATTGCAAACACAAATTCTTTGGTATTATTATCTTCATTTAATTTGTCTTAAATGAAAAAACACAAAAAGAATTGTCCTAAAGCCAAATTGGATATAATTCCACACCAAATATAACAAAGAGGGTGGACAAAAGTATTGGCACTGTTCGAAAAATCATGTGATGCTTCTCTAATTTGTGTAATTAACAGCACCTATAACTTACCTGTGGCACCTAACAGGTGTTGGCAATAACTAAATCACACTTGCAGCCAGTTAACATGGATTAAAGTTGACTCAACCTCTGTCCTGTGTCCTTGTATGTACCACATTGAGCATGGAGAAAAGAAAGAAGACCAAAGAACTGTCTGAGGACTTGAGAAACCAAATTGTGAGGAAGCATGAGCAATCTCAAGGCTACAAGTCCATCTCCAAAGACCTGAATGTTCCTGTGTCTACCGTGCGCAGTGTCATCAAGAAGTTTAAAGCCCATGGCACTGAGGCTAACCTCCCTAGATGTGGCCGGAAAAGAAAAATTGACAAGAGATTTCAACGCAAGATTGTGCGGATGTTGGATAAAGAACCTCCACTAACATCCAAACAAGTTCAAGCTGCCCTGCAGTCCGAGGGTACAACGGTGTCAACCCGTACTATCCGTCGGCATCTGAATGAAAAGGGACTGTATGGTAGGAGACCCAGGAAGACTCCACTTCTTACCCCGAGACATAAAAAAGCCAGGCTGGAGTTTGCCAAAACTTACCTGAAAAAGCCTAAAACATTTTGGAAGAATGTTCTCTGGTCAGATGAGACAAAAGTAGAGCTTTTAGGGCAAAAGCATCAACATAGAGTTTACAGGAGAAAAAAAGAGGCATTCAAAGAAAAGAACACGGTCCCTACAGTCAAACATGGCGGAGGTTCCCTGATGTTTTGGGGTTGCTTTGCTGCCTCTGGCACTGGACTGCTTGACCGTGTGAATGGCATTATGAAGTCAGAAGACTACCAACAAATTTTGCAGCATAATTTAGAGCCCAGTGTGAGAAAGCTGGGTCTACCTCAGAGGTCATTGGTCTTCCAGCAGGACAATAACCCAAAACACACTTCAAAAAGCACTAGAAAATGGTTTGAGAGAAAGCACTGGATACTTCTAAGGTGGCCAGCAATGAGTCCAGACCTGAATCCCATAGAACACCTGTGGAGAGATCTAAAAATGGCAGTTTGGAGAAGGCACCCTTCAAATATCAGGGACCTGGAGTAGTTTGCCAAAGAAGAATGGTCTAAAATTCCAGCAGAGCATTGTAAGAAACTCATTGATGGTTACCGGAAGCGGTTGGTCGCAGTTATTTTGGCTAAAGGTTGTGCAATCAAGTATTAGGCTGAGGGTGCCAATACTTTTGTCCGGCCCATTTTTGGAGTTTTGTGTGAAATGATCAATGTTTTGCTTTTTGCTTCATTCTCTTTTGTGTTTTTTCATTTAAGACAAATTAAATGAAGATAATAATACCAAAGAATTTGTGTTTACAATCATTTTCAGGAAGAAACTGAATATTATCTGACAGAATTGCAGGGGTGTCAATACTTTTGGCCATGACTGTATGTATATATATATATATATATATATATATATATATATATATATATATACATACTGTACATGTATATCAGTTCTGGCAAGAAAAACATGGCAGTGGAGGTGGCTCATATGTTTCGTAATAGTGAGATCAAAGACATTAATGAAAGCAACGTGCTATGCACATTACACAAGCCTGGAATTGTGACGCAAAAAAAGGTGAAGAAGTCTGACTTTGATACTGTCATAAGAAACATCAGCTCAAGTCTGCAAAAAAAGTACAAAAAGCGGACAGTAGAAGATTGGACACAGGTGATTTAGAGGAATGAGATGAAAGTCAATAGACTAGGCTCTGATGGGTGCAAATGGGTCTTGAAGAAAAAAGGGAAAAAGGTGCTAATGAAACAAGAAAATGAAGGAACTGTCAAGTTTGATTTAGGAAGTCTGATGATATGGGGTTGTTTCACAGCCGAAGGCGTTGGATACTTGACCAGGATTGATGGTGATCTAAATGCTGAGCTATATGTGAGTACCCCACAAGAAGAGTTACTTTGTACACTCAAGAACTATGGATATGAAAAGGACAACATAGTGTTCCAGCAGGAAAATGACTTGAAGCAAACGTTGAGATTGGCAAAAAAAATGGTTCAATGATAATGCTAGATTGGCTTCCACAGTCCTCAGACCTCAACCCAATTGAACACTTGTGAGTTGAAGAAAAAGCTGTATATATACCCAAGTGAGTCGACCTGTATGCACTAACTTTGGGAATGTATAGAGACCTGGGATCAGATTTCGGTAGAGACATGCTTGAATAGAAGGTTTCTGGCAGTGTTGAAAACCAAAAGTATATTTACAAAATACTAACAAATTATTAAATATTAAAGTTTAGATTTTTAGGAGCAAAACAGTAACAATACAACGACATGACAAGAATCTGCATGACTAATCATATACTAAATAATTGCAAGTCAAATTTATGTCTGAGATATCCAAGATTATTGTCTATAAAATTGTGGTAGTATCACATTCGAAGCATGGTGTGATATGGAGCAAGAAAGTCAAATGTTCGAAACATTGTTTCACTCTTATGTCTGAAGTATTGAGGAGAGCACCTTGTCATGGCCAGTATATGGTGAAATAATGTTCTTTCCTCTTCCGGATTATGGCCCCAACAGCACTCACAAGAACCTTGAGTAGTTAGAAATTATTCTGTAAGCAATACCATCAAAATGTTTTGCAACAATAAGGTAGCAAAAGTCTTGACACAGCTTACTGTTTTTATCCATCATGAAATGTTTCTTGTGTGACACCTTGGTAATGAAACACCTTTTCAAAGGCCATCAGTTCAACCAGCTGATATTACTTTTCACCAAGTAGCAGGATTGCTTTCTAATTACTGATAGATTTCAGCTTGTGTCATTATTTTCCATTCATTTTGGCATATTTCTTTATTTATGTGTTTAATACCCACTCCCTGTATCATTTCTCATTATTACACATAAATTATGGACATCTATCGTTCTATATTGAAATTGGTGACGTGTTCAATAACTATTTTACCTGCTGTATATATCTATAATATAACGCTGGGAGCGTCACTCTGTCTGAAGCCTTTATAGACTTTATAGACTGCGCAAGTGCAACGCCCCTGTGCAGTCTGGCTCCAGACAGAATGACGCATCCAGCGTCACAGGTAACGGGTATGGCGCTGGACATGGCGGTGCGCATAGACACTGCATACCGCGATCTTCGGTTCCATATTTACCTCACGGGAGGAGGGTTGCCATGGCGCTTCTCTTCTTCCGGAGACCAGTGCAGTAGTGCGAATGAGAATCACGCATGCGCATAGCGCTATCCGGCACCATTTTACAGAATACACATTTGCAGTGTGTCTTCAGCAATATGGTGCCGGACAGCACGGTATGGGCATGCGCGTACTACAGCGCGTCACTCCTCTCCCGACCTCCGACAGAACGGGACAGTGCTGAAACACAGGAAAGAAGGGTGAGTATAAATGTTTTTTATTTTTGTATGTGTGCAGTTTAATGGTGAGAGGGACCATGCATACCAGGATAGGGGGGTGAGAGGTAGCATGCATACCAGGAAAGGGGGTGAGGGGACCATGCATACCAGGAAAGGGGGGTGATGGGGACCATGTATACCAGGATGAGGGGGTGAGAGGACCATGAATACTGGGATAGGGGGGTGAGAGGACCATGCATACCAGGATAGGGGGGTGAGGGGACCATGCATACCAGGATAGGGGGGTGAGAGGACCATGCGTACCAGAAAAGGGGGTTGAGAGGACCATGCATTCCAGAAAGGGGGTGACAGGACCATGCATACCAGGAAAGAGGGGTGAGAGGACCATGCATACCAGGATAGGGGGTGAGCGGACCATGCATACCAGCATAGGGGGTGAGAGGACTATGCATACCAGGATTGGGGGGTGAGGGGACCATACATACCAGAATAGGGATGAGGAGTACCATACATACCAGGATAGGGATGCGGGGTGCCATGCATACCAGGATAGGAGGGTGGCAGCACATACCAGGATGGGAGACCATATACCAATAAAAATGCTCACCACCTGGGCGTAGAACAGGTTCATAGCTAGTGTATGTATATATATATATATATATATATATATACACAAATACAATATTTTGGATTATAAGATGCACCGGACCGTAAGATGCACCCCAAATTTTGGGGAGGAAAATTAGAATTTTTTTTAATAAAATGTTGGTGTTTCTTATACTCTGCTTTGACTGTAGCTTACTGGGGAAAGAGGATACAGTGGAGGCAGGGTTTCTGCTGTAAGAACCTGGTGGTGGTGGCAGGAATGAGGTGATTCTGTAGTCCCCAGGCTGGGAGGAGATAGGTGTTTGGCCATGTGATGCTGACACTTTCCCAAAGTCAACAGCAGTGAAAAGGATGGTAAGTGTGGGGAATCCATTGACATTTTGTGAAAGTGTAGGAGGGGAGGCCTCCGCCGAGTACCCGGGCCGGAACCGAGGGGACCGTCTTCCAGGTTCCTGGGGTATCTGTTTCCAGGGAGCAGAACTAGGGGATAGACTGCTGAGACTGACAGGTCAGTTGGGGGAGGAGTCCAGAGAAGAGGAGCGGAGAGGGCCAGACTGGGTGAGTCAGCAGAACGAGGGACAAGGAGGTGGAGACTTGGGGAAGGCCAGAGAGTGAGAGCCACGAGCAGATACCCGAGAGGAGGACTACGATAGGATGGAGACTCACGGTGGACCGCAGGGAGACGGCGCCGAGCTTACCAACAAAAGAAGACTGCTGCCTCACTCCAGCTCTCAGCTGCCGCCTGCTCGCAGCCGTCCGTGGCCGACGCCGCCTCACTCCAGCTAGCGGCTGCGGCCTTCTCGCTGCTGCCTACAGCCATAGCCACTTCACTTCCGACCACAGCGGTGACTCCTCCTTTGCCGCCCGCAGCTGCCACCACCCCGCTCCAGTCTGCGGTAGAGACTGGGCCTGTGCCCGCTGTGGATCCTCCAGTGCGGCCTCAGACTGCGCCTGTGGCCTATCAACCGCCACTTATCACCGCCGCTGCCAGTCCCTGTCAGGGAGTTGCGGCCTCCACTCTCCCACTCCCAGGCGGTATCCCGCTGCCTCCGCTGGTGGACATCCTGCCAAAGAACTCTCCGTGGGCCTGTTGTGCCCCTGCTCCTCCTGGGAGTCGGAACACCGGAAGACTACGCCAGATCTTCAGTGGCTGGGCCCAGTGGCTGCGACGCAGACACCCCGTGGAACCGAACGCCAAGGGACATCAGGACGGATAAGTGATACATAGTGACTAAGGAGCCGTAGTCGGCCATTCCGCGGCCATATAGTGACCGGTCTTTGCCGGATTAGTTGTGTTCTCCCAATCCTTTTTTATGTGTTTTGGCTCCCTGTGAGGACAACTACTGTTATTCTGTTGGTTGCGTAACAATAGCCCTAACGGCATTTATCTATAAAAGTTAACGTTTAAAGTCATATCTGTCTCACGTCTCGTCACTGCATCCTGCGTACCTGCTATTACCACAAAAGCCTGGGGCCCGCTACAGCCTCGCATCACCGAACACCCACTTTTCCAAGCCCTGCCTTGTGTAGCACAGGCAATCATATGATTGCAGCTTCTAGTCTCTTACGGAGACCATTGAAACCAGTGTAAAGTAAGAAAAAATGTTTTTTAAAATATTAAAAAATAATAAAAGTTTAAACCCCCGCCATTCGCCCCATTCAAAATAAAATAATAAAAAAAAAAAAAAAATAATACACATATCTGGTATGCCGAGTTCAGAATTGCCTGATCTATCAATATATAAAAAGAATTAATCTGATCTGTAAATGATGTAATGGTAAAAAAAGTAAAGACGATAGAATTATGTTTTTTGGTCACAGCAACATTACATTAAAATGCAATAACGATCGATCAAAACATCATATCTACACCAAAATTGTATCAATAAAAAGCTCGGCATTCAAAAAATAAGCTCTCACTCAGCCCTAGATCTCAAAAAATGGTTATGGGTCTCGGAAAATGGCACAATTTCTTTTTTCTAACAAATTCTTTTTTTTCATCACTTAAATAAAAAAGAATCTATACATGTTTGGTATCTACTAACTTGTAATGACCTGGAGAATCATAATGGCAGGTCAGTTTTAGCATTTGGAGAACATGGTAAAAATAAAAACCAAAAAACAACTGTGGAATTTCACTTTTTTGCCATTTCACAGCACTTGGAATTTTTTTTCTCCTTTTCCAGTACACTATATGGTAAAAGCAATGGTGTTGTTCAAAAGTACAACTCATCCCCCAAAACACAAGCCCGCACTTGGCCATATTGATGAAAGGGTCGCAAAAAACAGAAACGCAAAAATGAAACTGGGCTCTGGCATGAAATTGTCAAAGGGAATCTGTCAGCAGGTTTTTGCTACATCATCTGAGAGCAGCATAATGTAAGCAAAGAGAAGCTGAATCTAGCGATGTATCATTTAGTTTACTGGGTACAGCCATTCTGATACAATCAGAGCTTATAGATTTAGAATGAAGCAGAGCTGAGAAATGTAACCCCGCCCACACCACAAGTAACCCCTCCTACACCAGGTTCTCTGTGTACAAAGTCTGACAGTGAGGTGCTTATCACAGGAGGGGGTGTTGTAGTCGGGCATTGTTAATCTCTTAGGCCAGGGTCACACTAGTGTTTGGCATCCGATGCAAGAGCATCGGTTGTGATATGCTAATGACCCTCGGCTCCTGAGCGGGAGCCGAGTGTCATGCTACTGTGCTTCGATCCTCTCGCACAGAGAGAATCGGAGCATATCTGCAGAGGAGGTGGAGAAAGTAATTTCTCCATCTCCTCTGCTGCCGGTGTTGGCGTCTATAGCACCGCACTTGGATGATATCCGAGTGATGTGCACTGTGTCACTCGCACCCATAGACTTATATGCAGGGTCGAACTGGCCCACCGGGAAACCGGAGAATCTTCCGGTGGGCTCGTCCCCTGGCCAGCACCACAACTCCTGCCTCATTCATTTGCCTGCTCTGTCCTGTATTCCGATTGTGTGCACCAAGCGATGAGTGCCTTATTCTATCCCGGTGCCGGCGGGCCGCCTGCACTGTTTAGCCACAAGTGATGTGAAGTGAGTGTTTTCTCATCACCTGCTGCTGCCGACTTCTGTTGATCTCATTGCACTCACTGCTCTCTCAGCTGTGGAGTGCTCCATGAGATCAATAAAAGCCGCAGCAGCAGCAGATGATGAGAAAACACTCGCTTCACATCACTTGTGGCTGAGCAGTGCAGGCAGCAGCTGACACAGAATATAGAATAATGCACTCGAAGCAATGCCAGCTCAATCACAGACTGTGACTCAAGACTGCACACACAGCATGGGAGTGTCTAGAACAGAGTTGATTTTTGGAAGGAATGATGTCACTGGAAGGGGTGGGGCCTCCTTCAGTCCAGTGGAGACCCGATAGCAGGAAGCAGTGATGTGCTGCTAAGGCTCCTGGAGAGGAGGGAAATGGCAGGCTGCATCATGGAGCGGTGTGAGGAGAAGACTGAGGGACTGCACAATAGACCCTTGTACAGATGGGAATGAGGACCTAGAACTCAGTGTGAGTACTCTGAGGATGTATTTTGGAAAGGGTTGATTTAACTTGAGTGGGGCTGCATAGGGAAGATGATGATGAGGTGCTGTGTGGAGAAGGTGGGAGTGAGAAAAAGCCTCTCTGTGCAGTGGTGAGTTCACTACAGTCCACCTGGAGAAATTTTTCAAACTGAACTGCGGTGAACTCTCTGACTCAGTTCTGCACCGTGAGACTTTCTCACTGTGCTAGCTGTGATCTCACCAAGGTTACCTCAGTTCAGCCCGGCTGAGAACACAGCCTCAGTGACCCACGATAAACTTGATGACGTCACCACTGCTCACTGATGCTGCACTTGCAGCATCTCATTCACCAGTGGTTCTCAGCATGGATGGTGGCATCTTGGCACGGTCCATGTTGAAAACTGTTTATCCCCCAGACATGGATTACGGTGTGGGCCATAACGACGGACAAGTATGTTGTATTGTTGTTTTTTATTTTTGTTTTATTACGGGAGACAGTGGCTTTAATGGAATGGGCGATGACATGATTATGGCTTAATTTAGATTCATTAAAGGAGTCTGTGTCATTCTTTCAACTGAAGGACTTTATTCTGGCTGTGTGTTTATTTACAATATAACTATAGAATTAGTAATGGATGAGTGTCTTATAGATGCCCCTCCATTAATAATCCGTGGGTTTGATGTCACCGTACAATACAAAGGTGACATCAACCCCAATAATATGAAACCCACTTGCCACCGCTACAGGGCAAGTGCCAGGCAAAGCAATAGATGCACCTTCTCTGGGCGGCTGTGACTTGCTGTTTTTAGGCTGGGGGGCAATATCAATGGCCCATTACCAGCCTGAAAACACCATCCCCCCAGCTGTCTGCTTTGGCAAGGCTAGTTGTCAACAATGGGGGATCTTGTTGTTTTTTTACAATTATTTATTTGCTAACACTGGCAGCTGAGGGTTGTTGCCCCCAGCTGTCAGATTTGCCAGGCTGGTTATAAAAAACACAGAGGAACCCAAGCCGTTTTTTTTTTCTAATTGTTTATTTAGAGAGCAGGCTGATGAATACTCCAATCAACCGTTACTGCTCTCTTCATTATTAGCAGCAGCAGGCGTAGGCTGATAGGAGCAGTAGTTCCATTAGCCAATGCCAGCGACCAGAGATAAACTTTATACCTATGATCACTGCTGCGGGCTCACTCGGTCATTTTACAGTGTGGGAATAGCAGCTGTCTGACCGGCAGTAATGATTTTACTGCCGATCAGAAGCAGTGTTTGCTGCACTGTCATGCACATGACAGCATGGCAAACACTGGATATTTGGGCCCCCAATTCAAGTGAATGAAGTCCGGGTACTGTTGTGTTTCCCAAAACCAAATTTTTTTTAAACTATTTGGCTTGACCTGAATATACATAGGTCCTCCCATCTCTTATCCTGTGTCTAGCGTGTGGATGGTGTGCATGTGTCCCGTGTCTAGCGTGTGACTGGTGTGCATGTGTCCTGTGTCTAGCGTGTGACTGGTGTGCATGAGTCATTTGTTTAGCGTGTGACTGGTGTGTATATTTTCTTATAGCAATATTTCATTTCCAATTTCTCAAAATTCCATAGGTAGATAATGTAGCACTTGCCTATTTTCTATGGCAGTAATGCAGTTTCAATTTTATAGGTTTACCATTCTAAACAATCCAGAGTGCAGCTTTTATATTTTCTTAGTACTGGTGTGTATGTGTGCAGTGTCTAGCGTGTTACTGGTGTGTATGTGTCATGTGTCTGGTGTGTATGTGGCACATGCTTAAGTAATACAATCTTTCTGTGCTTATAAAATACTAGCTATTAACCCGTTCTATGCTCGGGTGGTGGGCATTTTTATTGGTATATGGTCTCCCTTCCTGGTGTGTGCTGCACCCCTCATCCCTATCCAGGTATGTATGGTACCCCCACCCCCCAATCCTGGTATGCATGGTACCCCCTTATCCATTCATGGTTCCCTCACCCCCCAATTCTGGTATGCATGGCACCCCTCATCCCTATCGTGGTATGCATGGTACCCCTTTCATCCCTGTCGTGGTATGCATGGTGCCCTCACCCCCCAATCCTGGTATGCATGGTCCTCTCACCCCACTATCCTGGTATGCATGGTCCTATCACCCTCCTATCCTGGTATGCATGGTGTCCTCACCCCCAATCCTGGTATGCATGCTCCTCTCACCCCCCAATCCTTGTATGCATGGTCCCCTCACCCACCTATCCTGGTATGCATGGTTCCCTCACCCCACTATCCTGGTATGCATGGTCCTCTCACCACCCCATCCAGGTATGCATGGTCCTATCACCCCCCTATCCTGGTATGCATGGTCCTCTCACCCCCTATCCTGGTATGCATGGTCCTCTCACCCCCCAATCCTGGAATGCATGGTCCTCTCACGTCCCTATCCTGGTATGCATGGTCCCCTCACCCCCCAACCCTGGTATGCATGGTCCCCTCATCCCCCAATCCTGGTATGCATGGTCCTCTCACCCCCCCTATCCTGGTGTGCATGGTCCCCTCACCCACTATACTGGTATGCATGGTCCTCTCACCCCCCTATCCTGGTATGCATGGTCCTCTTACCCCCTATCCTGGTATGCATGGTCCCCTCACCCACTATACTGGTATGCATGGTCCTCTCACCCCCCTATCCTGGTATGCATGGCCCTCTCACCCCCTATCCTGATATGCATGGTCCCCTCACCCCCCAATCCTGGTATGCATGGTCCTCTCCTCCCCCTATCCTGATATGCATGGTCCCCTCATCCCCCTTTCCTGGTATGCATGGTCCCCTCCCCCCCTTTCGTGGTATACACGGTGTTAGGGCTGGCGGAACGCACCAAATAATAAAGATGGTAATAAGGTGTGTTCACAGCCCGAGGTCCACCGTGCAGGGGTGGTAACCTGCTGCTCAGTAATGGCGGATACTATATGGCGGTATACTATAAAGACACACGTGGGTTATCGCCACCCGGTGTGTACGGGGGCGGACTCTGTTGCTTCACAGAGCCGCACTACCGCTGAATATAAACACCAGAGCCTGTTTGTGCTCACAGAGCTTGGCTAAAAGAGCGCACAGTGTACGGCCACAGAACGCTACCCCAAGGACACGGGGTTAGAGTCCCTCTAGGCCCACTGAGCGCGCGGCATCGCTGCCACGAGCGCCGCTAAAGACGCTGGCAGTGGAGTGTGGAGCACATGCACTGAGGCGTGCTGGATCACTGGTGAGGACCAATGTCTGACTCAAACCCTGACCTACCTACACCTAAGCCTGGGTACTAGCAGGCTAGGCTGCACAACACATGCGTACCAAGGGTAGGTGTTTCATAATGAGTCAGTCACCAGATACATTCATACGTGCATACATCTCTCACACCTTATAGTCTGTTAATACAGCCTATCCTAGCGCATGGGTGAGCGGCCATGTGAACCTTTTATAGCCACGGGCGTCCGGGACCTTCCTGGCTTCTCGGATGGGCCAATCCGAACACGAGCAGGACATGAGCACGTGACCCTCGATCTCCAATGGGAGATCACTCTACGGGCATGCTCATTGGCCCAACAAGAGGACTTAGTCCCTGGAGAATCTCGCTGCTGAGCAGCATGCATTGTCATAGCTGTGCCAGAGGTGGCAGCAGCAAGAAAACCCACGGAGTTGGCCTGGGCAGAGCGCCGGGTCCGACGAATCTGCTGAGCAGGCTCCACTGTGGCCGAAGAAGAATAGGAGACCGCTTGGTGCAAGGCTCTGGATTCCTGCTGTGCAGTGGCAGGAACCCGATGCCTAACACATGGTCCCCTCAGCCCCCAATCCTCATATGAATGGTCCCCCTCACACCTATTAAACTGCACACATTAAAAAAAACATTTATACTCACCTGTGTCCAGCGCTGTCCTGTTCTGGGTGTGTTGTGGTGCTCGACTTGGCGCCTGCGCAGTCCTCGCTTTCTGCCACCATGTTGTTGAAGACACACTGCAGTGTGTGCTCAACAAAATGGCGGTGGTAAGCGCGGACTGCGCAGGCGCCGATTCTGGCACTACAACAAGCCCACTCCAGACACCTAAAGACGCAAGACCCCACCTGTAACAGCCTCACCGTGTTCGGTAAGGTGTTGCGGAGATCGCGGTATGCGTTCAGTGCTTACGCATTACCGCGATCTCCTTGGGCAATGCGTCACTTTGGGTCCAGAGTGCGCAAGCGCGTCGCATTTGCACAGTCTATAGAGGCTTCAGACAGAGTGACGCTTAGCCCATTATATTATAGATAATTGTTCTCGGCAGCACTTGACTTGTTTACACAAAATTATCTGGAGGGTTTTAAATCGAGCATAAAAATCATTGCACCCAACAAATGAGCATTTTGCTGGCTTGTCAGGTGATTGTTTGGACAGGTATATAGTTGGAAAAAAATCCCTGAGATTATCAGCTTGACAAGATGGAAGCTAAGGGAAGACTCTGCAGCTAGTACCCCTTAGGCATGGTGGGCCCCAAGAATGATTTTCTCTGGGGGGCCCAAACTACTCCAGTCCGACGCTGCTTATATGGGTGCGGGGGGCCGAGACTCAGCTGAGTCTCCATGCCAAGCGCAGCATGCTGCAATTGTTCTCACATGCCGATCGGCAAGTGAAAATAATCGCAGATGTGAGCTGCCCCATAGATTAATAGAGCATCCACCAGGGCCGTGGGGATACTTGGTACCGGGCCAGTTCTTAAAGGGATGTGTCACGACAGCAGTGACCTGGTCTGTAACCCTGGGCATCCAATGAAAAATGATGATTAAAGGGGGAATAAAGACATTATTTGTGATGCCACCTGTGGTACTTGACTAAGGATGGCCGACGCTTCTTAAAGAGACTGCTGGGGCTGATGATGATGCAGCAGAGTTGATACAGCTCTCCACAGGTAGAGCTTAGCCCCAGGGCAGTTATATTGTTAAAGCTGGTGATGATGGATTTAGTTCAGGGTGGATGGCGCAGTAAATAACTCTGAGGACACAACAGGGTGCACTTTCCACACTTTTACTCACGGTTTGAAGTGCAGGCCGGAGCACTGGTTACAGATGACAATGAAGGTCTGAGGAGCCTGGAAGCAACTTAGCATCCACTAAGCCAGATGGATTTCGAGGCCTCCTTACTGTGCTGTCCTCTGAGGTCCTCGCTGCCTAAAGCTATGCTCAGTCCTCTGTTCCTTATTGTTCTGAAGTACTTGCCCATATGGCAGGCAGCTTGAGCATATTGCAGGTGTCACTCCTTTATGGCTGCTCCGGGCTCTGGTCTGCTGCTGTGCCTACGGGTGTTTGCTGAGCCAGGAGACCTGAAATACCCTGCCCTCCGGATTTAGCTGCTGGGACTATTGCACCCGTCAGCCTCGAACTCCGGAATCCAGCTTCTAGCACTGTACTCTGGGGTGAGCTTGGTCACAGCTCCACTCCCCAGATTCTCTTTCACCTCTCCTCCCTCCTCTCTTCACTCAGACTCTGTCTCTGTCAGTCCCAGACACTGACTGACTGACCCCTCCTCCAGGCCAGAACTAATAGAGAAGCTTCCCTAAAACCGGGTTTAGAGATCTCCCTTCTGGTCTGGAGTCAGGAAAAGAGTTTGATGTAAGTGTTATCTGGCCAGGGAACCCCTCCTTGCTTCCAGGCATGTCATCACCCCCCTGTGAGGAAGGCAATGCCACTGTGGCAACCGGACTCCTGGGGTGCCACCCTAACACTGGGCCGAGTGCTATGCAATGTTTTTTCACTTTACATTCGGCCGTATTCAACAGTAGTGTGACCGCGGCCTTAGTGATAAATTCTTAACAAGTAACACATCTCTGAATTCTGTGTTTCATCCACTATATCCTGCTGTGTTCAGGTACGTAGCAAAAATCTGCTGACAGATTCCCTTCAAGAGGAGGCAGGGAGAGGAGGGAAAGTGCTCAGCTCTGGATACACTGAATTTATAAGCATTTGTACGCGGTGTATTCTTTTCTCACTCCTAGAAGTCAAAGGACTCAATATTTTCACTCTTAGGGGTATAAGCCTGTAGCTATAATATACATCCCATACATGGGACAGAAAATCAAGCCCTGCACTCATGTTTTCCAAACCATGCCATAGAGACATTTCCCTAATTTCAGAGGTGAAATAATATGTGCACCTGTTCTTAAACTGTCTAAAATCAGGGATGATATGACAGACAGACATTCACAGACAGAATAAAGACAAAAGACACGAGCCATCTCGGAGAGTCAGAGCTTTGAAGTCAGTTTTATGCAAAAATTAAATTGGCTACTACTAGAATTGTTGACAAGATAAATTGATGTCGGCAAACCCAGGTTGTCACATTATGTGGTCAAATGCTATTAATCTTTATTGCCGCAATATAATGTCTGCACATTTTAAAAGTCAGTCTCCATGTTATATAATTAGATTAATTGCCACACTTAATGTAGCTGCAGATTAATGGGAAGTCTACCATCTCCTCCGTGTCATAAATATGGGGAAATAAATATGGTCTCCTCCCTATGCACTCTGTGATTCTGCTTCTAGGTCAAGTGGATAACAGCAATCCTTTCATCTTTGCTGTCAGAATGCCACTTACCAGCTAAAACAGGAACACTGCATGCATAATAAATCTCACTAAGACAAATGATCATGAGAGGTTGTCACTGGGTTATTGTTGCTGTTGGTAGAGGGAGGTGGGCGCTATTATCACTGCGCCACAATGCTTGACTAATTAATTGGTGAAAAATAAAATGGATGGCAGGCTTTTGAGTGCTTGACAAAGTCTCTATGTGCTAACTGGCACCTGAGCAGGCACAGGTGATTTTATCCATGACGGGCAGACAGGGACAGAGAGCTGAGACAGGTATTAGAAGATAATGCCCTCACAATCAATATAATCCACTGCTGACATTTCTCTCAATAACACAATGTTCCTTTCAGAAAAACTGCTAACATACCTCAAGCTTGAGGCAACGGGCTTTTCTTTTCTGTATCTGTCCACTTGTTCTACAGAAAGCCTTGCTCCTTGGAAGCTTGTTGCTTTAGAAATAAATGTATACACTTCCTTTCAGTCACTGATGTTCTAAACATATCTTTAGTACCAGACATGGCCTCATTCTATGGAACAACATTCTTCAGCATGTAAAAAACTGTAGAATGATAGATTTTGTACTCTTAGAACTATTTTTCACATGTTATTGCATCATACATTGTGATTTTAGGAAATCTGCTTGGAACTAGATATTTGGGTAAATCTTCCTGTTTATTGTGCAAGTAGCTGTTGTTTTTTTTTCCGTAGATTTCATGTGTTGCCTGTGTCGTTCCATCTTCACATAAGTCTTGCACATTTTTCATGTGTGTAATGTGAAAGAGATGTAGGCAAATTACAGTTTGGTGTGTTCCAGATGGCCATATTGAAACTCCGAAGCCAAGACTTCTCTCATGTTGCGTCAGTTTTCTGGAATGCACTACGCCAGATGATCCAACTGTATGTGTGTATCTATTTATGCAGCATAATCACATGTTTATTGTGCCAATAATACATTTTCTTGATGTTATCCAGCTAGTGAAGATGGCGGCGCCATCTTATTGGAGAAGAAGAAAAAATCCTCCTCCAAGATGGCGCCACCCGCGCCTGTGCGGTAGCACCTTTTGGTATCTATAGCTGTGAACTGAGAGCTGCAACTGCACAGGTGCAGGGGGCGCCATCTTGAAGGATACATTTTTTTTCTTCTCCAGCAAGATGGCGTCATCGGTGCATGCGCAGTAGCAGCTAATGGATCACTGTTATAGATACCAATAGCTGCTACTGCGCAGGCGCGGCAGGTGCCATTTTCAAAGTGATTTTTTTCCCCCAGCTGGATAACATCAAGAAAATGTATTACTGGCACACTAAACCTGCGATTATGCTGCAGAGCAGGTGACATGGCTGGCACCTGCCTGCAGAAGCATTTTTTGTCTCTTTTTTCAGTATGTTAGGTATTCATTATGCAAACTAGGGGGCAGGTCAGTGAGGGATCAGTGACCTGTCAGCAGTCTACATTATGAACACCTAATCAGAGCACCACATACACCAACCCTACCTTAGGGCACGAGAATCTCATTAACACAAAATGAAAATAAAGATTAAAGAACAATCATAACACGGATTTCATCAACCAAGGTATCATTTCATTCAGTATAGCAGCACCGACCTGACACTGTCTGTAGGTTACTGTTCCCAATCCTGCTGACATGTTCCCTTTAAGTAAGTTGAAGATTAAATGATATCTAAAAAAGGCTAAAGTTAAATATGATGTATTTCCTTTGTATTTTACGCAAAATGTATATATATTTTCATCTTTTACCTTTTAAAAATCAAATTAAGGAAATTGGACTGATGCAAAAGCTTGGGCACCCTGCATGTTTAGTATCTAGTAGCACTCCCTTTTGCAAGTACCACAGCTTGTAAATGTTTTTTGTAGCCAGCCAAGAGTTTTTCAATTCTTGTTTGAGAGATTTTCATCCATTCTTCCTTTGAAAATACTTCCAGTTCTATTAGATGCCTGCCCGGGTCATCTTGTGTGCAATGCTCTTTTGCGGTCTAGCCAAAGATTTTCAATGATTTCAGGTCAAGGGACTGTGAAGGCCATTGTAAAACCTTCAGCTTGCGCCTTTTGAGGTAGTCTATTGTGGATTTTGATTTGTGTTTAGGATTATTATCCATTTGTAGAAGCCATCCTTTTTTCCACGTCAGCCTTTTTACTGGTGGTGTTGTGTTTGCATCAATACTTTGTTGAAATTTCATTGAATCTATTCTTCCCTCTACCAGTACCAGTACCACAATATAATTTATTATTGTACATCCCTCTACCAGTGAAATGTTATTGAGCCATTGGTTGCATCACAAACCCAAGGCATGATTGATCCATCCCCATGCTTATTGGTTGGAGATATGTTCTTTTCCTGAAATTCTGGGCCCTTTTTTATCCACACATACCTTTGATTACTGTGGCCAAAGAGTTCCAGTTTTACTTCATCAGTCCACCAGACTTATTCAAAAATATATCAGGCTTGTTTAGATGTTCTTTTGAATACTTCTTACACAGAAGTTTATGGAGGATGCAGGAGAGGTTTTCTTCTGATGACTCTTCCATGAAGGCCATATTTGTGCAGATGTCTCTAAACAGTAGAAAAATGTACTACAACTCCAGACTCTTCTAAATCTTCCTGAAGGTCTTTTGCTGTCAAGAGTTGGGCCTGATTTGGCTCTCTAGCAATCATAAAAAAATTGTCTGGCTTGATCTTCCAGACCTTATTTTGACCTCCACTTTTCCTGTTACCTACCATTTCTAAATTACATTTCGAAAGGGCAACTTGAAAATTCTTTACTGTCTTCTTATAGCCTTCTCAAGCTATGTTAGCCTCCACCATTTAACTTTTTAGAGTGCTAGTCAGCTGCTTAGAAGAACTCATGGCTGCTGTTTATTGGCACAAGGCTAGAAGAGGCTGGGTTTTTATAAAGCTGGGAAATTTTCATCACCTGGCCTTTCCTAACAATGATAGTGAACAAGCCATAACCTTAACAGGCTAATTAAGCTCTGAAACTTTGGTCAAAGTTACCTGAGCACACCCTTCTCCAAGGGTGCCCAAACTTTTGCATTGGCCCATTAGCAAGGAAATTTGTCATCTTTAACTTTAGCCCTTTCAGAGATCATTGAATCTTCAACTTGCTTAAGTGTTCACAATAGCAATAATTTTGACCAGGGGTGTCCAAACTTTTACATGCCACTGTAGAAGCACAAGCCACTAATAAAAGCAATATTATTGTTTGGGGGTACTGTGAGAATGACATTTTCTCTTTGAAACACAAAAGATGGCCCTATAACCATCTAGTGCAGATTATTCAGACCTATCTGGCACTAATATTTTATGAGGTGCCATTCATCTCTATTGTTTTTAGGGATGTTGTCTATGTGGCAACATTTTGTGGGGTAATTATAGTGATGACAGCATTTCTATAGAAAACTAATTTGGAGCACTATGTCACATTACAGCTGTAGTAGTCGTGGGACGTGATACAGCAACAAAAAAGGAAGCACACTGTAGCGCCATAGCATGCAAACATAAAATATGAAAAATGAATTGCATTACTGCATTAGAAATATGAAAAATTGAGAAAGCTTAGCACATAAAATGGCCAATTTATGTGTACCTGGAAGCCACGGTAAGGCATTTCTTGTATTCCAGGACCCTGATCTAATGCCAATCCTCACTTAGACTAAAGTCTTCATCTGTATGGGAACCTATGTAAATCCTCTCCTTAGACTGAAATCTATATCTATATAGAGATATAGATTTCAATCTAAGGAGAGGCATTAGGTTAGGGTTCTGGAATACGAGAAACGCCTTACCGTGGCTTCCAGGTACACATAAATTGGCCATTTAATGTGCTAAGCTTTCTCATATTTCTAATGCAGTAATGCAATTCATTTTTCATATTTCTTGTTTGCATGCTATGGCGCTGCAGTGTGCTTCCTTTTTTTTTTTTAATGTATATGAGTTAGTGACTCTAGGTTAAGCACCTGTTCACACTTAGTTTATTCTTGGATGTGACGGTCAGTTTTTTGAAATTTGTGATACAGCAACAGGCACAGAATTTGGTGAGGTAGCAAAAAGAACACCTGTCAGCAACTATACTGTAATCTTCATGTTATCTATCACTCCACTATATGGTATCTGTATGGTGGTAATATTGGTCTTTGTATAGTAGTTTCATTTGTTGAGGTGCTTATAACCACAATAATTAGGATGCGCCTTTGCAGCTGTAATTATGGGTTATATAGGTTGCTGAAACGCTAGACACTCCTCTGTTGTGGTATGATTTAGAAACTTTCTTTAATTGCATATTTTGTATTACTTTTATGCTCCAATTATACAGCTATAATCTGTGGGTCCTGTATTTTTTATGCTTTATTGCTCAGAAGATTAAAGAGAATCAACCTCCCCTTAGTATTACGCGTTAACCCATTAAATCCCCAATAAAACCATTAAAAAACTTATTCACAATTCATTGTACATATTGCAGATTACAACATTCAACCACATCAATAGTCCATAAAAAAACAATAATAAACCCTGTCCATCCCCCTTTTAAAAAAAAAAACACTTCTCAAAAAAAAAATAAAAAAATAAAAAAAAATGTTTCCCTTTTTTCTTTTTCCTTTTCCTTCCCCCTTCCTTCCTTCTCTCCCCTCTCCTTTCTTTCCTCTTCCTTTCCCTTCCTCTCTTCTATTATTGGTTTCTCTTTTTATGTGTAAATTGTAAATTTTTAATTTTTAAATTTTTTTTAAAGGGAACAATAGAGGAAGGGAAAGGGAGAGGAAAGAAAGAAGAGGGGAGAGAAGGAAGGAAGGGGGAAGGAAAAGGAAAAAGAAAAAAGGGAAAAAAACATTTTTTTTAATTTATTTATTTTTTTTTAATTTTTTGAGAAGTGTTTTTTTTTTTAAAAGGGGGGATGGACAGGGTTTATTATTACTTTTTTTATGGACTATTGATGTGGTTGAATGTTGTAATCTGCAATATGTACAATGAATTGTGAATAAGTTTTTTAATGGTTTTATTGGGGATGTAATGGGTTAACGCGTAATACTAAGGGGAGGTTGCATAGGATTGTGGGTTGTTCCAATTGGGGCTACCTTTAAAGGCTGTAACAATGGATACTTCCTTCATTCCACCTGAGAAAGACGGCTGTGACCGTGGAAACGCGTTGTGGGTATTGGAGGAAGATTAAAAGCTGAGTTTTAAACTTTTTTATTGGTCTTGGCCTCTCCTTTAGCGCTCCTATAGACCGCTTTTTTTGCAGCACTTTACATGCGAGAATAGGCATAGACTTGTCAATCCAGGGCAGTGGGCGGGGAGAAGCATCCGAGGACCCTCTTGTCCAAGTAGTCTACTGAGTGGCTCAATCCCCAGTGGCTTTTAAAGTATGTTCTTCTCTGAAACACTGGAGCGTTTCAGAGTCAAATATACCTGCCGGAGTTCATACAGCCAGTGTCTGATACATTCTGACACCTGCCCAGGTGTCAGGTTCTCTTTAAGCAAATCTTGATTTGATCCTGTTAAGACTCACAGATTGATCACATGCAAGTATGTTGTGACTATGGAAAAGCTGAAAAACCAACTGGCCAATGATATTACTGCAAATCAGCATGATTTCAAACTTATTGTTAATAGCTGATGCATTTACATATGGCCACATGGCCTTGTGAGTAATCACCAGTTTTATCTGCTAAATTGCGGTGATTTGTAGTAAAACTGCATATTGGTGCTATTTTTTCACCACATATTGACTTATAATTAAAGGGAACCTGTCACCCAAAAAACGCTATTAACCTGCAAATGTGGGGTTAATCTCTTGTTTAATAGTGTTGTGAACCTGCCCTGTGCCCGCACTTAGACAGAAGCTGTTGGGAGTAAATTAACGGTATTCCCTTCAGCAGCGTCCCGGTTTGAGTCATGAGTACAGCGCTGGCAAGGGTTCAGTCACCGATCTGTGTATAGAGAGCGGTAACTGTAACCACGCCCCCGGCAATGACTGACAGCCGGTTCAGCATTAGCACCGACTGCCAGTCAGTGCAAGGGTCGTGGTTACAGCTGCCGCTCTCTATACATAGAGGGGTGACGTAACCCGCACTGGCATCACCTCGTGACTGAAACATTGCCAGGGGGAAAAAGGTTAATTTTCTCACTGCAGCGTGGGTCTAAGTGCGAGCCCTAGGCACGTTCACAACGCTATTAACCTGCTGTTTAGCCCTATATTGGCAGGTTCGTAGCGTTTTGTCAGGTGACAGGTTCCCTTTAAAGCTTATTGTATTTTTGTCTGCTTAGATACCTAAGGGAAAGCACTCCTATTCTGTAGCAAAAGCCTCATAACAGGCCACACGTAGAGATGCAAAAGTCCTTCTTTTAAAATTTACTATTATTCTAATGGAGAAAACTGGAAAGGAGAAAAACATCTACAAAATCATGATAATACAATTTTTCTCAGAGCACCCAGGGGCACGTCTATAGAAATATAAATGTAACGTATATATAGAAAATACACTTAACTGTATCTACATTTTCTTACAACAGTAGTTCCTGCGGCAGCATGTTCCACAGTTGTACAATTCTCACAGTCGGAAACATTTATATAGTACAGAATAAATCTGAATTCTTCCAGACTCAAAGGGGATCTCTAATCCTCTGTGAGTACCGTAAACCTTTCAAATCACCACAAAGGGGTTAGTACTGCCTGTTAATACATTTACTTACTATGATCACATGACGTTGGTATTGTCAAGTTGCTCCTAGAAGGGGAGACGGAACCCTCCCAATCCCCCGCACCCCCCACTTGTATTAAACCCCATGCGCCACATAATAACACCAGAGACCAAACGTTTCTTTTGGAATTTGCATGGCCACAGCAGCCTTTTATTAAAACAACAAACAACAATAATAAAGTATTATGAATAACATAAATACAGCAGCTTGAACCCAGAGGAGCAGTCCTTGAAGCCACAAGATCTAGGTGAATTGACCCCAAAATGCTGTGGACAAAAACCCAACATATTACTCCCAGCCGTTAGCCCACAGGCTCAGGAGCACCAACACACCGATACATATGTCCACTAGGCAACTAGGGGATCTGCACTCTTAACGGTAACTCCCCGTCCACCTTTCACCAGATCACCACCACCACACCTATAAACGGAGCAGACCCTATACAGTGAGTCTCCAAAACCAATTTCCAAATGACTCCAAGGACCCCCCCCCGAACCGCCATGACCCAAATAACACCAGCGTTACTATCTACCAGCTAAAAGGGAGGGAGGGTGGGACAAGCTTTCAGTTAGGGAGAGCGGGAACAGAGAGGGAGGAAGGCCCATCGCTCCCCATTATATATGAGCAACGCCCCTTCCCCCAGAAATACACTCCCCCCACCCTCACCTTCCAACCCCCCATCATGATGGCCTCCGCCCACGCCTCTTCTGCGAGGGAGGGGGAGGCTCGCTCTGGCCATTGCTTGACATTGGTATTGTCAAGTTGCTCCTAGAAGGGGAGACGGAACCTTCCCAATCCCCCTCACCCCCCACTTGTATTAAACCCCATGCGCCGCATAATAACACCAGAAACCAAAAGTTTATTTTGGAATTTGCATGGCCACAGCAGCCTTTTATTAAAACAACAAACAACAATAATAAAGTATTATGAATAACATATCAATTCAAATAAAGCCCACATGAACGGCACCAAGGCTCTAATCCACCAGCAACAAGTCGAGGATCAATCACAGGCACACAGTGTGTAAAACACTGCTGGGAATAACGGTGCTCAGCATCAGAAAAAACATGCTAAATTTGTAAAAGAAGGAAAAAGATGCGGCACTCACCCAGATTTGCAGTGCAGTGTTTCTTTATTCAACCATTAAAGGTCACACAATAAATGATGGGCAGATAACTTGAGGCATGAGGGGAAAAAAGATGAACTTTTTTCCCCGCATGCCTCATGTTATCTGCCCGTCCTTTATTGTGTGACCTTTAATGGTTGAATAAAGAAACACTGCACTGCAAATCTGGGTGAGTGCCGCATCTTTTATGAATAACATAAATACAGTAACTTGAACCTGGAGGAGGAGTCCTTGAAGCCACAAGATCTAGGTGAATTGACCCCAAAATGCTGTGGACAAAAACCCAACATATTACTCCCAGCCGTTACCCCACAGGCTCAGGAGCACCAACACACTGAAACATATGTCCACTAGGCAACTAGGGGATCCGCACTCTTAACGGAAACTCCCCATCCACCTTTCACCAGATCACCACCACCATACCTATAAACGGAGGAGACCCTATACAGTGAGATTCCAAAACCAATTTCCAAATGACTCCAAGGACTCCCCCCCCCGAACCGCCACAACGAGGGACCTTGAACACCTCAAGGGCCCGAGACCCCCCGAACATGCCATGCTATGGCCCGCTCAATGCCTTCCTGAAGACCGAGAGTCCAAATGTCGGAACCAACCCTGTTCAAATGAACCCCATCCGCCAGCCAAAAATCACCTTCACCCTTTTCCAGATCAAAATGGCGCACAGCCACACCCTGTTCCTAACCACAAAAGAAGACACGGCCCTGTTAACTTTAATCCTGGCCTTGTTGACCTTCACCAGGGACCTCATGGAATGCCACGGCTTGCGAGGAACAATTTCGGACCACACAATGGTGACCCCCGATACAACAACCACAACCGCAAGCAATCCTGCTTGATGTCCTTTATAAGTTCCCGAAACGGTCTGACCGCCAAATCGTTACCCCCAACATGAAGAACCAGAATGTTCGGCGCGCGGTCCAACTGTGCACACACATGAATTTCCTGTAATACCCTTCGCCACTCCATTCCCCTAAAACCGAGCCACCGCACCACCGCCATGTTCCTGGGGAAGCCCAGTTGTCTGCCTTCGTTCCTGACATCGGCTCGCAATGCTCCCCAATGAACGAAGGAGTGCCCGAAAATCCAAACCAGCAAAGGTTCGACACCTGCAACAAAAAAGGGGGAGTGCTAACATCAAAATAAACCACCAATGTAAACAAAACGTAACACTCCTTATCCACCAAATATGCTCCAACCCGAAAACAACCCCAAAATTAAGGCCTCACGTAACTCCAATATCGATTAGACTTCCAACCACCAATGTGCATAATAGAAGCCAGACCCAAACCCCCCGCTGCCGCTTCCGCCGCTGCCCCTATCCTGAAAGAATGAGGAGCGAATCGAGAGTCGTCGGGGCCCAGCAACCGAATGGACTTCTTAAAAACGGCACCGAACTGATACCGGGACAAACTACCGCCGTCAACATGACACAACAGGGACCCAGTCAAGCTGGGACGAAAGTCCCAAAAATTCTGTAGGCACTGAGAAGGGCACATTGAAGAACAAGGAACTCTGCCCAACACCATACGGCGGCCTCTTCCCGACTGATCCGTCTTGGAACGTCGCAACCAAAATTCGACACCGCACAAAGTCAATACAACGTCCCTGGCCAATAACCCACCCACCAATATTTTGCAGGAAGAAACAAGCACACCAACCCGTAAAGCCCCAAAAAATGCGAACGAGAAAGCTATACGAAACAACGAGACCTCGTAACGCGTAGAACACACAGACTCCAGAGTGAGGCCCAACTGCTCCAATAAATGGAAGGATACCGGCCTCCTCAAATCCCCCTTGCTTTGGCACTGATGAAAACCCTTCGCCGCTTGTTTGACTAAAAACGTCTTTGTCGAGTCCCGACTGCCGCTTAAGCGAAAGCTAAAGGACAATCCAGCCAACACACGTGAAACTTTTGCACATGACCTGCCCTCGATGGAGCCACGCTCCAACCAAGCCAGCAACATCCCTTCATGATCCTGCCTGAAACCCTTGACCGGGCCAGCTGTAACAAGTTCCTCCCACATCCGCCATACTGCCCGTTAGGTCTCCCAAGTTTTAGGTGCCAAGGAAGATTCAATCAGCGACTCTGCGGCCCGTAAGCCAAGATCCACAGATCCTCCGGACAAGCTAAACCCTCGACCTCTGCTTCTGGCGCCAAAGAGCGGAAACAATCGCACTGCAAACGAAAGAGAGTCAGCTATGTCATTCTTGACTCTGGGAACATGAGACGCGGTCACATGCGCATTCAAAGACAAGCCAAGCAAAACCAACTGTTGCAACACTCGAACGACTGGAGGGGACGACGCGGTAAGACCGTTAATCGCACACACCACGCCCATGTTGTCACAATTGAAATGCACACGCCGATCTCGAAACTCCGGCCCCCACAAATGCACAGCCACAAGGATCGGAAAAATCTCCAATAATGTAATGTTACGCACGAAACTGAATGCAATCCACTCATCGGGCCACCGAGACGCGCACCACTGTCCTCTGAAGTAAGCTCCAAAGCCAATACCGCTGGCAGCATCCATGAACAACTCTAAGACATCGTTGCCAACAACTTCAGAAATCACCAAAGAGCAGCCATTGTACCTGTCCAAAAAAGACTCCCAAACCACCAAATCCGCCCTGAGATCCGACGACAATCTGATGAAATGATGGGGGGCTTGAATCCCTGCAGTAGCGCTCGCCAGCCTACGTGAAAAAACTCACCCCATCGGCATCACACGACACGCAAATTTCAACTTCCCCAACACCGACTGGAGGTCACGCAGCGATATTTTCTTCAAACGATGCGCCTGAACCACCTCCGCCCGCAAATCCACTAACTTGTCCTCAGGCAGCCTGAACTCCCACGCGACACTGTCAATGACAATCCCCAGAAAGCGCAGGCACGTAGTTGGGCCCTCCGTTTTACCGGGCACCAGCGGGACGCCAAATAGCTCAGCAACCCATTCAATAGCCTTGAGAATTCTCTGACAACGCAACGAATCTGCGGGACCGACGCATAAAAAATCATCCAAATAATGGATGACTGAGTCAAAACTGGAAACATCTCGCACGACCCACTCCAAGAAGGAACTAATTGCTTCAAAATACGCACAGGACAATGAACAACCCATGGGTAGACACCTGTCCACGAAAAACTTGCCGTCCCAAAAACAACCCAGCAGCCTCATGTTGTCTGGATGAACCGGTAACAGGCGAAACGCGGCTTCAATGTCAGTCTTGGCCAGGAGTGCACCCCGACCACAGCTCCGCACCCACTGTGCGGCCTCATCATACGAGGAGTAGACCACCGAACATATTTCCGGATCAATCCCATCATTGACCGACCTCCCCCAAGGAAAAGACAAGTGCTGAATAAGCCGAAACTTACTTGGCTCCTTTTTTCGGAACCACACCCAAAGGGGAAACCACCAAATCTGGAAACGGTGGAGACGCGAAAGGGCCCACCATGCGGCCCAAAGAGACTTCTTTCTCAATTTTCTCCGAAACAACTGAGGCATGAAGCAGCGCAGAACGCAAATTTTTTAAAACAAGCGTAATAACGAAAGGGGGGTGAGGAATAACAAAACCGTCCTTGAAACCCGCGTACAATGCCACTTTCTCTCTGTCCGTATATCTATTTAGAAAAGGGACCATCCTTTCCAGATTCACTGGAGTCTCCCCCTTGTGAAGTACCGCCCCCAGCTTTAGACTTCCCTTTTTTGAAACACTTAGACGCTCCGTGTGAAGTACTGTTGCAGGTGGAGCAGAGATGTTTGAATTTGCAATTCGCCCCTAACTTGCACTGCTCGTCGTTAAACTGCCAGCAAACTCCCAACTTGTGGTTTCCTGACTGCCCCTGCCCGCTTCCACTTGTGGTGCTGGCATTTCCGCTGCTGGTGCCGCCAGCCCCCCCATGAAAGGAGCTCCCAAACTTGTTTTGCGCTATGATGCGCATCCACAACCCAATATCCTTCTGGTCCCACCGAATGGCTGGCCGAACGGCCTTCCTCTGTCAGAATTGCTCATCATACCGCAGCCAATCCTGAGCCCCATACACCCTATAAGCTTCCCCTATCGCACCCAGGTAACAAAACAATGCCAAGCAATTATCCGGGGCCCTTTCACCAATGACGCTTGCCAAAATGGCAAACGCCTGCTGCCAATTCACGAACGTCTGAGGGATGAGTCGCCACCTACACTTTTCCTCTTCCTCCTTCTTGCTATCCTCCTTCTTACTCTTATCGAAATTAAATTTCTTGAGAGGCAACAACGAGAAAATTTCCATGTATTCATCCTTCCAAATACGCTCCTTTACTTCTTTTTTTTAAATGAGCCCCCAGAGGGCCATCAAAACATACGTATACCTCCCCATGAGCCCTGTCATCTAGGTGCACGCGACACTCTTTTTCTTTATCAGTTTGCACCGACACTGACACCGGGTCTCGAGCACGCCCGATCGGCTCTGACCCTCTCGGCCAAGCCTGCCCCCCGGCCTGTGACCCCACCCAAGCCGCCAATGGAGGTGGCGCAACGAAACCTCGTTCCAAACGTGACAGTAAATTGAGCACATCTGCTAACATGTCCCCCACGCCCCCCCCACACCAGTAAAATCCGCCGAGGAGCCCACACCCACCATAGAAGAAGACAAAAATGGCTGACAAACAGTAGACACAGAGCCATACTCACCGGGCTGTGAGGGGGCTGTGGGCCCTCCAGCTGAACATCCAGGACCCACGGATGAGATTTCGCCTGCTCTGCTAGCGATGCTGACCCCGCTGGACTGCCGTTGACGTCCAGGACTCCCCCCGAGGGAACCGGGGTACAGGGCCCGAAACCAAGGGGGATACCGCTTGCTGATCCCCGGGTAACCATGCCGCCTGGGTCGCCGCGTTGAGGGTCCTGGATCCCACGCCTTCCATCCGCGCTGGACCTGCCATGGCCCCCGGGGATGAAACTTGTGCCCCCGCCGTCTGTGGGGGTGGAAGGCACATGCCCTGCAGCGCTGCAGGCCGCTGGATCCCTGCTGCAGGACCTCCTTTCAGTTTGCCTGGTGTAAGAGGCAGACCACGTGGCGGGCACCCCCCCGCTGCAGCCCCCCGACACTCCCGATGCCCCCCTCCCGGTGAGGGGTGAAGAGCTGGGCCCTGCCACCTGGCAGGCCGCCGCTCTGGAGCTGACCGACTGCAGCCTGGAGCGAGAAGCAGGCTGTGCGGCGGGAGAGCCACCCACACAGCCCCCGATGCCTCTGGAGAGCTGCGCCGCCCGGCGCGTGTCAGCCCCGCCCCCTGCACAGAGCGAGACATCGGGCCGGACACCGCCGCAGGGCCTCGCCGGACTTGCGGGTTCCTCCCAAGCTGGGGCCCGCTGTTGCGGGGAGCACGCGGCGCCCGGCTTGGAGGGTCCCGGGAGGGGCTCCTGCGCTGACGCGAGGCCCGGGGAGCCGAATCAGGGGAGAGCCATTCCGGAAGCCTCACCCTTCGTGGAAGCTGCTCCCTCGTCGCCGGCTGAGCCGCCTGCCCTGATGTCCCAGGCACGATGGACGCCAATTGTGCCTCTAGCCAGCCCAGCGGCTGCAACAAGGATGCCTCCCGCAGGCACTCCAGGGCCCGGTCGACAGCCGACATGATGGTGACAAGCTTTCAGGTAGGGAAAACGGGAACAGAGAGGGAGGAAGGCCCACCACTCCCCTTTATATATGGGCAATGCCCCTTCCCCCAGAAATACACTCCCCCCACCCTCACCTTCCAACCCCCCCGTCATGTTGGCCTCCGCCCATGCCTCTTCTGCGAGGGAGGGGGAGGCTCGCTCCGGCCATTGCTTTCCCCTTAGTTTTCTCTTCTTCAGCATCATAGGTTTTTCTACTCTAAAGATTCATGCATCACAGATAAACTTGTATGATTTCAGGAAAAAATAAGTGAATGCTTTGGAATCTAATATATAAAGCTCAAAGTGTGTATGTATGTGTGTATGTATGTATATGTGTGTGTGTGTGTGTGTGTGTGTGTATGTGTGTATGTCCGGGATAGGCATCCGCACCGTCGCAGCTACAGCCACAAAATTTGGCACAGTCACACGTCTGGACCCCGAGAGCGTCCTAAGCTATGTTGTGAGGCGAAATTTTAACCCCGCGCGTTCCAATTCACCAAACAATTTTGCCCCTATCTACATACTGTGGGGAAAAGTGTGTGCGTGTCAAGCCCCGCCCCTCATTATGATGTCACAATGCCCCTATTTGCATACTGGGGAAGCAGTGTGTGCACGTCAAGCCCCGCCCCTCATTATGATGACACAACGGTTGCCATGGCGACGCTGATGTCATCAAAGGTTGCAAGCCCCACCGCCGCTCATTACGATGTCATAATGGTTGACTATGGATTGGAGGATGTGTGATGAGTATATGGGCACCGGACTATGGGATGGAGGATATGTATTACGGGTATATGGGCACGGGACTATGGGATGGCGGATATGTATGATGGGTATATGGGCACGGGACTATGGAATGGCGGATATGTATATGGGCACGGGACTATGGGATGGAGGATGTGTGATGGGTATATGAGCACTCGACTATGGGATGGAGGATATGTATGATGGGTATATGGGCACGGGCCTATGGGATGGAGGATATGTATGATGGGTATATGGGCATGGGACTATGGGATGGAGGATATGTATTACGGGTATATGGGCACGGGACTATGGGATGGCGGATATGTATGATGGGTATATGGGCACGGGACTATGGAATGGCGGATATGTATATGGGCACGGGACTATGGGATGGAGGATGTGTGATGGGTATATGAGCACTCGACTATGGGATGGAGGATATGTATGATGGGTATATGGGCACGGGCCTATGGGATGGAGGATATGTATGATGGGTATATGGGCATGGGACTATGGGATGGTGGATATGTATGACGGATATATGGGCACGGGACTATGGGATGGAGGATGTGTGATGGGTATATGGGCACTCGACTATGGGATGGCGAATATGTATGATGGGTATATGAGCATGGGACTATGGGATGGAGAATATGTATGATGGGTATATGGGCATGGGACTATGGGCTGGATAATATGTATGATGGGTATATGGGCAAGGGAATATGGGATGGAGGATGTGTGATGGGTATATGGGCACTCGACTATGGGATGGAAGATATGTATGATGGGCATATGGGCACGGGCCTATGGGATCATGGATATGTATGATGTGTATATGGGCACGGGACTATGGGATGGAGGATAATTATAATTTTCTATAACTAACCACAGTTAGTTACTATGCCCGGGCAGCGCCGGGCTCTTCAGCTAGTTACCTATAATAATTTACTGATTACAAAAAAATGCGGTCTGATTGTTTTCTAAGTTAAAAATATAGAGAATCACAACCTAATTAAGTTAATTTAATGTCCAATGACAGACACAATACGTCATTGGACTTCTCCCCTGCTTTGATGAGGGCTTCGGCGCTGAGCCCGTATCAAAACCGGGACATGTGCCCGCAATAGGCGCAGGTGGAACCTGCACCTATTAACCCGTTAAGCGCCGCTGTCAAATGCCGACGTACACGCTGGTTTCCAAGGTAAATGTCGGGTATCCAGAAGTCGTGCGGCTCCTAGATACCCAATGTTTACCTTGGAAACCAGCGTGTACGCCGGTTTCCAAGGTAAACAGCGGGTATCCAGGAGTCGCGCGGCTCCTGGATACCCGACGTTTACATTAGAAACCAGCATCCAGCATCGCTAGTCCTGATCGCTGGGGCTGTCTATGTGACAGCTCACCAGCGATCAGCCTAACAATGTCCCAGCGATTCCATCATGTCGGATCGTTGGTGGGATCGCTGGGACATCATTTAGTGTGACGGGGCCTTAACACAGCAATAGAAGCCCAGAGCAAAAGCAACACAGCGCAACAGAGAAGATGTCCACTAGCAGCAATCCTGTCAAGTTATCAGTGCCACGCCTCACTAAACAGAACTACCAGTCCTGGAAATTCAAGGTGAAGATGCTGCTCATAAGAGAAGGTACGTGGAAATATACTCAAGAACAATTGCCTCATCCATTACCAGATGATTGGCTAGAGAAGGATCAGAAAGCACAAAGCATGATCTCCCTCAGTGTAGATGATGATCAGTTATGCAAGTGTGAAACTGCAAAGGAGATATGGGATGAGTTACAGAAAGTGCATGAAAGATCAAATCTTAGCAATAAGCTTTATCTCACGTGAAAGCTGTATCAGTCTAAGCTAAGTGATCGGCAGAATATGTAGGACTATATAAGAAACACCCTAGAGATTTGTGGAGCATCTCAGGGGTATTGGAGAAGAAATTAATGATTTTCATGTTGCTGCACTTCTATTAAGTGGTCTTCCAGAGAGTTATAACACACTCATTACTGCACTAGATGCGTGGCCAGATGATGAGCTGACAGTAGAGTTTGTTAAAGGCAAACTTGAGGATGAATTCAAGAGAAAAGCACAGCATGTCAGCAGCAGTAAGGAATCCAGAGCAGAAACTGCATTAAAGACACAGGATTTCCCTAAATATAAGAGCAACTTAAATATAAGAGCAATTTAAGAGAAACTCTTGAATGTTTTGTCTGTAAAAACCTGGCCACCTTAACCGCTTAACTCCCAAGGGTGGTTTGCACATTTATGACCGGGCCAATTTTTACAATTCTGACCACTGTACCTTTATGAGGTAATAACGCTGGAACGCTTCCATGGATCTCAGTGATTCTGACGTTGTTTTCTCGTGACATATTGTACTTCATGATAGTGGTAAAATTTAATTCATATAACTTGCGTTTATTTGTGAAACAAACGGAAATTTGGCGAAAAATTTGAAAAGTTCGCAATTTTCCAACTTTGAATTTTTATGCTCTTAAATCACAGAGATATGGCACTCAAAAAACTTAATAAGTAACATTTCCCACATGTTTACTTTACATGAGCACAATTTGGGAACCAAAATTTTTTTTTGTTAGGAAGTTATAAGGGTTAAAAGTTGACCAGCGATTTCTCATTTTTACAACACCATTTTATTTTTAGGGACCACATCACATTTGAAGTCACTTTGAGGGGTCTATATGATAATCAGTCCAAGAGACAAACGTCTGTATATGGCACTTACATGTAAATGTGGTTGGCTAATGCGGTCCTCCACCAGCATCCCAACGCGCGTTTCGTCCCTTCGCATCTATACTGATTGTGTTGATGGTCACTATATGACTTCAGAACGAGTAGGAGACGGCTACCTCCACTGTCCAGTTTCCTCAACACAAAGCAGAAAGATCCCAGTAATGGATGTTCTCTGTGTTCCCAGCCTTGAAAGCAATCTTCTGTCAGTAAAGAAGCTCACCCAAAAGGGGAATGTAGTTACTTTTAAAGATAACAGCTGCATCATCTCAAACAAGGGTCACACTCTTGCAGAAGGAAAAATCCAAGATGAACTTTATCAGCTAAAATGCAAAGAAAGAGTGTGCTAGACAAGATCTACATAAGAACTGTATCCATGTATGGCACAGATGTCTTGAGCACAGTGACCCAGAAGCAGTAAGGAAGCTAGCTTAACTTGCAAATGGTATTGAAATCCACCAATGTAGTCAAATTATGAAGTGCACTAGCTGTCTTAAAGGGAAAATGTACAGAAAATCCTTTCCTAAAATAAGCACCACTAGATCTGTGCAGCCTCTGGATCTGATACATACAGATGTATGTGGTCCAATGAGTGTTCAAGCTCCTAGCAAGAAGAGATATTTTCTCACATGTATTGATGACTACTCCAGATGTACAGTCGCCTACCTGCTTCACAGTAGGTATGGCGTTCCACAGAAACTTGAAGAATATCTTGCTGTAGTGTTTAACAAATTTTGAAGAATGCCAAAAGTCCTGTGTGCAGATAATGGAATCTGGTAAGGTGAAAACCATTTTGAAAAAGGATGGAATCATGTTCCAGACTACCATTCCATACAACCTAGAACAAAACGGCATTGCAGAGAGAAAGAACCGTACTCTCTGTGAAAGTGGAAGAAGAATTTTTTTTATGCGAATCTACGTACAGCGTTTTGGGAAGAAGCCATCATGACAGCTTGTTATCTTCAAAACAGAGTGCCAGGTAAAGCCAGAAAAAAAAACTCCATATGAGCAATGGAACTGCGAGAAGCCTAACCTGAAGCACCTCAGGATATTTGGAAGCAAAACGCTTGTGTACGTTCCCAAAGAAAAACGTTCCAAGTTGGAATCACACGTAAACCAAGGAGTCCTTGTGGGCTATAGCGAAACTGAAAAAGGGATACAGAATTCTGCACTCAGAGACCAACACAGTAACAATCAGCAGAGATGTAGTGATTTATGAAAACTGTGTATCGCTCAAATTCCATGAAATTGCACCAGTTATTCAACCTAAGAAGCAAGAACAAGAATCTCAGTCATCAAACCCAGACACTGAAAAGGAAAACAATGAAGTGTGGATAAGCTCTGAAGCCACCAAGGAAAACACAGAAGAACCAAGTCAACCTCCAGTCAGGCAATCAGAAAGGCCAAACAAAGGTATCCCAGCTAGACACTTTTCTTATATGGTCAGAACACTTCCTGAACCAGAGCCACAGTCAATACAAGAGATGCAAAAACTGCCTGTCCACGAGAAGCAGAAGTGGATAAATGCTGCTAATGAAGAGATAGAGTCCCTTCACCAACTCCAGACATGAGAGCATACTGAGCTACTACAATGAAAGAGAAATTGCAAGGCTAGGGGAAATTGTCAACCAGAACTTTGAGACTAAGGACCTTGAAAATGTGACATATTATTTGGGAATTCAAATCCAGAGAGAGGAAGATGGGAGTTTTCTTCTCAACCTAAGTTCTAAAATTTCCACAATCCTAAACCAGTTTGGAATGTCAGAAACCAAAGGTGCGTCAACACCAATGGATCTGTCTTATTTAAAGTTGGAAGGAGAAAGATCTGCTACCCAGCAATGAGAGTTACAGACAAGCAGTGGGGGCGCTTCTGTACATAACAACCACAACTCGTCCGGATATCACAGCCACAGTTGGAATTCTCTACTGACATGTAAGCAAGCCACGTCAAAGAGTGGAATGCAATTAAGAGAATCCTTCAATATGATAAGGAAACTCAAAGGCTAAATCTTAAGATATCTGCATCAGGAGATCTCACTCTCAGAGGTTATGTGGATGCAGATTGGGCTGGAGATTCAAGTGATCAGAAATCAACAAGTGGTTACTTGTTCAAGTTAGCAGAAAATTCAATTTCTTGGTCCAGCAGAAAGCGTCAGTCGCATTATCTTCTGCAGAAGAATATATGTCTGCTGCTTATGCAAGTCAAGAAGTAATTTGGTTGAAACAACTTTTGGAAGATTTCGGCAAGCCATTAGCTCATCCAACAGTTATCTATGAGGACAATCAAGGATTCATTAAACTTGCCAGCAGTGAGAAGATTAGGGCAAGGACTAAAGGCCCTTTTACATTTAGCGATGCACCAGCGATCCAACCAGCGATCCGACCCGGTCAGGATCGCTGGTGCATCGCTAAATGATCGCTAGTGAGCTTTCATACAGAAAGATCTCACAGCGATGCAGCAGCGACGCAGCGCACGATACTTACCATTCACACACAGCGATCCTGCGTCCTCCCGCCCGCCTCCACGCGTCGCTGGACGTCACAGCAGGAGGCCCAGCAGGAAGCTGACGACGAGAAATGGAGCCGGACATTCTCGCGCGATCAGCGATGAGCAGCGGGGGAGCCGGTCGCTGGTAAGTATCACACATAGCGATATCGCTAGCAATATCGCTATAACGTCACAAAACCAGTGACGTTTTAGCGATATTGCTAGCGATATTGCTTAGTGTAAAACCCCCTTAAGCCCATTGATGTAAGACATCACCACTTATGTGACTTAGTGGAACGTGGTGTATTCAAGGTTGTTTATTTCGACTCTGACAAGATGATAGCTGATGGTATGACAAAGCCATCATCAAGAGCCAAGTTTGTGGTCTTCAGAAATGCAATGAGACTAACAGGATAAGTAGTTGTTGAGTGGGGGTGTTGGAATATGTTTGGTGCAACAGCTCCATTCTTGTCTATGAGTGTTCAGTTGCTAGATTTGTATGCTGTTTATAAAGTAAAAAAAAAACTCCCAGAGGCTCACACAGGGAGAGCATGTGACTGTCTTTCCTGTTTTTCCTGTGTCTGTGTATGAGAGAAGCAGCCTGCTGTAGATGCTGCCCAAATAGAGACACACAAATAATTTATTCCTGATCTATTAAGCTTATCATATATTGTTCCTAAATAAAGAAGCTCTGTTGTCACACGCTTGGAGAGTATCCTGAATAATCCGCTGCCAGCAAAATGTACAGTATGTCAGTTCATCAATATTTCCAGTACGCCTTGTGTTCAAAGCCATCTTCAAGTTTTCTAGATATGGTTAAGATTTGAGCTCAGATGTTCCAAACACAAATAATCTTTTTTTTAACAATTTTTTAGGTGACTTTTATGTGTGCTTTAGGTCATTGTCTTGGAAAATACCAGAAAAAGGCACTATGCATGAGATGGTGATCACCAAATAGAAAAAAAGATAATTTGATTAACAGCAAGTCAAAACAACAAGGTTAAAAACACTTAAAAGATAGTGATGGGCAAGTACTAAAATGGCCGGGTGCTCATTGCTCATTTCGAGCAAATTGGAATGCTTGGGTGCTCGACCCGAGCAACGAGCCCAATGTAAGTCTATGGAAACACGAACATTTTTGCCGTGAAACCCCAGGGGGTCTTTTTAGGGTCTGAAAACATCTGAAATCGATGGAAATAGTGCAGTGCTGAAATGACATGGGAACATCATGGGGAAAACCCCGGAAAGCATTTCTGACTCCCAGTTCACTGCTGTGAACAATGTTGTCAGAGTCTTACACCACTTTTCCAGGCACACAATAAAACATGCAAAAACGAAACCAAAATTGATTATCCTGGGAAATATATTAAGGGACATCCTTTCCAGGGTAATGATTTGTATGTAAGGCCAAATAAATAACCCAAAACAAAAATGCTCCTCCACAACTTGAGCTATGTTCACATGTAGCATTTTTGATGCGTATTTCAACTTTAGAATTGCTTTTAACCAAAACAAATGCATTTACTGGGAAATCTCATTTTAACATTTAACAACCTTAGCTGGCCATTTGGTGTTTGACACATCCTGTTTCATTTATGAAGGAGAGACTCTCAAAGTCACAAAGCCTCTTTTTATAGGGCCATCAGGCGGCCTTTACTCTTCTTAAAGGTCCAGCAATCAATCCTCAGTATTCTTAGAGAGCCGTCAGCTGGCTATGCTTTGTTGTTCTCATTATTAAACAGTGGGTCTCCTATGCTGTTATTGCCTTTGCATTGAATGCAAGGCCTGCCCCAAATTTGGACACACCCCAATAACCCTTTGATGAGACGTACAGGAGGGCCACCTAAAAGCAATGTTCCCATTATTAGGAAGTTGGTACTCCCATACTGTTTGCTTATGTATTGCATTCAAAGCCTGCCCTGCTTCAAATTTAGACACACATATTCCAACACCCCCACTCAACAACTACTTATCCTGTTAGTCTCATTGCAGTTCTGAAGACCACAAACTTGGCTCTTGATAATGGCTTTGTCATACCATCAGCTATCATCTTGTCAGACTCGAAATAAACAAACTCGAATACACCCCTTTGAAGCCACATACAAGATGTCCACATGAAATCAAAGTTCCCATTATTATTAATTTAGTACTCTCATACTGTCCATGAAGTGAATGGAAGTCCTGCTCCAAATTTGGAAGCACCCCAAAAACCCTTTGAACAGACGTCCTGGATGTCCACATGAAACCAAACTTCCCAGTATTATTAATTTAGTACTACCATACTGCTTGCCTATGCAGAGAATTGCAATGTTGAGCCTGAAGAACCTGCATTGGAGAATGTCAGAGTTGAGGCTGAACACCCGGCAGTGGACAATTGCAGTGTTGAGGATGAAGACCGGATAGTAAAGCATTGCAGTGTTGTGGCTGAAGAACTTGCATTGGTGAATTGTAGTGTTGAGCCTGAAGAACCAGCAGTGGAGAATTGCAGTGCTGAGGCTGAAGAACCTGCAATGGTGAATTGCAGTGTTGAGCCTAAAGAACCAGCAGTGGAGAATTGTAGTGTTGAGGCTGAAGAACCTTCATTGGTGAATTGCAGACCCGGCAGTGGAGAATTGCAGTGTTAAGGATGAAGACCCGACAGTGGAGAATTGCAGTGCTGAGGCTGAAGAACCTGCATTGGTGAATTGCAGTGGTGAGCCTGAAGAACCTGCAGTGGAGAATGGCAGTGTTTATGCTGAAGACCCGGCAGTGGACAATTGCAGTGTTGAGGATGAAGACCTGACAGTGGAGCATTGCAGTGTTGAGCCCAAAAAACCTGCATTGGAGCATTATTGTGTTGAGACTGAACACCCAGCAGTGGAGCATTTCAGTGTTGAGCCTGAAGAACCAGCAGTGGAGAATTGCAGTGTTGAGGTTGAAAGACCTGCATTGGAGCATTACAGTGCTGAGGCTGAACACCCGGCAGTGCAGCATTTCAGTGTTAAGCCTGAGGAGCCTGCCTTGGAGAATGTCAGTGTTGAGGCTGAAGACCTGACAGTGAAGAATGTCAGTGTTTAGGCTGAAAAACCTGCAGTGGAGATTTTCAGTGTTGAGCCTGAAGAACTTGCAGTGAAGAATTACAGTGTTGAGGCTGCAGAACCTGCAGTAGAGAATTTCAGTGTTGAGCCTGAAGAACCAGCAGTGGAGAATTGCAGTGTTGAGGCTGAAGAACCTGCATTGGTGAATGCAGTTTTCAGGAAGAACACCTGGCAGTGGAGCATTTCAGTGTTGAGCCAGAAGAACCAACAGTGGAGAATTGCATTGTTGAAGCTGAAGAACCTCAATTGGTGAATTGCAGTGTTGAGCCTGAAGAGCCATCAGTGGAGAATTGCAGTGTTGATGCTGAAGACCTGGCAGTGGACAATTGCAGTGTTGAGGATGAAGACCTGACAGTGGAGCATTGCAGTGTTGAGCCCGAAAAACCTGCATTGGAGCATTATTGTGTTGAGACTGAACACTCAGCAGTGGAGCATTTCAGTGTTGAGCCTGAAGAACCAGCAGTAGAGAATTGCAGTGTTGAGGTTGAAGAACCTGCATTGGAGCATTACAGTGTTGAGGCTGAACACCTGGCAGTGGAGCATTTCAGTGTTGAGCCTGAAGAGCCTGCAGTGGACAATTGCAGTGTTGAGACTGAAGACCTGGCAGTGGACAATTGCAGCGTTGAGGCTGAAGAACCTGCATTGGAGAATTTTAGTGTTGAGGCTGAAGAACTGGCAGTGGAGAATTGCATTGATGAAGATGACCAACCAACAACGTTCACATTATTAGGAAGTGAGTCTCCCATAGTGTTTGCCTATGCAGTGAATGCAAGGCCTGCCCCAAATTTGGATGCACCCCAATACCCCTTGGAAGAGATGTGGAGGAGGGCCTCCTAAAAATCTGTTCCCATTACAAAGGAGCGGGTCTCCTATACTTGTAATGCCCATACAGAAAGTGTATGGGCTGACTAACATTTCCCGCTGGGGGGTATACATCAACATACTGTGTAAAAAATTTGTTTACAGACATCATAAAAAACCTGTACAACACTAATGTGGGTGTTGCATCACGGTGCACAGTCTCCCTGTGATCTAGTTGTGGTGGATGATGAGGATGAGGAGGAGGAGGACAACAGCAAATATCCAAAATCAGGAAGCGTTTACCCATGTGTGGGTGTGAAGAGGTGCATGGGAATAGACCTCCCAAAAGAATAGACTAGATTTCAGTTTATGCTATGCTGCTATCATTTGGTGGTGTAGAGAAGACTGGCTCAATCCAGCACTTGTTCATTTTTATAAGAGTCAGCCTGTCAGCATTTTCAGTTGACAGGTGGATTCGCTTATCAGTTATAATTCCACCAGCGGCACTGAAAACCGGCTCTAATAAAACGCTAGTGGCAGGGCAGGCCAGGTTCATGCCACATGTCCAGCTTGGATACCCAATAATTATAAGGCACAGAGGAATCATGGAGGAAGTTGGTACACTCAGCAAGGTACTCCCTCAGCATCTTCCAAAACTTTGCACTCCTTGTGAGAGTACCCCGCACCTCAGGCCCAGTGCAATGGAAGGGTCTGAGAAAAGTCTCCCAGAACTTTGCCAGTGTCCCCCTGCCTCTGCTGGATTGAAGTTATGTCTCTCTCGCCTGTACTTCTTGGTTTTCCAAGGAACTGTGACCTTGTTGTGATGAGATGAGGCTGAGCTGTGTGTAATCACCCTGTATGGTTCCTTGCTCCGTCTCATCATGCTCCACCTGCAATGCATCCTCTTTGATTGTGAGCAGAGCATTTCAGAACACAGAGAAGCAGGATGGTGATGCTTATTATGGCGTCATCGCTGCTCACCATCTTGGTGGAGTCCTCAAAGTTTTGGAGGATGGCACATATGTCTTACATCCATGTCCACTCCTGAGGTCTTATGTGTGGAATCTGAACTGAATACCGGCGGCTTTGTTGATGCTGATAGTCAACAACTGCTATTTTCACAAATCTTTTCCAACATATGCAGTGTTGAGTTTCAACGCGTGGGGACATCACACAACAGTCGGTGAGCTGGAAACTGCAAACTTTCTAAAATGAGCACACAGACGGCGACTTTCACAAGCATATCTGGCAGCTCCTGTTAGCTTTTGTGAAACTGTTGAACAACGAGGTTAACCACATGAGTCAGGCATGGTATATGTGTGAGCTCTCTTCACTTCAAAGCCTTAACCAGGTTCCAGCCATTGTCAACCATGGCCATGCCTGGCTGTAGTTTCAGCGGTGTCAGCCACAGATCTGCCTGCTCTTTCAGAGCTGTCCACAACTCTTCAGCATTGTGCGGCTTGTCACCTAAGCATATTAGCTTTAGTACAGCCTGTTGCCGCTTGGCTGAGGCAGTGCTGCAGTGCTTCCAGCTTGTGACTGAAGTGGTCATTTTGGTGATGGAGGCTGAAGATGAGGAGGAAGATGAGGTTCAGGAGCTGTAGACTGTGGAGGGAACCCTGATTGACCTAGGGCCCGCAATCCTCGGCGTCGGGAGGACGTGTTCTATCCCGAGACCCGACTGGGTCCAGGCTTCTACTATGTTAACCCAATGTGTTGCCAGCGAGATCTACCATCCCGGCCCACAAGCACTTGTCCACATGTCTGTGGTTAGGTGGACTTTCTCAGTAACTGTATTGTTGAGGGCACAGCTAATGTTGTTGGACACGTGCTTGTGTAATGTGGGGATGGCACACTGGGAGAAATAGTGGTGACTGGAGACCAAGTACTGAGGGATGGCAGCTGCCAGCAGGTTGTGGAAAGCTTCGGTCTCCACAAGCCAAATCGGCAACATTTTGAGTGCAAGCAGATGAGAAATGTGTGAATTTAGTAGTGTGACCTGTGGGGCGTTGGCTGTGTATTTGTGCTTGCGTTCCAAGGACTGGGGTATGGACAACTGAACGCTGCTCTGGGACAAAGACGTGGACGTGCTTGCTGATGGTACTAGTTGAGTGTTTGCAATGACAGGTACAGGGCAGGAGGCATCTTCGCATGTACCATGGACAGGGGATTGGATTTCATGCATAACAGCAGAAGAAGCAGTGGTGTCACCCGCAGACACTGTTCGTGGCCCCTGAGGTTCGGCCCACAAAGTCCGATGCTTTGCTGTCATGTGCCTGATCATGTTGGTGGTGGTGAGGCTGGTAGTTTTGCGAGCCCAGCTGATGCTGGCGTGGCAGATGGTGCAAATGGCCTTGCATTGTCTTGGTATTACGGGGAGTGGTTGCCCGCCTTCTGTCTGCGGCCACCACATTGCTTCTTCCTGCCTGTTGGGGTGCTATGCCTCCTTCCCCTTGTGTGCTGCTGTCCTCACTCTGCATGTCCTCCTGCCAGCTTGGGTCAGTTACTATATCATCCACCGTCCTCCACTTCCACACCTGGTCCTCCTCCTGACTTTCTGGCAATTGTGGGTCATCACACATACAATGAATGCCTAGCCTACCTAGCACTGATATCTATATACACCGTAATTAGTCCTCAGAAGGACTGTTGGTTTAGCTGGATTTGTGTATTCAATTTGGTATACCCACACTAAGGCCAGTGTCACACTTGCGAGTGTGATGCGAGAAACTCAAGTGAGTCTCTCGCATCAATACCCGGCACTGCCGCCAGCACTCGGACTGGAGTGTGCGGCTGCATGTATTTGTATGCAGTCAGAAACTCCAGTCCCGAGTGCCGGCGGCAGTGCCAGGTATTGATATGTGAGAGACTTGCACGAGTTTCTTGCATCACACTCGCATGTGTGACCATGACCTAACACTTATACACTACCAAATATGTCCCTATCTCTGCAGCAACTCTCCCTACACTGCCTAAGTCCAGAGCTGACTGTGACGAACAGGGCTGTGCCAGGTCTGATATAGACCTGATGACGCTGTGCGGCCAACCAATCACTGTAATGCCACAACCAACTTGGCTGTGGCATTACCGTGTGTGGCAGAGAATACCTGTTCGTTGATTGGTGCTCTAAAGAGTGACAAACATGCAGGGCCCGAGCAGTGAGATACTCGGGCGAGCACTACCGAGCATGCTCGCTCATCACTAGTTGAAGCTTTTATTGGGAACATTTTACATAACATATTGAATCACATTTATCCTGTGCTATACGCTGAGCACTTACATTTAGGTTTCTATCTATATCTCTGAAAGACACTATTCAGATCAAATCCTTGAGGGATCCATTCGCTATAAAGAGGCAACAGTGATACTCTGGTCTCTGTTTGGCCTTTATTCAGTGGTATCCTTCTTTTCAGAGGTGCCCAAAACTGTGGCTGACCGTAATTTTATGCACACTTAAAAAGAGGGACAACACTGGTTCATAGTTCAAACGGCATCTACAGTGTCTCCATCTGCCTCATTATAGGGAATTTTCCACTGTGGGTTCTGTCTGAATCACGTATTTCAGATATTTACATAGAAACACCGATGTAAACACTCGGCATTGAACACAGGATAAATGTGAGCCAAGCCTTACTGCGATCATTGGGAGACAAACTGATCAAATCAAATGCACGTAAACAATTTGTTCCATTTATTTTCTGTGCTGTTTCTTATGCAGTATAAGTAATTAAATTACTTTATTCTTCGGGTTGGTGTGATTACAGCTACACTCCCTGACAGAACTTATGTAGCTTATCCATGTTATGTAAATAAAAGCCTATAATCTGACGTTGAATTCATCCATTGGTTGTATAAATTATTCTTTTGAAAGCTGAAACCCTCCGAAATGTGGTTTAGGTTAAGAAAATACATTGGCATCAATGCAGAAATATTGATCATTTAATGGACACAGAATGGTCAGATTTTGGCAAGACAAAATTTTGTCGCCTGGTCATATAATGCACCCAATCCTAGTTTACATCCTCACCTGTGCTCAGTAAATGATCGATTAATTATTGGGTGTGTATAAAAAGAAACCCAGCTCCCCAGACCTTCACTTGAGCTGCAACTTGAGCTCTGACAACATGCCAAAAATCCATCCTGCGACCAAAGCCTGGATTATCAAGAGGCTGAAGACCAGATCCGCTGCAGAGGTGGCTGGCACCTTTAATGTGTCTCAGTGTCAAGTACAAAGAATTAAAAAAATATTAGAAGAGATTGGTGATGTGTTTGACAAGCCCAGGTCCGGCAGACCCCGCAAGACAACTGCTCAGGAGGAACGTTTGTTGGTTAGAAAATCCAAAGCAAGCCCCTCTTCCACAGCAGCAGAGCTCCAACAGGCTTGGTCACCTCAAGTCCCTGTGTCAACTAGAACAGTTTGTAGGATTCTGTCTCGAAATGGCCTCCATGGTCGAATCAGTGCCCAGACGCCAGCACTAAACAAAAGGCAAATAAAAAACCGTGTGGCATTTGCAAAATCCCACAGTCTGCTAAACAGATGGATGCTGGAAAAGTGGCAGAAGGTGGATTTCTCTGATGAATCTTCAGCAGAATTACACCACAGCTGCCACAAATACTGCAGGAGACCTACTGGAGCCCGTATGGATCCAAAATACACACAGAAAACAGACAAACTTGGTGGTGGAAAGATCATGGTCTAGGGTTACATTCAGTATGGGGGTGTGCGAAACATTTGCAAGGTGGAAGGCAATATCAATAACCTAAAATATCAAGAAGTATTGGCTACCTCTTATATTCCAAATCATAAAAGGGGTCAAATTCTGCAGCAGGATGGTGCTCCATCTCATACATCCATCTCTACAACAAAGTTCCTCCAGGCAAAAAAGATCAAGGTGCTCAAGGACTGGCCAGCCCAGCCACCAGACATGAACATCACTGAACATGTTTGGAGTAGGATGAAAGAGGAAGCTTGGTAGTCAAAACCAAATAATCTAGATGAACTCTGGGAGGCATGTAAGACTGCATTCTTTGCTATTCCTGATGACTTCATTAATAAACTGTATGAATCATTGTTGAACCGCATGGATGCAGTCCTTCAAACTCATGGAAGTCACACAAAATATTAAATATGACTGTAAGAGCACCACAACTTCATTCACCAATGTTATGCAACGTATATTTGTATTTTAAGATAATTATTTGTTTGAATATCACATTACTTTTTGTGGCCGACAAAACTTTTGTCTTGCCAAAATCTGACCATTCTGTGTCCATTAAATGATCAATATTTCTGCATTGATGCCAATTTATTTTCTTAACCTAAACCACATTTTGAAGGATTTCAGCTTTCAAAAGAATAATTTATACAACCAATGGATGAATTTAATGTCAGGTTATAAGCTTTTATATACATAACATGGATAAGCGACATAACTTCTGTCAGGGAGTGTATACCAGATTTTACTATCACACATTAAAAATTGCTTTTTCGCAAAAACCTGGCCTCTCCATTTTTTGAGAGCTATAATTTTTTCTATATGTCTGTTGACATAGTCATGTGAGTGCTTGTATTTTGGGGGACAAGTTGACGTTTTTATTGGTACAATTTTCGGGTATATAATATTTTTTGATCACTATTCCGATTTTTGGGAGGCAGAATAAACAAAAACCAGCAATTTAGGAATTTGCTTTTAGTTTTTTCTTGCTGTTCTCCATATGGTCAAAGTGATGAGACAACATTATTCTTCGGGTCAGTACGATTACAGTGATACCCCATTTATATCAATTTTTCATGTTTTGACGCGTTTACACAAATTATTTATATGTAAGGTATTGGTTGATATTATGGCCATAATACGGAAGCTGGCAAACTGTGTCAAAGTTCCTTACACTTGCCAGTCCAA